>NC_034438.1:2245971-2608471 GCF_002078875.1 Numida meleagris
GGGGGAGTTGCTGGACGATTCATTACGTGTTTCCGTAGAATTTGCTTTTCCCCTTGTGGACCCCAGACTTTTAAGGAGATAGTCTTTAAGCATTACAATAACTTGAGGTGATTTTTTTTTTTTTATGAAATTGTACATTTCCATCCACATCACATAAAACCCTCCACCGAGAAGGGATGAAAATTATTTTTAAGTTAAAGGGAAAAAAAATAACGTGTATTATTTCCTGCATAACAACGTTAGGCTCTTTCTTGGACAATACATCATAAAAGGAGCCAAGCTGCTGTGGTGTCACATATAGGAGAAAGGAGAATGGTTTTAAACTGAAAGAGGGGAGATGTAGGTTAGATATTAGGTAGAAGTCCTTCTCAATGAGAGTACTGGCCCTGCCCAGAGGAGCTGTGGGTGCCTCATCCCTGGAGCTGCCCCCAGGCCAGGCTGAACGGGCACAGGGCAACCTGAGCTGTGTCCCTGTGGCAGGGGTTTGGAATTGGATGGGTTTGAAGGCTCCTTCTAACCCCAACCGTTCTTTGATTCTGTGAAGAGATTGGCTGAAGAATACATCACAGAATCATAGAATCATTTGGGTTGGAAGGGACTTTTAAAGATCATCCAGTCCAACTTCCCTGCAGTGAACAGGGACATCTTTTATAAGGGCATGCAGTGACAGGACAAGGGAAAATGGCCTTAAACTGGAAGAGGGTAGATTTAGACTAGATATTAGGAAGAAATTCTTTACTATGAGGGTGGTGAGACACTGGAACACGTTGCCCAGCGAGGTTGTGAATGCCCCCTCCCTGGAAGCATTCAAGGCCAGGCTGGATGGGGCTTTGGTCTAGAGGGAGGTGTCCCTGCCTGTAGCAGGGGGTTGGAACTAGATGATCTTAAAGGTGCCTTCCAACCCAAATCATTCTGTGATTCTATGATGTACAGCTTGATGAGGTTGACCAGAGCTTTGTTCAAAAGCTCTCTCATATTGATGTCTCAAAAGCTGATTATCTGACATTTTTTGTCTGGCTATTTTGCTCAAGGTTGAAGCTCCGCTTTAAGTTCCAGATGTCCTGCTTATCTAGGATAAGCAACCTTCCCAAAACAGGATTCTTCTCTTCAAAGATCCAAGGTGGCTATAAATAAGAAACAAGAAGGACAGACATCCTTGAAATGAGGCACAAGTTCAAAACAGTAACAAGCCAGAAGAGATTAAGTGTCCTTGCACCCAAGTATGGATAGAGCAAGCAATGAGACACCTGAAACAACCGCTGAAGACCACCAAAGACCCCGTGCAAGCACAGAATATTCAATAATTTTATGTAACCTTGTACTTACATAATGCTACGAATATGTAGTAGGTAGGCATGACTTATGCATTAGGTAGGGTGCAGGGAAAACTTTTGGGCCTATAAATAGAAGCTAGTATGAAGAGCTGGCATGCTTGATTTGTGGAAATATTCCACTTTGTGTCCTGTGTGGAATAAAGCAATGTCACCTCTCTGAACGCTTCTTTTTTAAATGTGTTTCAGGAGATTTATCATTAACAACAATATCATTAAGAAGACTGGCAAGGAGCTGCACACTGCAGCCCCCTCAGCTCCTTCCCAGACTGCAGGAAGGATGAAAGCCCTTTTTGGCCTCATTTTCACAGAATCACAGGATCATAGGTGTTGGAAGGAACCTCTGGAGATCATCTAGACCAAGCCTCTGCTAAAGCAGGTTCCCTGCAGTGGGTTACACAGGAAAGTGTTCAGGTGAATTTTGAACATCCCTGGAGAAGGAGACTCTTTGGGCAGCCTGTGCCAGTGCTCTGTCACCTTCAAAGTAAAGAAGGTTTTCCTCGTGTTTGCATGGAACTTCCTGCAGAATCACAGAAACACAGAATGTCCTGAGTTGGAATGGATCCATAAGAATCATCGAGTCCAAATCCTAGCTCCACACAGGATCACCCAAAAACCAGATCATATGTCTGAGAGTGTTGTCCAGATGCTTCTTGAACTCGGGCGAGCGTAGTGCCGTGACCACTTCCCTGGGCAGCCTGCTCCGTACCCAACCACTCTCTTAAATGAAGAACCTTTTCCTGGTATCCAACCTGAACCTTTTCCATTGCAGCTTTGTGACATTGCCCCAGGTTCTATCACTGACACCCGATCAGTGCTACCTTTCTGCTCCTGTTAGGAGCTGCAGGCTGCCAAGAGGTCCCTCCTCAGCCTCCTCTTCTCTGGGCTGAACAAACCAAGGGACCTCAGCCACTCCTTATATGCCTTGCCCTCCAGACTCTTCACTGTCTTTATGGCACTCCTTCAGTCACTCTTTAAGAATTTGTGTTGTTTTTGCACTGTGGTGCCCAAAACTGTGCACACTACTTAATGTGAGTCTGCACCAGCACAGTGCAGAGCAGGACAATCACTTCCCTTGACCTGTTATTAGTGCCATGCTCCATGCACCTCAGGATACAGTTGGCCTTCCTGGCTGCCCGAGCACACAGTTGACTCATGTTCAATTTGCTCTCGACCAGGACCTCACAAATCTCTTTCAGCAGGGCTGCTCTCCAGCACCTCATCCCCAGTCTGTACAGCCAGGTGCTTTCCTAGGTGCTGAATCCAGCACTCGACCTTGTTAAACTTCATGTTGTTGGTGATTGCTTCACCATCTAATTTGTCTGGGTCTCTCTGCAGGTCCTCTTCATCCTTGATGGAGTCAACAGCTCCTCTCAATTTAGTATTGTCAGCAAATTTACGCAAAACACCCTCTAGTCCTACATCCAAGTCATTTATGAAAACATAAAGAGAACTAGCCCTAAAATGGAGTCCTGGAGAAACCCACTAGAGTCTGGCTGTCACCCTGATCACAGAATCACAGAAATGTGGAGGTTGGAAGGGACCTCTACAGATCATTGAGTCGAACCCCCTTCTCAAGCAGGTTCCCTACAGTAAGTCACACAGGGAGGCATCCAGACAGGTCTTTAATATCTCCTAGGGAGAAACCCTTTGGATTCTATACTATAGGGTTACTGTACTGAAGGGTTACTATAACTCTTTGGGCCCCACTCCTCAGCCAATTGCTCACATATCACATTATGTTTTTGTCCAGAAAGATAGTGTGAGAAACAGTACCAAAAAGCCTTACTGAAATGCAAAAACATAATGTCAACTGGCTCCCGCTGGTCAGTTAGGTGGGTGACCTTATTATGAAAGGAAATTAAGTTGGTTAAACATGACCTTCTCCTTATGAGCCCATTCTGCCAGTGACCAATGACCACACTGAAATGCGTGGTTCACAGGTGTTTTCCAGTAACTCCCAGCATAATTTTCTCCATCATTATTTTACTAGGCACCAAAGTGAGACTGACAGATCCGTAATTGGCAGATTCTTCTTTCTTGCCCGTCTTGAAAATCAGAATATTTGCCAACTTCCAGTCAACTGTGATCTCTCCAGACTCCCAAGAACCATGAAAAATAATTGAGAGAGGCCTCACAATGACATTGGCCAGCTCTCTGAACACCCTGGGATGAATCCCATCGGTCCCATGGACTTACATGCATCCAGATGGAGTAGCAAAAAGCTTGGGGTTGGCTGAGAATTGCTCGTTGCCACAGCCTACATCTCAGTTTATGCCCGTTGCCCCTTGTCCTGTCACTGAGCATCCCCAAATAGAGCCTGGCCTCATCCACTGACTCCCACCCATGAGATAGTGATAAGCACTGATAAACTCCCCTCTCAGCCTTCCCTTCTCCAGGCTGAAGTGTCCCAGGTATGTCAGCCTTTTCTCGAACAGGAGATGCTCCAGGCCCCCGGTAATCTTTCTGTCCCTCCGCTGGACTCCTTCCAGCAGTTCCGTGCCATTCTTGAACTGGGGAGCCCAGAACCGGGCACAGCATCATTTTAAACGCGGCTCCCCAGGGCAGAGCGGAGGGGAGGACCACCTCCCTCGACCTGCTGGCCGCACCGCGGCTACCACAGCCCTCCTCGGCCCCAAGGGCACGCCGCTGTAACGAGGCGGGGACACAAACCCCCATAACCCCCAGAGGACAGGAGAAACCCGCAATCCACAAGCTGGCCGCCCACCCAGGGGCGTTTCAAGGGTACCTCCCCCGCCGCGCTGCGGTTCGTACGAAGCACCCCGTCCATTGGCGGGGCCCGCAGGGCGGAGCATCGAGAGAGCGGTTCCCCGCCCCACCGCCTAACGGGGCGGAGCGCGGCGCCGCCATTTTGTGGAGAGAGCGCTCCGTGGGCCGGCCGCTGCCTCCCGCCCGCCTCGCTCTGCCTGCCGCCGCCGTCACCGCCATGCTGTCCGCCCGCGTGGCCGCCATCCTCGCCCGCTCCCTGCCGCGGCAGGCCGGCCTGGTGAGCGCGCGTTCTTCCCGCCGAGCGCGGGGGAGGGCGGCGAGCTACCGCCATCTTGGGGCCGCGGTGACATTGAAGGGCCGCGGCCTTCTGTGTGCGGGGCTCCCGCTGAGGGCCTGCCGCCGGGCTGGGGGTGCGAGGGGGGGTGGGCTGATCTCAGCGCTGCGACTGCTGAGCAGCGAGATGTCCTCTGCTGGGCTGTGGGCTGGGCGGGCTACGGGGCGCCGTGCCCTTCTCTGAAGGTGAGCGCTGGTTCTCGGCTGGAAGGCTGCTGGCTCGCAGCTGGGGGGAGGGAATGGGGCTGCGAGCTGTGCCTGGAGGCGGCGAGCCGGGTGTTGGGACCGCCCCCAGCCGGTGTCCCTCGTGAAGGTGAACGCAGAGGCCTGGCCCGGGGGTTCAGAGAAACCGAATTAATGCTGCACCACAGGCTGGCCATAACCCTGTGAGGCCTTGATTATCGCGGCCTTCTCCTTTGTGCAGCTGCGTGCATTCTACCCGTCTTTCAGAAACCGCCATTAGATTGTCCTTGGGAAGGTCAACCCTCAGCAGGCATCACCTTGTTCTTCCCACGAGGGGTGCCTGATGTGTTCGTGCCTCAGGCTTCTGACATTGTCAGAATCTCCCCTCAGATGAGAGGAGGTGTTGCTTGTGGTGCGGCTGCAGTGGTGGCAGAAAAATGCGGCTCTTCATTTAGAGCGAGCTCCTTTGTTGTCCTTGCAAAAAAAGGGGCTGGATTTGATGCCGTAACTGCAGCTTTTTGGCATCGCAGCAGAACAACTCAAAATGGAGATTTTGTTAGATGTCTAAGCCTTACTGCAAAATTTAATATAATCTGCCTTCAAATTATTCATTATGCTCAAGGAAACTTCGCTGTTACTGAAACAATTACTTATTTTAGGTTTCCAGAAACACCCTTGGTGCAGCATTTGTTGCTACAAGAAACATCCATGCCTCCAAAATGGGTTTTCAGAAAACCGGTAAGTCTGAAGAAGGGTCTTTATTATAAGAGCATTGTTCAAAAGCGTGATCAGTCAGGTAGGGCTGTTCAGAGTGCGAGGTGTGTGTGTCGGCTATAAAATCCTTGAGGATGTTTATGTTCTGTGTTGGAAAGTGAGATACCAGTTATGGGGTCACGTCCAGGAGATGTCACTTTAATAATGGTTCAAGGTATGCCCAAACCAGTAGAATGGTCACGTGTCAGCTTAAATGCCCCACAGAGATCCACATCAGTCTTCAAGTTCTGCAGGACTATCTGAATTAAAAAAAAAAAAAAAAAAAAAAGGCACCTTGAATTGCAGTTTCCTTTCTGTTTGGTAGGAATATTAGGGAATGGATGACTTTCTCAGGCGTGCTAGAATTTGACCTTGTGTCCTTGAGTGTAACTCTTGTGACAGCATCTCGGTGAGGCTGCAGTTCTGCATAGCAGCATTTGTTTGTGGCCCGCCTACAATTTTTGACTTGGCTTAGACTGACCAAAGATACTATTAAGAATTAATTTTCACTGTGTTCCTTGGTGCATCCTAGCTGAGAAAATAAAAAATTGTTACAGGCGTATTCTATCGAGTTGGAGGAAGATGGAGAATACGCTTTAATAGCTTATAGTGAACAACTTGCTCCTTAAGCGTATGAAGTGCCTTTAAAATAAACTTGGTTATTGGGTTTCCAATGAGTTGGCAGCGTTTTGATGTGTCCAATTCTGCCTGTAGAGCTGGCATGCCATCTTAGCTAAATCTAACCTATTCAATCCGATGACCCTCCAGGGAGAAGAATTGCCAGTACTGTAGGGCGTTCTGAAGAAATTGATGACTAAACTAAATATCTATCACTGTTTTGATTGCAACTAGTTCAGTAATGAGTTGAAGCTGCTTTTATTGGCTGTGTAGACGGAAACTGCTGCTTACCTCATGCATCATACGTAAGGAAAAGCATTGCTTTCTAGGTTTCATGACATGCTTAAGAAAGGGTATGTTAACTTGTGAATTCAAGACAAGCTTACTGAATTCATACTGTGCATTAAATCACTGAATCTGGTTTGAAATATTCTCTAGGCACTGCTGAGGTGTCCTCTATTCTTGAGGAACGTATTTTGGGAGCTGACACTTCTGCTGAACTTGAGGAGACTGGCCGCGTGCTCTCGATTGGTGATGGTATTGCCCGTGTGTACGGCTTAAGAAATGTCCAAGCAGAAGAAATGGTTGAGTTCTCTTCTGGGCTGAAGGTTAGCTTTTGCTAAAGCAATTTATTTATTGTAGAAGTAGGAAGATGACTTTTGTAAGAAGAATCTGATACTGTGTTTGGAATTAACCACGTGGAGCTTTTATGCTTATTTTGGATGTGTGATGGTTTGCTTTTTGGTATTGTTACCTGTTTTTTGGCCAGCACTTCAGCTTTATTTGCTTTCCTCTAGGGAGTATTAGTCCAGTGCTAAATTAGCTTTTTTGTTTTCTTTGGTTTCAGACAGGCTTTTCTGATTGCTGTTGAAAAAAAAGACTGATGCAGTATACTCTGCCACTTGCTGACTTTAACTTATAGTCTTAAGGGTAGACTAAAGATAGAAAGCTGACAGTTCCCTGGGAGTACTGCAGCATTTCTTCCAGCATTTTTTTAATGCTGTAATTGGCCTTAGGCAGATAATCCAGTTCTTTTCTCTTGTTGAATTTCTAGGCAAGATAAATTTATTTTAACCCTGATTATCCTTTGAGTTTTCCTTAGCAGGAAGGATGAGTACTGCAAGTACAACTAAATGTGTCATAAATTTAAGGTTTGTGCAGGTATTGTTGCCAGTATAGAGGGATATGCGTGCGTCAGATGTAAGCAGAACATTGGTGATTGTTCTAAATAAGATTGAGATCACCGGTGTTTCTTGTTAATCACATCAGTACTAAACTGTCAGGAGTTCAGCATGGTTCATGTAGGTACCATTCTTCTCATGGTATCATGATTGCTATTCTAGGGAATGTCCTTGAACTTGGAGCCCGACAACGTTGGTGTTGTCGTGTTTGGTAATGACAGACTGATCAAGGAAGGGGATGTTGTGAAGAGGACGGGTGCTATTGTGGATGTTCCAGTTGGAGAAGAGCTGCTGGGCCGCGTTGTAGATGCCCTGGGCAATCCCATTGATGGGAAGGTAAGTGTAACTAAGTTTTATAATTCTAAATGTTAAGCTTGATTCTGTGTGATATGGGCTGCAGTGTGTTTTTTTCCCTCTTTCAAGGGTCCTATTACATCTAAGACGCGTAGAAGAGTTGGCTTAAAGGCCCCTGGCATTATTCCCAGAATCTCTGTGCGGGAACCTATGCAGACTGGTATTAAGGCTGTGGACAGCTTGGTGCCCATTGGTCGTGGCCAGCGTGAGCTGATCATTGGTGACAGGCAGACTGGGTAAGTTAAATGCTCAAACTAAAAATGTTTCCATAAACAGAGACTTGTGTTCAGCTTTGTACAGCAGAGCATTCTGTACATAACTGAGTGGAGATGGAGAGAAAAATGGACAGCTTAGTTTAACCTAACTGTATTATACAGGAAAACTTCAATTGCCATTGACACAATAATCAACCAAAAACGATTTAACGATGGAACAGATGAGAAAAAGAAGCTGTACTGCATCTATGTGGCCATTGGCCAGAAGAGATCTACTGTTGCTCAGCTGGTGAAGAGGCTCACTGATGCAGGTAACAGGTTTTTTATGATGGTTGAGGTTAGCAAATAGTGACATCTTGATATAACACTAAATGTTACTATAAACTCTTCTAATAGGAAGTATAGACAGAATTATTTTCTTACTGGATCAGAGAGAACTATTTGCTTTTGTGGACAGGAAGTCTTTCCAGTTGTTTTGGGGGCAGGCGTCCTTTTAACTACAATGCACTAGAAAACTGGTATGAAACCTCTGAATTCTTGAATTGTTTCTGAAAAAGTTACCTCTTCTTTTTTCGTCAGAGTTCAAGAATTTACTCTTGACAGCTAGAAGGCCTAATTTACAAACTGTGGCCCCCAAGTATTTAGGGACTTAACAGTTGTTTCATGTGTATGCCAGTCAGTGCGAATGGCAGTTTAGTGAAGCGTCTTTACAGCCCAGACACAGATTATGTGGTAACTTCTTTTCAGAAACAGAAACATGTCAGACAAGAAGGGCTGCTTATGTAACATATGTACGTATGTCTGCAAATGTACCTTAGAAGAAATTAAGCACCTTATCTCTGGCCTGCTGGTCAAGCAGAATCATAGTTGGTAGGGGGGAAAAAAAAAGGGTATTTCAGTAACAAGTTGGACTATGAAGCATTGTAGTACCTCCTTGCAAAAGCTAAGAGATCAGACACACGGGGCTCTGAGTGACTTCTCGAGCCCAAATGTGTCCTAGTCAAAGCTTAAACCACACTTCAGTGAGAAAGAGGTCTGCAAGTGCTAGACAATGGCTGCCATAAATTTACTCTTGAGTTAGTCAAGCTAACTGATATGGTGTTATAGTGTTCATCCATGTAACAGTGTGGTGATGCTGTCTGGCTTTGCTTCAGCAAATAGTACTTCACACATACGTTGCATTTGTTGTTTATTGGCGTGATAATGTAACGAACTTACGGTGCTCTCTCAAATTCTCTCTCAAATTCTCTCCAGATGCCATGAAGTACACGATTGTGGTGTCTGCAACAGCATCTGATGCTGCACCCCTTCAGTATCTGGCTCCTTACTCAGGCTGCTCCATGGGGGAATACTTCAGAGACAATGGAAAACATGCATTGATCATCTATGATGACTTGTCCAAACAGGTCAGGAATCATAGTTTACAGACCTCATAGTCCAGCATTGGTGCTTAGAGCAGTGTGAGCCCCCCAGGCTTAGAAATTCAAAGTTTAAAATGAGCTCCTGAAATCTGAGAGATTTCTTCATATTACTGTGCAGGCTGTTGCCTACCGTCAGATGTCTCTGCTGCTGCGTCGTCCACCTGGCCGTGAAGCCTACCCAGGTGATGTGTTCTACCTGCACTCTCGCCTTCTGGAGAGGGCTGCCAAAATGAATGATTCCTTTGGAGGTGGCTCCCTGACTGCTTTGCCTGTCATTGAAACTCAGGCTGGTGATGTCTCTGCTTACATTCCAACCAATGTCATCTCCATCACTGACGGACAGGTAGGACTTGCTCTTGGTATACCAGTACTTCTGTGTAGCTCACTGGCAGATCTCTAAGGGGTGCTTGTAGGCTTCTGAACAAGATAGTAAGACAACTTTCTCCTGCAGATCTTCTTGGAAACTGAGCTGTTCTACAAAGGCATCCGTCCAGCCATCAACGTTGGTTTGTCTGTGTCTCGTGTAGGTTCTGCTGCTCAGACCAGGGCGATGAAACAGGTAAGCATGAAACTACTGCTCCCTGTCACATCAGAGATGAGTAGCCTGGAGGATGTACAACCCGTTTCACTTTCATAATGAATTGTAAATACAAAGGGAATTAAGTTGAGGGTTCCTTGACAACATGAAATAAGAACAACCTTATGGGATCTCCTTGATATTTCCGTTGCCTGCAGTCAGGAAGTGGGAGGTGGAAAGTGAGGGGAAGACTATCGCACAGAGATGTTTGGCTGATAAGTTTAATTGTGCTGACCTAGTTAGAGATGGAAAATACTCTTAATCCCACTTTTTAACCCCACTACAAGTTGGAAAGGCCACATCTGGAATACTGTGTCCAGTTCTAGCCTGCTGACTACTGGGTTCATTTAAAAATGGCTGGAACTCACTGTGACCTGTATCTTGTAGGTGGCAGGTACCATGAAGCTGGAGCTGGCTCAGTACCGTGAAGTGGCTGCCTTTGCTCAGTTTGGTTCTGATTTGGATGCTGCCACACAACAGCTGCTGAATCGTGGTGTGCGTCTGACAGAGCTCCTGAAACAAGGACAGTATGGTCAGTGTCCAGGATGGGACATGTCTGCATTTCCCATTTGTCTCTTGCGTTGATCTGTGTGGCAGCAGTAAGGCGTTCTTTGGATGTTGTAAATGCAGGCTTGAGCTGTGTTGCATGCATGCAGTTGATTTCAGAGAAAGCCTTTGTGCAGTGCTGAGGTACTGTGGTTGAAAAATTGCTGATGGTGTGAATATTTTCTTTCATGCAGTTCCCATGGCTATTGAGGAACAAGTTGCGGTCATCTATGCTGGTGTAAGAGGTCACCTGGACAAGCTGGAGCCCAGCAAAATCACTAAATTTGAGAGTGCTTTCCTGGCTCATGTACTGAGCCAGCACCAGGCCCTCCTCTCCACCATCAGGTATGATGTTTTGTTACCTTCATCCCAGGAGTACTGATGTGAGAGCTGGAGCACAGATAGCAATCACTGAACTGTTACGGTGTCCTAAAACATCAGGCCCTCTGTGCTGCCTTGAACTGGAAGTTAAATCAGCTTCTCTTCTGTCCTTGTGCTGTTATCCAGACCTCAGCATTTTACAAGCAGCTTCCAGTTTAGAAACCCTGCTCGTGCTTAAAATGAACCTACTTCCATGCCTATCGTGTAAGCTGATACTGAAATTGCTTTGTGTAGTCAGTTCTCAAGTTTTTGATAGCTTTAGTGCTGTAGATTAAGTGCTGCCTACCATCTCGTTACTGAGCTGACTGTGGGGATTTCAGCATTAACATTGTCCTGCTCTGTGAGCTGGTTCCAGCTTTGTCCCGAGTCAGATCGTGTGCGTTCTCTCTCTGTGACATAGCTATAAAGAAGATAGCTGTACCCAGCTCCACAAGGATCTGCTTTGAGAGCTGGCAAAATTTAGTTCTTAAACAGAGCTAACTCTTTTGGAGAAGGGATGTTAGATTTTTTTTTTTTCTACTTAGGAATTGACAATACATTTATTCCCGTGTCAGAAGTTTAACTGGACTCTTCTTTGACAGGACTGAAGGGAAGATCTCGGACCAGACAGAAGCCAAGCTGAAGGAAATAGTCACAAATTTCCTGTCTACTTTCGAGGCATAAACTCTTTACCTATTCAAGCAGACCAGGCTGTTTTTGTGGTTATGTGCTCCGGCTCCATCAAAGACCTAAAAGTATGTGCGACTTGGAATGTACAGATCTCACTGAGAATAAAAGTTTCCATGTAAAAAGGCTTTGATATTGTGTTCTCAGTTACTGCTTTTTTGACGGGCTACTTTAACAGTGCACTGCTGGAACGTTATGTTTCTCTGGGTGCACTTTTGCTGAAGGAACCCTGAAAACTCAGGGGCCGTTAGCTGTTGAGTGGATGAAACTCCCTATATAAAAGCTACCGGTAGGGTTGTGTGGCTGGCTGCCATTTCCATTGTGACAACTGTGGTTTGCTTCTGTAGCTTTTCTCCACCAGACAACTTGCAGAGGAAGCCGTACACTGTGAGGCTGTTCACGCTCTCTTGGTGTGAGTGGTGGCTGCCTGCCCCTCGTAGTGTTGTCCTCGAGCAGTCCAATACTATGCTAGGAGTACGGTATGTCTTCGAACTGCGAAGCCATGGTCCTGGTGGCTGGCTTCCAGAAGATGTGTTCCTTCAAAATTATTTTTCTTATATCTCGGGGCAGCTGCACGTTTATTTATTCAAATGCGGTCCTCCTCTGCTTCACTCCAGTTCTGTCAAAATAAGCTTTTCAGGTGTGGTTTGGGGAGAGGTTATATTCCCGCACATCTATTCCATTACTGACTTTCGAGTGGAGCTTCCATGAGGGGTGCGTGCCCACTGTTGAAGCGTGCAGCTGGGATGTGGAGAAGCTCCCTGCCATCCTTAGGCTGATGTGCCGTTCAGCTCTGGCGATGAGTTGAAGGATCGACTGGCAAGCCTCAAGCAGAGCTATGAGGTTTTGTGGCCGCAGGGTGGTGCTGCAAAGCAGAGAAATTGCGTGAGTTGGGAAGACTGCGAGCTTTGGGCCCTCTTCTGGTGGAAGCGTTCATTCCACTTTTTCCAGCGACACATCGCTGTCAGCGCTGCGGTAACGCTGATCCCGCATGCGGGCAGTGCCGAGCGGTGCCACAGCTGTGACGCGTGGCTGCTGCAGTGCTGAAGGTGGCAGCTGCCTGAGTGCTTTGACCCTTGCTGCTTCGTCCTGCTGTTTTTCTGTCTCGGCCTCACTCGGGTACACCTGCCTGCCTTGAAATGCGCTCTTCCAGTGCTTTGCAATCAGTTGGAGAGGGTGTACGTGGAAGGAAACTGAAAATTTGTTCTAGGACTCACAGCTTTTCTGTGTTTGCAAGAAAACCAGATCGTACCACAGCTGATACGCTGTCAGATAGCTAAAACCCTCAAAGCCTCGGCCTGAAACGTGGACCTTCCCCATCTCAAACAGACGTGACACTGCTGCTGGGACAGAAACTGGAGACGTGGGCAGTGGGTGAAAACTCCCTGCAAAGCTTTGCTATAAATCTCAGCTTCTCTGTGTGTGCACAGCGGGGCCCTTGGGTCACAAGTCAGCAGACTGAAGTAAGTGGAAAATGCTTTTTTTTTTTTTTTTTTTTTTTTTCTCTTTTCTTTTTTTAACCTTACCGAGCTATCTCAGTTGTCCCTGTGTCGGAGCAGAGGCAGCACGTTACCGCTGTGGGTGTGAATCAGGCTTTCCTGTGCCTGCGGCCGCAGCGGGGTGGGACGGCTCGGGGTGGGGCAGCGCTGGGAGCAGCGGCGGTGCTGGCGGCAGGAGCAGCATGCGGGAGTCTTGGTTCCGGGACCACTTCTGGGTGAGTTGGGGTCTTGGGGAGCAGGAGCGTGAGCCGGGCTGTGCAGCAGGACACCTGGTGCCCCGGGGGGGCTCATCCTGTCCTCACACCGTCTCAAGCCCCTGGAGGAAGCTGAGCCACGGGTGGCGGCAGACCCGAAGCCTGTTGCGTGGTTGTGGGCATCTTCTTGCTGGTGCTGCTCATCCACTTGCTCCTGAAAGCCGCTCGCTGCCGTGGCTTTGTAACCTGCCCTACGCAGCTGAGATACACCCCGTGAGCTGATTCTGCGGGGCTGGAGGAAGTTGGTGCTGGACTGAGGGGCTGATATTAATAACTGACTACATGTGAGCTATTTGAGAACGCTGCTGTCAAAAAGCGTCCTTTCGTGAGCTGCTTTTTGTCTGGGAGCCGATCCCTTGGTTCGCTGCTGATGAGCTGCGGAGGGAAAGTCATAGCCCGGGGGAAGCTGCAAGCTATTCTTTTGAGTCTGAACTGTGCTTTTGGGCATGCAGAATGCCAAACAAGCGTTTGACTGCTGCAGAGTATTGTGGCTGTCTGGTTCCCCTTGGCATCCTGGCTTTCACTGGGCTACTAGAAATTAGGAAACGGGTGCCAAAGCTTGGGCTCTCGGGGCTGTGTATATCGGAATGGCAGACGAGGGCGATGCCTGGGGAGCAGCTCCAAGTGAGAGTAGGGGAGGTGTGGGGGTGCTGGGGAAGCGTGCACAGGGATTTTAGCCTACACCATGAGCAAGGTAGCTAGTGCAGAGCCATAAGTATGCATATCAAACCACTTGGGAAATTAAAGCCAGCTTTGCATATGGCAGCTGTTCCTAAGCCACTCGTTGCCAAGAAATTTCCAGAGTGCCCCTTTTGCTCTGCACGTGTGCAGGAAGGGAGGGCAGCAAGGGTGGTCGTGGTGGAAATGCTGCCCCAGTGCCTGCCTGATGCCAATGGATGCTCTGCGTTGGGTGAAAGCATCGCAATGCCAAATTGAATTGCTTTGTGCTCGAAAAAGGCAGGTATCACCCAAAGAGCCTCCAAGCACCACAGCAGTGGCTATATTACCTGCCAGGAAGAAGGAGGGGGTGAGAAATGGACAGAAAAGCCCAAATTTGGACAGGTGCAGGGCTGCTGAAAAAGGTTCCGTTTGCTGTAATGCAAAGAGAGAAGGCAAACTTCCTCCTGCGATTTTTCTTCGATGCTTGAGGCAAAAAGGGAAGAGGAAGGAGAATGCTGCTCTACCGAAGCAAAAGATTACACTGGGCTCAGGACAGCTGGGTGGGAAAGGGTGGGCTTGGGGAGGGCTGTGGCTGCCTCAGGATGCAGTGCTGCAGAAGGAGCAGATTCAGTGCTCCAGCTGATGGGACACCACAGCATGCGTATGAACAAATACTACGTTTGGTCAGCTACTCGATTCAGGCTATAATTTTGCTGTTAGGGTCACAGAAAAAACAATGGTAGCCCATCTGCTCTCGAACCTTTTCCTCTGTTCCCGTGTTTGTTTTTCTGCTCATCCTATTAGGTCTCAGCATAAGGTGCTAAATTCCCTTGAAGGGCTTGGCTCCTTTGCACCCCAGGAGTTGCTGAAGCTGCATGCTGCACCATGCTTCATCCTGCCCATGCTTGCTGCAGCCTCCTCTAAAAGTAAAAACATGCCAGAAATGCTCTTTGTTTCCTCTTGCCCTGTCTGCAGTGATCTCTGAGAGTTGAGCAAGCACAGCATTGTTTTCATGTGTTTTTTTTTTTTTTTGCACTTGCGGACTACTGTTCTTCTTTCATTATACAAGCTCTCTTCTTTCATTTTGATGATTTCCATGAGAAGCACCCAGTTCTCCCCAAGCCTCTTACACCAGCCTGTTTTGGGCAACTCAGCAGCAAGCGTTGGGTCTCACAAGAGCACTTGGTCCTCATAAAGCTGTGTGGGGAAAAATGGAAATACAATAATGCCAAGACACGCTTTACATCTACTGTTGAATAGCTCACAACCTGGATGGCAAATTCCTGCTCATTGTGCTTCAAACGAGACAAAAACTGATGCTCCACTCTCTGCAGAGTGCGTGGCAGGGTGCATTAAAAAGAAGCACTTGATAAATCATTGAGAAGATCAGCTGAGACCAACTTGCAGTGCGTTCCATTCTCCTCATCTGGCCAAACTTTGCCTTTAGGTGTGTGTCTGTGCGGGCCATGGGGGAAAATGCACCTTTGAGTGATGCAAACTGCTTCCCCTTCCTCCAGCTCAGCATAAGTGGGCAACTTGCTTGCACGCTCAGTGCTGTTGCCATGTAGGTGTTACTGCACGTTGCAATGCGGCGTTGCTGCCCATGGGACCAAGTTCATTTCTTCTGCATGGTGCATGAGAGAGCCCCTCTCTGGGCTAAGGCTCGATTACTTCTGCTCCCTGCAGAAATCCTCGCAGAGGTTTTTCTTGCTCTCAGCAACCTCTGCAGGACCTCGAGCAACTTCAAGATTGCTGACAGTGAGCAGGAGTAGCACGGCCATTTGGTGTTTCTAAACGCAAAAATAGACCAGCCTTTGCAGTGCTTCTCAGGGCAGATGTGGTTGAGTATTTCAAGTAGCGGTCCGTGAGCAGCTCTTTTTCTCATGCCGCTGTCTGCATACGGTTTGTGTCTGGAGTGGGGGGATTGAGGTGAAGAAGTGGAAAGTGCGCGAGCAGAATCTCAAACGCTGTAACTTCGCAGCGGTCTGAAACACCACACTTTTCCGAAGTGGCACTTTTCTACCTGCGCTGCAGTGTGAATCTCACATTTCTCACTGTGGGAAGCCTTGCGTTATTTCTCCTTGCTACCATTGCTCCCGGCTGCGTGAACTCCCCCCTCAAGAGCCTTGGGGGCACAGCACGAAGCTAAAAGGGCAGGAATGGGAATTTCCACTCCTCTGAAGCCCTGCGGACTTGGGAAACATCAGCTGCTGCTTTGTCACCTTGAAATCATCTGTTCACAGTTTCCATGGGCTGTCCTCTAAATAGCACATCTGCTGTTACTGCTGCAGGAGAAGGGCTTTGGGGACCTTGTACCTTGCAGACCCAGCACGGGATGAGGGCTCTGGTTTGGTGCATGTAGACGGAAACCTCCCCATTACTCCCTTGGGGTGCATTCCTCACAACTCATTTACCCCAGACATAAAATCATAGAATAGTTGGGTTGGAAGGGACTTTAAACCCATCCAGTTCTAACCCCTGCCGTGGGCTGGCTGTCCCCCCATGCTCAGGCTGCCCAGGGCCTATCCATGACCTCGGGCACCTCCACAGCTCTGGGCAGCAGTGCCAGGTCCTCACTGCTCTTTGAGCAATGAATTTCCTTCCAATATCTAATCTAAATCTGCTCCCCTTTAATTTAAAACTCTTCCCCCTTGTCCTATCACTATCTGTCTGTGTAAAAAAATCCATCTCCCTTCTGTTTATAAGCTCACTTTCAAGTACTGGAAGGCCGCAATGAGGTCACCCTGCAGCCTTCTCTTCTCCAAGCTGAACGAGCCCAGCTCCCTCAGCCTTTCTTCAAAAGAGAGACTCTCCAGCCCTCTGAGCATCTTTGTGGCCTTCCTCTGGACCCACACCAACAGCTCCGCATCCTTCTTGTGCTGGGGGCCCCAGGCCTGGATGCAGTGCTCCAGATGGGGCCTCATGAGGGCAGAGCAGAAGCAGGCAGCTCCCTTCCTGCCCGCTGCCACCCCTCTGCTGATGCAGCCCAGGACGCTATTCGCCTTCCTGGCTGGAAACTCATGTCCAGCTTTTTGTCCACCAGGACCCCCAAGTCCTTCTCTGCAGGGCTGATCTCAGTCTGTACACACATCTGGGATTGCCCCAACCCAACACCCTGCACCTGGCCTTGTTGAACCTCATGATGTTCATGTGGGCCCGCTTCTCCCGCCTGTCCTGGCCCTTCCATCCCGGCAGAAGGATGACATCCCTTCTGCCATTATCAGCTGCACCACTCAGCTTCGTGTCATCTCCAAAATAATGAGCGTTCGCTTGATCCCATCTTCTCTCACATCACCTTGTGCCTTATTACTGCTGAAAACTGGGAGGATTCAGCGGGGCGTGAGGGTGAGGCCTTGCAGGGTTGTTTGGTGAGTGCTTGGTGCTACCCTTGTTTTCCAGAGCCCTCTTTGTTTTAGTTTATCATGGCTTTAAACCTTGTCCTCGCTGCATTCCCTTTCCTCTTCCACTGCCCTCAGCCTCCCAGGGGCAGTCACGGTCGTCCTCTGTGCTCTTTCCATGCTGACACCTGCCTAAAGGCTGCTGCCCTTTGGGGTGGATTTTGACATGTACAACCCTGCCCATCCCAGCTCCATCACAGCCCCATTGCAGCCCCTTCTGTGTCTATTTTATTTCCTTTGAAATGGGGTAGGAAGCCAAGTTAGGATGTTCCTGAGTTTTGCAACTGTCATGAAAAGCCATTTCAGTGCAAGCACGCTTCCCTCTTTTGCAGGCCTGATTAGCAAAGAGGCGACACAAATTGAGAACCGGTTGTGTGTGTTCAGAAATAAGCTCATTACGGGGGGAGGTTTGTGCTCAGCAGAGAAACAGAAAGTGTTTGGAGATCTCGGTAGGTCCTGGTCCTCTGTTCTCTCTCTTTCATGTATGGAGCAATACTGGGCTGGGACTCCTGGGGATTTCCTGCTGCCCCACTCCACCACAGCTCTGCTTTCTCTCTTGCTTTTTGCCACTGATTTAAAGTCCCTGACTGCTTAAGGAAGTCCACAATGATGAAATCCTACGTTTACCAAAGATCAGCCCTGTTCCACCTCATTTCTTGCTCTGGGTACAAACTCCTGAAAAATCCATCTCTCTGCTGTCAGCATTTTTGCACCAGCCATCCACGTGCTGTCATCTAGGCTCAGAACGCTCCTCGCATCTTTCCATCCTGCTATTATTCCTCTTTAAGCTTCATTATAACCATTTGTGGCTTTTGCTTCCTTTCTCACAGCGTCATATCTGCTCTTGCCATTGCTTCCTTTCTGCAGCCCGTTTCCCTGTTCCTTCATGTGACCTTTCACACAACTTTTACAGAAGGTAGCACCTTCTGCTCAGCCACAAATATAAATGTATATATGTATCTTGTTTAATAACCATCACAGCAAAATACGTCCTCCTAGGACGAGATGTCCCCTAGGGCCATGTCGCCATGAAATCTGTTTTTAATCATATTGGCAGGCTAAACCTGGGTGATTCTTGTAGGTCCCATTTCTCCTGAAAACTATCTAGGTTCTGGCATTTTTATAAGAATCTGAGTCTGCTGGGGTGTATCGCAGGTCCTCCTCTGGAGAATGAGGTCGGACATCACAAGGAGGAAGGCAGGAAAGTGCAGCAGCAGTTCTGGGGGACCCTAGTGCATTCCAGGGCCAGCGGTGCTGAGGAGGGATCAATAGAATGTAGCAGGAGTGAGCTGCTCTGTTTCATGAAAATCATGGAAGTGCTTTGTTCCAAATTTAAGGTCAGGTTGGATGGGGCCTTAGGCAGCCCCCCCGGTATAGTGGGTGGAAACCCTCCCCATAGCGGAGGGGTTGGAACTGGATGGGCTTTAAGGTCCCTTCCAATCCAAGCCATTCCATGCTTCCATGAAATGGCGATCACCATTCTCATCACAGAATCACAGAATGGCTTTGGTTGGAAGGGACTTTAAGGATCATCCTGTTCCAGCCCTCTGCCACAGGCAGGGCTGCCAGCTGCTAGATCAAGCACTGGATCAGATTGCACAGGGCCCCATCCAACCTGGCCTTAAACACCTCCATGGATGGAGCATCCACAGACTCCCAGGGCAGCCTGTTCCAGCACCTCACCACTCTCTCAGTAGAGAACCTCCCCCAACATCTAGCCTAAATCACCCCTCCTTTAGTTTAAAACCATTCCCCCTTGTCCTATCACTAACTACCCGTGTAAAATTTGATTTCCTTCATGTTTATAAGGTCCCTCATCCTGGACCCTCTCCCACCCCAAAAAGAAAAGGACATAATTTCATATAATTTATAGGCAAAACAGAAAGAGACACTGGCATACTTGCTCCCAGCTGAGTCATTCCTTGTATCAATGCTGGTGGAGGTGGCAGTGGTCACAGACTGCACTAACAGGCATGTGAATCCTGTTGTTGTGTTTTCAGAGCACAGATCTGACGAGCACAGTTGGCTATGACAGCATCATTCAACATCTGAACGATGGCAGGAAGAACTGCAAAGAGTTCGAAGACTTTTTGAAAGAAAGGTACAGAACTGTCACTGGCAGTGGGCTTGGGTGGATCTGGAAAATGAAGCAGTGACACTAATTGTATTTCTTGTATTCCCATTTTGGTTTCCATCATGTTTTAACTGTCCACTGTCTTAAAGCATCTCTGATTTTTGGCTGATGAGGAACTTGCCTTTTTAACACTGTCCTTTCCCTGCACGGCTGGTCCTATGGAATCAAGTCTATACCTGGGTCTTCTCAGCTGGGAGGCAGTGATGGCATTAGTCACAAAGCTCAGAAGCATACTACAAAGGGCATTATCCAAATGCCTCTTGAACACTGACAGGTATAGGGCATCTCTCTAGGAAGTCTGTTCCTGCTTTTGTGCACCCTCAGGGAGCTGTGGAATAAAATAAACAGCTTCCTAAATTGCTTGTACCTCTAACACAAATGCACATGTCTATGTTGTTGATTTCTGCAGATGCAGAGTCATTAGACACTTTGAACTGCAGGTTCTCCTGCTCTGCCTCCCCACCACGTTTGTCCCAGGCTATTTTGTCCCAAGTCTTGTATTCACAGGTTTGCTTTCTCCAAGCTGTCAATATTAAAATTACATTAATTCAGGGTTGTTCTACAACAGTCTTGACATTTAGCCTACTTATCACATTTGGTTAGCCTTGAAGCGATCAGGCAG
This sequence comes from Numida meleagris, assembly GCF_002078875.1. Classification (NCBI taxonomy): domain Eukaryota; kingdom Metazoa; phylum Chordata; class Aves; order Galliformes; family Numididae; genus Numida; species Numida meleagris. The sequence continues at coordinate 2,265,828 of NC_034438.1, forward strand.
TTGAACTTGATCTCCATAGGTCCCTCTGCTCCGTTCTACTCTGCTTCACTCTACTTCACTCCACTCCATTCTGATCCATGCTATCCCATCCCATCCCATCCCCCAGAAGACCTTCTAATGCAAGCCACTACAGGTACTTGTTTCTCTCCACTGACCACAGACAATGAGGCTGTCTTGCCCAGATGGAGATATCTGTAACTGACACAGCAAGTCTAGCCCTGGATGTCTGTACAGAATTCAAAGCAAATTCTTAGGTGGCAGCACATGGGTTTTCTTGGTTTTCCCTCTTTTTTCCAAGAGGGCAATGCAAACTCTCAGAGATGTTTATACATTACCACCACAAGATTTGGCCTCTTCAGATGCTGTCTTTAAGGAGAGGCAGGCAGGAGAGCTTACCTATTGCCTTTGAAATGTGCTGCACAAGTTTTGAACAGCTGAAACATCCCAACTGAACTTCTGACAAGAGTAGGGAAGCCGAGGGTCTATGAGATCCCTGTTCCCTTCTGTCACATTTGGCTGAAGTCAGACAGTAAATGCTTTGGAAGGATGGACTGACAGACACTGAGGAGCAAGATGCTGAGAAGGTGATTGCACAAATCTTGTTCCCATGGGAAAGAGAGGTAAAAACTACTTCGATGACTTACCTGGCTGCATTCATCCAGCAGCTGCATGGGCTGCTTAGTCCTCCATCCCTTGGGGAGGTGATGATTGTACCTATCAGCAACAGGGAGATGGGGAGGGCAGCTGGCAGGACTGGCACCCCCAGGGTGGTTTGTGGTGGTCTGGGAGGTAGGTGCCCATGCTGTCACCCTGATGTGACAGCCCGGGATGTTCTGCACACCCGCTGTTCCCTTATTTGTGCTCAGGGGATGTCCTTATGAAAATCCTTCTGCTCTCGGCCTCTATTGCAAGCAAGTTTCAGTTTCTGAAATGAGTTTTTCCTCTCATTTCTCTCTTTCTCCAACAGGGCAGTTATTGAAGAAAAATACGGCAAAGAGCTCATTAACTTGTCAAAGAAGAAGCCCTGTGGGCAGACAGAGCTGAAGTAAGTTCAGAGTCCTGTGTCTTTTGCTTCTATATGTGTCTGTAACTGGAGCAATGAATGAGGAGGAGGGAGAAGGAAGGGGGCAGAGAGAAAGAAAATAATGCTGAGGTGTCACTGGGATGTTACCAGAAATTCAGAAATCAGTCTTGCGCATGAATAGCGAGTTGGCCTTTGCCTTTGCCAGTAACCAAGTTGGAATTCACCAACTTCCCACCAGCTGTAGACTAAGCAAAGTGTCATGGGCACTCAGGAGGGTAGGCTGGTGACTGGGCAAGGATCATGAGGCCTTGGCTGTGCTCCTTGCCCTTTCTGTGGCCAGAAGGAAGTCCACGTACTTCCTCAAGTCAAAAACCATTTGAAAATTCAAACCTAGTGCTTTGTCACTTTGCGTGGATATTGTGGCTGCTGTGGTTGGCTCAATGAGTGTCCCTTGGCATCTTCTGCTTGATATTTTGGTTTGATGTTCTTTGACCATTTGTTTGCAGTTTTATATTGGGCTGCCACTTTTGTTTTCTCTGAAATCTTCACTATGCTGCCCTAACAGGTAGAAAAGTTTCCCACATTTCCAAGCACTCACCCCATGCAATGTGTAGAAAATATTCATATATTCTGAATGATACACTTTGGAGTTTTGGAGCCAACAACATTTATCTTGAAACTCAATATTTAGTAGTATCCAGTGTTTAGGGCAAAGGTATAAGGTAGATGTTACACAAGTTAGAAGTGTTACAAGTGAATTGTGTTATCGCTGATAAAGGAAAACCTGATAAAGTGAAAAGAGAGTAGATAAACCTGTTTTGGGCTGTTTTCTCTTGTCTTGAGTGAGGGACTTGCTATCCAGTTCAGAAGCACTCTGCTGTCACCACTGGATCCTGTGGTTGCATCTGGTAGTGAACTCTTCTAATGCTCTGCCTGTGTTTTTCCAGTACCCTGAAGAGATCCTTGGATACTTTCAAGCAACGTAAGTAATTCTTCTTTTTCATGTGTTGGGACACTTGGCAGTGCTGAAGCCTTCAGGCTATTGCTTAGGAAGAAAGAGAGAAACCTCCAGAACTGTATGATATGGGATCAGCTGTAGACTGTCCTTTTGGTCCAGCTCAGCCCAGAGCGTGGAGTCTGGAACAGAGTGTTCCAGGGCACGCGTGTCAGAGGGGAACCATGGTGATTCCCTTTGGGGATAACTTGGGCTTTTGGAGCTAGCTGCAGCTTACAAGTTGTGTGCCACCAGAAGACATCCATGGAAAGCTCAGCTGAGGTTTTTCTGGACTGGCCCATCTTGCCCTATTCACACAAATGTGCAGCAATTAAAGCATCAAAAAGGTTATGCTTTGGCCATCTTAGTGTCCACTCCTCACCATGTGTTGCAGCCTGCTGGGGTGAATGCAGCAAGCACCTGTGCTCTGAGGGCTGGAGCTCTGCTACCCTGTGCCAAAATCTGGCAGCTGCAGATCCACCACCATCTATCCTGGCCATGTTTGTCAGCTGCCAGGTTCCTGAGCTGATATCCTTAACATATCAGTCCTCCAGTAGCTGAGGCATTAGTATCTGTGAGTCTGGAACAGCTTTAGATGTTGAATCATGAGCTACAGATTGTCTTACCTGCAAATGAGCTGCTTTGCTTGCTGGGTGGGTGTTTCCTGGTATGGCTGCTCTCATTCTGCTGGACCAGCTCAGTGTGGCACTGAGGATGAGCCACAGATTTACTTAGCAATAGTTCTTACATGCTCCAAGGTGCTTTTCTGCTAGCCTGGGGCAATATTTCCTTCAGACTGATGCTGTAGGGTGTGATGTGCTGAAACACGCCTGAATTAATCCAGATGAGGAGGAAAAGCAAATATGCTCATTTTAATCACTTCTCTTAGTATGAGTTTTCCTAAATGAAGTGCAAGCCCCAGCATGACTGCGAAACAATCCTTGCATAGGCGGATGCTGCTTGTGAGCTGCTTTGAAAGTGCTGCTGCTGCTGCAAGGAAATGCATGAGGTGGGACCATGGGTCATTGGGTCAGTTTGATCTCACCTAGGAAAGCTGGCCTGAGCAACAGGGTATTTTTAGGAATATATACATGCACACGCAAGCACAAATTCATTTTTGTTTTTCTTCTCTTTGCAGAGATAGATAATGTGGGACAAGGTCACATCCAGCTGGCACAAACCCTTCGGGAGGAAGCAAAGAAAATGGAAGAATTCAGGGAAAAGCAAAAGCTCCATCGAAAAAAGGTCAGGCACTGCACTGGCACCTTCATTGCAGGGCATTGTCCCACATGATGTCCCACAAAACCCTTTGCGTCCTTGTGCCCACGAGGGCAAGAAAGTTCTAAGCTCCTTCCTACATGTTGCAACTATGCTGTAACTGTGCAGCAACCTCTGACTTCCTTCTTCTCACCAATGTCCTTCAGGGTTCTTTGAGGGACAAAAATAGCAAGCATTCCTCCAGCGATGCCAACCTCAGTTAGGAGTGTTTTTAAGGTAGATAAGAGATGGTGCTGTATGATCTACATAGTGTCTGCTAAAATCTGCAAGCTCTTTAACTTCTTATGGCTTGAGATTCCCTTGACTGGAAATTGAAAGGCTGTCAGAACCAGAGGCTAATCAGGACTTAGCCGAGGTGAGTGAGCTTGCCAATTCTGTCTGTCTCTGTGGAGGTGATACAGCACTACGGGTTGCTGGTATTCACTTGTACAGCTTCTTTGCATACACAATGCAAGCTTAGGTAGGAGTACAGAAAGATGAATGTCCTTGATGTGTTTTGTGAACTTTGATGAGTTTTTATCTCTGCCCATGGCAGCTGGATTGGAACTAGGTGATCTTTAAGATCCCTCCCAACCCAAGCCCTTCTATGGTTCTGTGATACTGGAGTACCTAACTCCAGGCAGAGGAAGGTCCTTACAGCCATCATTCTATCATCCCATCACACAGTCCATGACTCTTCCTTTCCTAAGCCCTGCTGATTCCGGCTCTGTTGTCCTCACAGATAGAGCTCATAATGGAGGCGATTCACAAAAACAGGAATTTGCAGTACAAGAAGACCATGGAGGTAAAGCAAGTGTGCTGCTGTCTCTTGCCGTATGGGTTAATGCTGCTAAAATAGACGTGTGTGCAACCGTATTTGCATTTCATTTGCTTGCTGACACATCCCTGCTCCATTTGGTGGCTCTCCTAGGCCAAGCGGCTCTATGAGCAGCGCTGCAGGGATAAGGATGAAGCAGAACAGGCTGTGCACCGCAACGCAAACCTGGTCACACAGAAGCAGCAGGAAAAGGTAAGGAGAGTGGGTGGCTGTGCAGCATGGGAAAGGAGTGTCTCTTCTTGCAGGTATCCTGCCCCAAGTCCTTCTCTCAGTTCTGGGGTTTGGGTGGCGTATGTGGGCTGCTGACCTTCCCTGGTGGGGCTACTCTGCTGTGGGCGATCCACCAGGGCTCTCGTATGCCTTTCTTCTCTCCCCCATTTTTGACAGCTCTTCCTGAAGCTGGCTCAGACAAAATCAGCTCTGGAAGATTCAGGTGAGCATGGAGACATAGCATACTGGTTTGGAGGGTGAGGGGGGCATTGCCTGGGGTGGGAGGAGAGGGTTGGAAGCTGATCCTCAGAAACTTGTCCAGAGATCCAGGAGGCAACACCTGTCTTGGAGATGCCCATGTGGCCCCACCACACTCCCTGTATTTTCCCCAGACATAACCTCAGTCTTGCTGTGGAGCTTTGCAACCCAGTGAATTGCTCACCACAGAGAACCCTCTACTACTGCGTTCTCTCCATGCCCCTGCAGCCACTTTTGGCTGGACATGGTACCTTCCAGCAAAATATTTTTAAAAAATTAATATTAACCAGTTGACAATTTGTTTTCCCTCGTAGACAGGAGTTACCAGCAGAGTATCACTTCACTTGAGAAGATCCGGGAAGAATGGCAGAAAGAGCACATCAAGGCTTGTGAGGTAAATGCCACAAAATTGTTTCACAATGCACTGTGGTCCCATGGATGTCCATCCCCTTGCTGCAGGGCCTGGGGATAGAGTGCCTCTGTATTCCCTTCACATACACTGGGATGTATTGCAGCTAACCCTGCACGTTTTTCTCCTGCTTGGCTTCTGGATTCAAGATCCCACCACTTCAAGGTTTCCATTATGTTATTTTCTTTTTCTTGCACCACCTTTTAAAATCAACCGAGTCGAGGCACTCCGTGGTGACGTTTTTGCCTGTTGCCTGCCTGCACATTCGGTGCTGTCATCATCTGGCTCAAACAGTCACAGTCTGAACACCTGTTGAGGCTACAACCGCAGGAACACCTAGCAACATCTGCCTTGGATGCTGACACCCTAAAACCACAGAGCATCTGTGCCTCTGTTTTCATACATCCTTGGCCATTTTTAATTTCTGTGCCTCTGTAGCAGAGAGGTGAGAGGACAGCTGGGACCACAGGACCACGGGGCTCGGAGTGGCCCCTTTCACACCAGTGCAGCAGGACACTGAGGTCTGCAGGCTTTCCTGAGCTTAGCACCCAGCTTGGAAACACCTGGTTGCACAGAGAGATGGTTTCTCCTCTGGGCAAGCTGGAATACTTGTAGATTCATAGAACCATTTGAGTTGGAAGGGACATTTAAAGGCCATCTAGTCCAACCCGGCTGCAGTGAGCAGGGACATCTGAAGCTAGATGTGCGAGTGTCCTGCAGGAGATCAACCCCTCCTGTTCCTTGCTGACACAGTCATCTTTTTCATGTTATTTGGGGTAGCAGAGGTTCTTAGATGTTACTGGATGGAGGACTGTGGGGTCATAGCAGTACGAGGTGCCCTTGCTCAACCCCTTTTCTTTACTACTGGTCAGAGAAAGCTCTCTGGAACAAAATGTGGTTGGGAGGTGAACTTGAATCACCTCAGGACATGAGAACAGTAAGTCTCAGGGGACACCATCCTCAGCTGCGTGCATGGCTGTACTGGCACGGGAGCCACCATCTTGTCATTGCAGTTCTTCGAGACTCAGGAGTGCGAGCGCATCAGCTACTTCCGCAATGCCCTCTGGCTTCACGTCAACCAGCTCTCCCAGAGCTGCGTCCAGAATGATGAGGTGAGTCACGTGGAGGTTGTCCCACACCGCCTTCTTTCTGTTTTGGAACTGAGAACTCACCTTTTGGATCCCAGCTGCCCACCTGGGTTCTCTTTGCTCATCTTTTTGTCAGGCTGCAGTAACAGTAATGACCTCCTGAGTGCAAGCTTTTCTCCTATTTGCAGTTGGAGAAACAGGGAGAAAGCAGAACATGAATGAAAATGTGTCCTCAGCTCTATGCCATCAACATCATACAAAAGCACTTACTGTTCTCCCTGGTTACAGAAAATTGTGGTTGAAAACAATGAGGCAAATGAAAGGCAGAGGGAGGTGACCTTGCCAAATATTAGGCAGCATCATGTCTCACCCCATGTGAGACAGCTGATTGAATCAAGACCTTTTGGTTTCCGACCTTATGCATGGAAATGCTTCTTGTTTTCTTTCTGCAGAAATATGAGGAAATCCGCAAGAGTTTAGAAATGTGCAGCATTGAGAAGGATATTGAGTTTTTTGTAAATTTACGCAGAACTGGAAGTTCAGCCCCAGGTAAGAGCTCAGTGCAACCTCCCGAAGTAGCACTGACTTGCTTCTATTCCTCATGTGGCTGCTGCTCTCATCAGCATCAGTTTGGATGCAACAACCACTGATTTTGTAACATCCTCCTTTCAATCTCTGGCATGCAGTACCAGCCCCTGGAGATAATCTCTTTCTGGAATATTTAAGTTCCAATCAAACATTAAGTACCAACCAAACATCTTCCCAGAGATGGGGGGAAAGACAGCTGAATGTTTTTGTTGGCAAGTAACAAATTGTAGGTCTGTACTTTGCTGTTGTTACCTTTTCATAGCTCCCATTGTTTATGAAAACTACTACAATACTCAGAGGAATGTGACTCCTGTGAGAAGTCCAGCTTCTGTACCTATATCAAGGTAAGGCACACAAAATGAGCAATCGGAATTGCTCTTGCAAATTATGCTCAAAAAAAAAAAAAAAAAAAAAGATAAAAGAAAAGAAGTGGGTTTTTTACCTTCAGTCTGTTTGAAGCTTTGGCGGTCTTGCAGGAAAATATTCCCCTTGCTATGTAGTCCATCACTCTCCACAGTAGGAATTATTCCATTGTGCTGCCTGTTACATCATGCTCAAAGACCACCCCCTGCCCCATCCAGAAGCTTTTTACTCCCTCTTGTCTTTTGAGATTATCTCTCCCTTCTCATGGTCTCATGGCTGGGAATCTTATTCTGAAAGTGCTTCTGGTGAGTATGTGCTCGGTTTTTCTTGTGCCTATTCCAAAATCCTGTGGATTGAGGTTACCAGTGGCTGAAAAGCAAGATAGCCTTGGGAGCACTGAGGTCAGGGTGAAGGAAGCTTCTTCCATGGGGAAGATGAGGATTCAGGGCTAAAGACTCTTGCAAGAGATGAGTGTTCCCTCTGGCTGTCACATCAGGAGAGAAGTCATGGACAGTTACACCTTCCTGGTGTCTCAGACAGGGCGGAGGCATGTGAAAAGGCATGCCCTGGGGCTCACCTGTGAATGTTTTGCCAACAAAGTGGTTTTTGGTGAAGTTTTCCTCTCCCACACTGTATGAGATTCAAGTCCCATGTTTTCCAAGTAGGCTGTTGTTGGTGAGCTATCCATGACATGCTTTGGTACTAGTTATCCAAAAAGCCCAGGGCTGCCAAAGCTCTGCCCTCCCATGAGCTCTGGGAGGGTAATTTAGGAGCTGCAGAACCAGAGCACCTAGGCTGGTGCCCTTGGATGGGAGGGAATCCCATAATTACTCAGATCCTCAGCTCTGTGTTTTTTTTTTTTTGCAGGAGGGGGCCTCTACCCACCCCAGCCAGCGGGCCAGGTGAGTTCCTTGGCGTAGGTGGCTTCTGACCCCACAGAGTATCTTTATGCTCTTGCAGTTCTCCATAGGATCATGAACTTGATCTTTCTAAAGGGCTTGCTTGAGGTCCAGCTCCTGCTGAGTCTAGTCTCCATGGAAAGATGGTGGGAAGTTGGCCACTGACTTTGGAGACAAGGTTTAATCTAGAAGTTCTGATCAGAACCCTCTGTGTGGAAATTTCTGAAGACTTAGAATGGCTAAGCTTGGGGTCCAGCAGTCTCTGCAGTTTAGGCTCTTCTCCGTTTAAATGGCAGGAGTTGTATCACTTCCAGACCACTTCAGGGATGGGATTCTGCAGTGAGACTCAGAAAAAACAGGTTCTGCTTTGGCTTTTAGGCAAATCAACCGATCTCCCTGAGCCCCATTCATTCCTGGCTCTCGTCCCTTTAACACAGTTGGCCAGTGCATGGTGGTTTTGCCCTGCATAAAGTCTCTTAATGAACACATTTTTGTGCTTTCTGTTTTAGGTGATCCTGATTATGCCACAGTTGATGGCTACAGCTTGATACACCACTAATAGCCACCGTAAGTACTGAAGAAAGGGATTCATAATAGATACAGCTACAAAGGAGGAATGGTGGAGAAAGAAAAGCCACCATTCAGGGGATGACACTTGGAGGTGACCTGTGGGAAGGGATGGTCATGTCAGCCCTCCTGTCCTTGTCTGAGCTGAATCTGTGACTGAGACACTGCTGATCCTGTTCCGTAGGTTCTTCTGGCAGAAGACACTGTTGATCTGGCCAGCATGGCAGAATTGGTGTTTTCAGTTATTCCCAGCAACACAGAGCTGCAGCGCTTCTCCATTTCAAGAAAATATTTGAGGACTCTGATAATTATTTGTGCATTCAGAAAGTACCTATTAAAAATCTTTTCCTTTGATCAGAAAACTTGGACAGATATCCCATCTTCACACTCAGGAGAAGAAAAGGCAAATAAGCAATGGACTGGGACACAGGGTGTTCTTCTCTGTCTGATGAAGTTTCTGATTTGAAGTTCTTGCAATATGCCACCATCTACGAGAGCCTGGAGGCTTTTGCTCTCCAGAAAAATAACATGTGCTAAATGGAGATGTGCAAGGCTTTGGGCATGCTGGCTTGTGGTCAGAGCTAAGGTTGTGTTTTCACCTGTCTCTAGAATCTTTCAGTAATAGCGATTAAACTTGTAACTTGGATTAAGTTTCAGTTATGTTTCTCAAGCAGCTTATGCAGAGGTGCACCATGACTTTTTTTAACTACTCTGTGGGTTGGCTTTTTGTTTTTCAGGTTCATGGTAAAACTTCTCCTGGTAGGCTCTAATCCTGTAGCACCAGGAGCTGTGTGTGATCTTCAGGTTGAATCCATGACTTCACTGTGTGCCTAAGCCCACTGGTCTCTGGGGATTTACGCTATTTCTTCATGTGGAAAGGATCATTATGAGCTTTACATTCTGTCCTGCTGCACTGTAATGAAATGTATGAGTAAAGGAATAGTTTGTCCTGTTTTTTTTTTTTTTTTTCCTAAAAGATCAAATATACAAATACTCTTCTGAAGATGTCTGTTGTAGTTTTAGTTCTTTAAATACATATATATTTAAAATAACAGTTCTGAGTTGTGTGCTGGGTGTGTTTTTTTCCTACAATGTCCCATTCACTTTCTGTCAGGGCTGAGGCTGATAAACTTTCAAAGCATCTTAGTGCAATCAGGTGAGGTGAGTTGCACTTCCCAGAAGAAAGCCATCAGGAGCACATCTTCCCTCAGCCTTTATTTCAGCACTGGCTGTATATAAGCACTAAAACAGTTGCGGGAGAGAATGCACCAAGAACACCATCCAAACAAGCTGTGAGCTGTTGGCCTTGTCAGGTAGCTTTCCCTGGCTTCCTGTTTTTCAGCTGAATTCTTCTTTTTGAAGGTTGGATGGGATCTGTAACTCATCAGACACGTTTGCACAGATTCAGGTCATGACTGTACCACTTAACACTTGCAAGCAGCAAAGCTTCCTGTATGGCTCCTATAGGTTGCTGCTGCAGCAAGGGTAGTGTCATGGTTTTATGATTTTTTGGTTATTGGTATTCCACATCATAACATCATAACTATCTACTCCATAATACATTTCACAATTTCTTTGTTTTGGGATTTTTCAGCCGACAGAGTGCAACAGAGGCTGTTAGGTTGAATATGGATGTCCAAGGAATTTGGACAGTGCTCTCAGAACACGGGGTATGGGTCTGAGTGGTGCTGTGTGGGGACTCAGGGATCTTCGTGCATTCCTTCCACCTTGGGACATTCTATGATTCTATGACAATTACTACTGCGGATCCTGGACTCCTGAGGGGCCAAGTGTCCTCTCATACCCACAGAAAAGGGCTTTCTGTCGCACAGCCCGCAAGCCTACACAACAACCTCGCCCCGCGCGCCACGGCCCCGTCCTCTATCCTTTTTGTCCCTCTGTGCCTCCCGTACCTTCCTCGCTGCTGATTGGCCAAGCGCTCCGCCGGGGGGCGTGGCCAGGCCGCGCCTCTTCCGGCTGTGCCCACTGCCGCTGGGGCAGCGGTGGGGTCATGGCTGAGGCCGTGAGGGCCCCTCGGCGGGGCCGCCCCAAGGGCAAGGCAAAGGTAGGGGCTGTGGCGGGGCTGGGGCGGTTTTCTTAAAGGGTTTGTAAGCGCCAGCGTTATTCTGAAACATGGAGAGGTTGAGGGTGAAGAGCGTGATGTAATGCAGAAGGGCGTAAACAAGGCTTCTGCCTCTTGCCGTTTGGCCTTGCCAGGCAGTGGGGGCTGGCTGTGCGGGGTGCCGGTAGGCAGACGGAGCTCCTTGGTGGTTAGCGGTGCTTTGGTATGGGTTGGACTTTGAAACGCCCAGAGCTGGAGGCCATCAGCAGTGTTCAGTGTCTTTTCAGTGTTTGGTGCTGCAGCTGTGGGTGTAGCTGTGGCTGAGCTTTAGTCCTGATCTGTGCTCCCTGCCTGGCATGTCAGCGCTGCTTGCCGCAGGCTTGGTTTCTCCTGGAGCGCTGAAGATCTGGATTGAAGTATCATGCCTCGGGATTAAGTCGAAATGGAAATGTTTCCCTGAATCAGTTAATTTTGTTATGTTTTGTGTGTTACAGAGTGTACCATGTAGAGCACGGATATTGAAGTTGTGCTTGTCAAAACTTTTCTGAGACAGATGAAAGGATTAACTGATCTCTGTTTTGTCAAATGAGGGTTGGTTTGAAGTGCCAGGTACAGCGGTGATTCCTGAACTCCAGGCTGCTAGGAACTGGGGGAAATGTTTTTCCTTTAATAACATTTCCCCATGCCAGAACAGCCAGCATGTCATAGTTTCTGTTTTGATTCAGCTCCGCAATTTGTGTCAGGCAGTCAAGTTTTAAGATTGCTGTCTGGGGGAATCATTCTCCCAGGAAGGCAGTGAATCACAGGTGACTGACAGCTCATTAAAAACATGTGCAGTGACTGCAGTGGCTGCTGCCCTTTGCCATCCCTTCCAGGTGTAATTAACTGCTAAACAATGCCTGAGTGATGCCTGGTGAAGTGTCATATGTGAGACTCTAGAGTGCTTCAGCATTGCACGTGACCCATTCCTGATGTTTGTGTTGCTGTTGCTACGCTCAGCATCCTTTGAGGCCTCACTTGGAATGCTGCGTCCAGGCCTGGGGCCCCCAGCACAAAAAGGATGTGGAGCTGTTGGAGTGGATCCATGAACATGCTCAGAGGGCTGGAGCACCTCTGCTTTGAAGACAGGATGAGGGAGCTGGGGGTGTTCAGTCTGGAAAAGGGAAGGCTCCAGAGAGACCTCACTGCAGCTTTCCAGTACTTACAGGAAGCTTATAAACAGGAGGAGGCTCACTTTTTACTAAGTCTCATAGTGGTAGGACAAGAGGAATGATTTTAAATTAAAAGAGGGGAGATTTAGGTTAGATGTTAGTAGGAAATCCTTTACTCTGAGGGTGGTGAGGCCCTGGCATTGCTGCCTGGAGAAGTGTGGCTGCCCCATCTGTGGAGGTGTTCAAGGCCAGGCTGGGGTTGGAGCTGGATTTAAGGCTCCTTTCAACCCGAGCCATTCTATAATTCTCTGTTAACATGTGGGAGTGTTTGGAGATGCAGCCTGAGGCCAAGTCACATCAAGGATGGTTTCATTCCCGTGCCTTAGAAATGGCCGTAATCTTCTGAAAACTGGATGATCTTTGAAGTTCTTTCCAACTGAAGCCATTCTGTGATACAAGAAACCAGAATGCATGCAAGCTGGGAAAAAGGCTGGTTCAGCTGAGGAGCTGTTAGGTGGAGGAATGATGCCTATAGTGGCCCTGAAGTTAAGCCTGCCCAGCACCAGTAACAACAATCGGATAGAAAGTCAGTGAGATGCCAAAAACAGAGGACTTGTGACTGGCTGTGTGTCTGTGAGCATCCCAATGAGTAGCACTAAATTATTGCGGAGGGGATTCCTGAAAAATTGTAGTCTCCTGGTGGCATGAGGTGTCATTCACTGAAAATAGCACAGCAAAATGCTAGACAAGGAAAATGGCAAGGCACAGGGCACGTCTGTTGAGCAGGTGGCATCTTTGACTTAAAGGCTAAACCTTGGAAGCAGGCTAAAACCTCAGAATGCATGTTTTGCTTTTATGTTGGCACAGGACCTGATTTCTCTGGTCCTTTCTCAGAGGAAAAACTTGTTAACATGATGACACTTTTTGCCTTGGAATGTGAGAACTGAAAGGCACATATACAAAAAAAAAGAAATCTTGTAATATTTATAACAGTAGCACTGGGAGAAATACAGGGTGCAGCTCAAAGATAAAGGCAGTTTATTCTGTGTGAGGACTGTGGGAGGTTGTGGAGAAGAAAGGACCAGTAGTTTCGTTTGCTTGTAGTGTACACAGGTCTGTACAGGGCCAGAAATTTGACCTGGTGATACTGTATGCAGTGGAAATTGCAATTAATGTATTGCCAGGAGGTGTTTATTACAATGACACGTTCTAACTTAAAGAATTGTGCTGATCTGTTTTTAACCTCTCACCAAGAGCTCCAGCTTGTCTTAGAGTGTCAGAAGTATTTTGTGATCAAAGTGTTTGCAGGTTTTAATATAATGGAAAATGCAGTCTGAAGGCAAAGCTACTCTATTTGCCATTTCAAAAAGAAGCTGTGAGCATACGATTAAATTAGAAGTAGGCTTGAGACTGCAGTTCAGAAGGACCTTGAGCTGTTCTCGTATGTGCCCTCTTGTAAGGCAAAATCTTTTCAGCTGCTTGGAGAAAGTTTGTGTGAAGTTGTCAGTAAGTTTCCAAAGCTGTCATCTCTTCTTCAGTCTTGGAGGAGTACTGAGAGCTTTTCTTGTTTTCAGCTGTGCTCTCTGTTATGTTATCTGGGTCACCCACAAGCGAAGTGGGCTAATCAAACTCTTCACAGTTTTAGTTTTTATCAGTAGATGGGCACACACAAACAACTTGTAAGTGCGCTTTTAGCGAAGTCTTTTTGAGTTCCCTTGCCACATTATTTCCCACGCTGTGCTTTGAGAAGGAGACTACTAATAGACCCTTCAGAGTAGGTTTATGGGAATCTAAATCGGATAACGGGTTTGAAAATACAGTTTGAAAATTAACCTGCTAAGATGCTTTTAGAATTGTGATGTTGACAAATGGTGTCTGTGATGATGGTGGGATTTGGGATGTGAGGACGAAGGATTTGTTTGCTAATAATACTGTTGATTTATTTCTAGGAAAAGAAGAAAAGAAGTAACGAGGACTCCCAGATACAAGAGTCTGATGATGTTTTCCTCCCTCCTGTGGCAGAAGTGTCTTCTCAGGCCACTGAAGTGCAAGTGGAGCAACCAGGAGAATTCACAGAAATTAAGCTCATTGATGACGCAGAGCATGGAAAAGCTGTGGCTGACGCGTGTGACATCTCCCTCAGTAATTTAACTTTAGCAACCAAAGGATCTTTGACAGCGACTGTAGAGCCTTCAGCAGATGGAGAAGAGAGTAAAGCTCGTCCTTCACATGAGGAGTGTGGAGGGGATGTTGAGAAAAGCGAAAAAAGCAGGCTGGACAAACCTCCCAGCCTTGTGGACGCGGTTGCTAGCGGATCAGGAAACTCTGATGTATTGGGCAGTACCTTTCATTCCAGTGCAGCTGCTTCTCAGGCAGTAGTGGGCATTGCAAGGGGCAAGGAAACTGAAAATGTAGAAGATGCTAGAAGTCCTGTTGTCCGTTTCTCAGAGAAGCTTCCTCTGAGTACCTCACAGCCCTGTGAGAAATCCAAAACGCGTGTTCATCATTTGGGATTGAAATCAGTTTATCCAGACTTGTCGACTGAGTTGTCCTATGAGAGACCAACCATAATGGCAGTCAAACCACTGTTGCACAATGAAAGGCTTTATCCGGAGCTCCCAACTGAACCTGAACTCGTGCCTTTTACCAGAGAACAGCTGAAAATTTTTGAACCCTGTTCGTGGCTTGAGAATGTTGACTCCTACACAGAGGAGTTTGAAAGTGTCGCTCATCAGGACAGGCACGAATTTTATGAACTGCTCCTGAACTACATGCGCTGTCGGAAGCAGCTTTTGCTGGCTGAGGCGGAGCTGCAGGCTATGACGACCGACTGCCAAAATATTAAGGGGAGATTATGGACTTTTAAAGAAGAGCAGAAGACTGTGCAGGTGCTGTTATGAAGCTACTTTTGAAGCAGAACTATTTGGATGTGATTCTGAACACTTCTTTTGCTCGCTGTTCTGAAAGAGATGTTTGACTTTGCTTTTCTTTCCCCTGAACCCAGCTCTGAATTTCAGAGTGCCATCCTGTTGAGATTTAAAACAGTTTGTTGTTTGATTTAAACTCAAGTGTAGGGCTGTAGGATCTGTTTTATTGATCTCTTTTGAAGCCAGGCTTGTGTTTGAGCTGTGTCCATCCGGTTCTGCCTGTAGTGTTGGGTGAAGTTTGTGCCACAATGCTCGGAGAAAGTGGAGGGTGTATGTGGTAAGACAGGGCAATCTGTGGAACTTCAGAACAAGCATAGTGATGGTGTCCCATTTGACTTGCTGCCTGTAGTGAGTTTTCACTGCCATCATTCCTGGCTGTGTCACGCTGTTAGAGATGCAGATGTAGAGGAGTTGGAGTCATGCTTGCCGGTGACTGGGAGCACAGGGTTACTGGGAGCACAGGGTGTGCAATGTACATCCACTTTCAGGATCAATTGCTCCATGTGTGTATCTGTGGTTATAGTCACTGCTGTGGTGCTCATGCTGCCCCATAGCATTGCTGCTTGCAATCCAGAAGGATCTGGGGAACTTCTTGGTGCAGACGTCAGAGGAACATTCCCCCCCAGCTCGTTCAGTCTAGTTTGTTTTTAGAGCTGGTCGTTACAGCTGTTGTGGTGGGAGTGAGTGAAATTGTTCTGGTGCTCTCGTGCTGTTTGTAGCCAGCACATCATCATAATTGCTACAAGGTGCTATACCTATATATACCTATATATGTGGTGGTTTTCACTATTCCTGTGAGTACACGTCTAAAGCTAGTGCCTCTCCTGTGCAGTTCCTCGGAGTTTAATGTTGAGTGATGTCTGCTGAGCAAATTGGAATTTTCTTTTTACTTGGGATCTGAATATAATGGACCTGTATCACTGAACCTCACTGGACTCTCAGCTTTGTGCTGTTAAGTTCCTACGTGGAGAGCACTTTTGTCTTCACTCTTAGTCCCTTTTATGCATTATATGGTTGGCTAAGCTTGCTGCCTGCTTTATTCCCTCCTGATTCACTATTTATTTCATGACCAGAATAGCTGTTTTCTGAATACCAATTTAAAATTCTTATTCTAACAATTTAAAAAATACAAGACCAAACTTCCAAAGTGCACGATCTGAAGCTTGTTTTCTGGTTGCATGAAAGAATAATGGAGGTATTATGTATTGTGGCTCTCTTTAGCTGAAGAATTAGAGATAGGGCAGAAGAAGACTGTTCTCATCTTCTAGTCTGGGAAAATGAATGCAGTTCATTTCAGAAATCTTAAACTTATTATGGGGAATTGCTATAAATACTGACTTCTGGGAGCTTAAAAAAAGATTTCACTTGTTCCAGTGTATTTGTTCCTGTCTAAAATATCAGATTCAGATAATTACAGAAATCTGTAAACTGCTGATCATGTGCACTCACTGGGTGCAGAGTGATTTGAGTTTGTTCTCATCTTTCAGTGATGCAGTCAAGTCACTTCATGCCCATTTCTAAAAGTGAGTTGTTGAGGGTTTATAAGAACCATTTTTCTGAAGTCCAGGATACGCATCTTCATTGTTTGGTAGTTCTGAAAAGTATGTAGAATGTTCCCAAATGTTTGTCCACCTGTACGCTTCGAAATCTGCTGAGGGGAGAGTTATGTCTGGGTCAGTGTCTGTAAGCGCATTTGACTGAGTGACAGAATCACTTACATGAAATAATTGCTTTCTTTTCAGGGTGTCTGTGCAGATCAGTGCAAAGTGACAGGTCACCATCGCTACCAGACAGTGGAGATGAATGGAGGTGTGTTGGGAGAACTGAAGAAGCTGTTGGAAGCCAAAGCAGAGCATGTGCATCAGACACTGGCTCTACACTCCTACACGTCAGTGCTGTCTCGATTACAGGTGGAGTCCTATGTGTACAGGTTGCTCAACAGTTCCTCCCTGCTGAGATCAGTGGCTCTCCAGCAGCAAGAACAAGGTGTGTTCCTAGTCTGCTTCCCATGCTATTGAAGGTGCCCAGCACCTTGTTCACCTGAAGCTTTAGAATCTTATGATGGGATTTGTATACTGGAGTGTAGCTCCTCTGATATTAAAACCTGTCTCTTTTTGTGGAGGGATCAGTGAAGCACTTTTCTCGCAGAAAAACTCTAGTTTTCTTGCGTTATTAAGCTGGAGAGTGGAAGGTGGTTGCAGGATTCCCTTCTGTCTAGGCTGTATACTGCCGTGGATTACTGTAGAGGAACAGGAGCTGGGATGGGACACCTGAAGCTCAATCTGTTGTTATTAAAGATGCCATATAATATGATACAGTCCCTTTTCCAAACTGATGCACAATTTTAAAAACAACTTCCTGCTTTACCGCTTTTGGAAGGCCATTTGAAATCTTGCAGCTCTAATACTTAAAAATCTTTCAGTTTTCATCCTCTGTACATATTTCTTTTTTGGGTTTCTGCCTATATCATATTTTAGCTGAAGTATGCATCTCTCTGATACTTATCCTTCTTAGTCATCCTGGCTTTGTCCTCCACCTCCTGGTTAGTTTATATGCTTAGTAAATGGCGATGCTTATAAGATTTAAGTTGAGGGAAGGCCTTTAATGAGAGAAAACAGAGTATTCTTGTAATTAGCCTTCAATGCTTAATTATAAGATTAAAGTTTGCTATGTAAGTGTTCTTTGTCAGTTTAACAAGCAGCTGTGTTGAAATATCTTGGTATCTATAGATACAGAGAGGAGCTTTTCTATATAGCCTCAGAACAACTATGTACTCTATTATTCTGAGAGCTGTTGATGAAAGCTCCTTAATTCCTTTTTTTTTTTTCTTTTCGATTTGCAGTTTCAAAGCAGTCTGAAAATCTTTCTTCAGACTTGAGCCACTTGAAAGAATGTATCAGCGTTCTCTTCAGTTTCACTCGCAGAGTTATTGAAGATCCTCAGTTTCAGAGTGACCTTCTCATGTGGCTGCAGAGACTGGTGAGGGGTGTAGGCACAGACAGTGGTGTTAGATCCAGCACATGGGATGAATTCCAGAGTTATTTCTGAAAATGCTGTTGCTTCTCCTGCTGACCCATAAGCAACTAGTTTTTTGAGTTTGTGCTACCTTGTGAACAGAATGTCTTACTGAATTAGGATGAGTTCTCTAGTTTGATGAAGTCACTGGAGGTCAGCTGTAGTAATGAGGGCTGGCACGTGAGCAGCCAACACTGCACATGCTGGATTTAAGTTAATGTTTTGTAATGCTTATTGAATATTAATGCTTCTGCTTATTTTGTAATTTGAAATATTTGGATCGGCATTTTTTAAAGAAAATTCTGTTCTTGCTGATTTCTAAATAAATACGTTTTTAATACAGTTGTGATCAATTTTCTTTGCTATAGAAAGTGATTGTCATTGTGGCTTATAAGCCAAGCAAACAGGCATTTTAGTGCTGTTCTACTGTAAGTTGCTCTGGAAACTGAGACTTAGTGGAAAATGTGGGAGGAGAAAGGAAAAAGCAGTATTATTCTACTTAGCAGGACTATAAAGGAATGAACCTTGAAATTATTTACAGCAGTCCGATATTTTTTCCTTTAGGTTTCAGTACTGCAAAGAATTGGCTGTCCTGGTGACCATCTCTTCCTTTTCAACCACATCTTGCGTTGTCCAGCTGGGATTGGTGAATGGGCTGTTCCGTTCATTCAGGTGTGAATGTTTAATTCTTTGGTTTTGGAAGGCTGGAATGGGTAGACAGGTGAGGCTGGAAGCACCTCCATGTGTGATTTACAAGGGTTGAGGACAAACAGATTTTTACAGCCTGAACATTGAAACTCTTGTTTCCCCGTTAGCTGGGTAATTTTGAGAGCAAGGAAGAGGATTTACTTTGTAAGGATTAGAGGGAGCATCCACAGGCATCGGAACTCTGTTTCAGAGAATAAAAGACGTTGGAAATCTAGGCATAAGAAAAGGTCCCAATTATGCTAACAGGGAAAAGGCAAACAAAGAAGTAGAAGGGTGATTGGAGGTAGCATTGTAACTTCCCCTTTGCTCTGCTCCTAGCTTCCCCTCTGGTGCCAGGATGTATATGGGAAGGGAAGAGGGTTGTTCTTTTGTAGTCCTCCTGATGTTTTTTGTCCTCATTTAAATTCCTTTCCATAAATACTTCATAGTAATTATAAACACTTCATAGTAATACCCTGTATTGTGCCGTAGCAACACTACCTCCTCGGTGTTGGAACTGTCTTTTATGAATAGTTTTCAGTCTGAACAAGAAGCTAGTGGAAAATGTGAAACTCAGGATATGAATTTCGCGCTTAGAACTGATTTTCCCATTGTTTCACTTGGACTGTAACTTAGATTTACTTAGATTTTTTTTTTTAATGTTTAATTGCAGATCAAAGTCCTGGATAACCCATCAGGTGTCTTTCATTTCATGCAATCTCTTGCCTTGCTTATGTCACCTGTTAAGTAAGTATGACAATAAAATTTCATAAAATTTTGCTGATTCAGGAATAGAAAACACGATGATAGAAAGTCTTCTTTCCACAACCCTGAAAGTGCACAAATAAGAGATTCACAGTTAAAGATTTTTACTCATTCACCTTGAAATACAGCTGTGGCAGTACATTTTCCTACTGCACAAGATGTGGCTAAGGCTTGCTTTTAACTGTGAAATAACTGTGATGGCTGACTTAGTAGTTTTAATCTGTGAATTCTGAAATGAAGTTTTTGCCTTGAGTGATGGCCTGTTCAGAATACTGTCTCTGCAGCTGATGGCCATGAGTAAAGTGTTTGCTAAATTGGTGTAAATGCTGGTTGTACTTCTTAGTTTGTTTTCCAGGCTTTTTAAAATCTGGACAGAATACGTGATGCTTGGAGAGGCTAGCTAACGAAGGCAGTCATTAGTGAAAGCTCCTATTATGTGCTTTAGATAAAATGTATTACTTGCTGTGACTCCGTTACTCAGCTCTTAATGTCAAAGGAGCAAACTGCTGATATTTAGGATTTTGTGAACTTGATAGTCTGACCTTGAGTTAACTGGGGCTTCTGCTTGTTGTAGAATATTGTTTTAAAGGGTTTTGTTTTACCTTTCCTGTCTTGAGCTTTCTGGGGAAACGAGTGTGTCCCGAGGGCATGCATTTTGCTGGTGGGTTATTAGCATGTCCTTCAGCAAAAACTGATGCAAAGTGCCTGGAGTGGCTCTCTCAACTGTTCGTACAAGAACATGGAAACTCCACATGGCTTTAGTTTTAGAGGTCTGACATTTCTCTGTTGCAGCTGCTGCGTGTCAGGAGCCAGTTTCGATTCTAAACCCAATTTAAAATAGGCCACTAGTGCTGTGAAATCAATAATTGTGAAACTGGTTTGTTTGCATTATCAGTGTAGGGATTCAGAGAGGTCGGGAGGGTAATGTAGTGCCGGAGTTTTGTTGCTGTGTGTTCAGAATTCTGCCAGGAGATTCCTACTTAAAAAGAAGTTAGGTGTTCCCATTTTAACTTTTTATATAGCCTTTCTGTATGTTTGTTTAACCTTCTGGTATATATCTGAGGAGCTGAGGATTTGTATGACAGAGAGTCTTAAAACTAGTGTCCCAGACTTATGGAAGTCTAACATGGAACTGGAGCTGACTTGATGTGAAGCAATTCTTTCCTGGAAGTTCTTTCGTTGTGGTAGCTCAGTGTACTAATGCTGACATGGTGTCAGCTAATGCAGCCTCAGAAGTTGTGAAGTGGAGCTGGCCTGTGCAAGTCATTGTGTTATTTGATATACTTGTTTCTTGTTGTTTAATCTGTTTTTATTGCCTTTTGTGATGTGAGTCAACCCCAGGAGGCAGCTAAGCCCCACAAAGCTACTTACTTATTTCCCCTGTGGTTGGAAGGGCAAAAAGTAATAGTGCAAAAACTTGTGGGTTCAGATACAGACAGTTTAGTAGGTAAAGCAGAAGTTGTGCAGTGCATGCAAACAAAACAAAATAAGAAATTCATTTGAATTCCTTACGCCTACCCTTGGCAGGTAGGTGTAGAGTCATTTCCAGAAAAGCAGGGCTTGTTTTATATAATGGTTATTGGGAAGACAAATGCCATCACTCAGAATGACCCCTTCCTCCTTCTTAACTCCAGCATTTATGGATGAGACATGGCAATGTATGTTGTGGGATATCCTGTTGGTCAGACTTGATCAGCTGTGTCCCCTCCCAGCATCTGGAGCACTCCAAGTTGGCAGGGTAGCATGAGAAGCTGAAATGGCCTTGATGCTGAGTGAGCATTGCTCTGCAACAACTGAAGCATCATTGTGCTATCAACACTGTTCATTGCTGTTCCAAAGCGTAGCACCGTAGAGGTTGCTGTGAAGAAAATTAACTCTGTCCCACTTGAAACCAATACAGTCTCCTTAGGAAAAGACCATGAAATTCAGCATTTTTAATTTTTAAATTTTTCTAAACTTGATTTTTATTTTAAATCAGAAATCGGGTGGACTTCATGTGCCATATGAAACCAAATGAAAGGAAAAGCTCCTCTTCCTCTGGGAAAGAATCTGGAAACTGGACTCTGGTAGATGAAGGAGGAGAAGAGGTACAGCAAAGGACTTTTTCTTCCTTTTTGTGCTTTTATGCAGCCTTGCTGTACTGATCCTGTGAAATGGAGTAAGAAAAAATGACTGTTGTTGTTTACTGGCATCACAGGAAATTTCAGTATTTTTTTTACTCTCCTTTTATCTCTGTTATATAATAATAGATAATCATGGTAGAAAATAGAGTTTCTAGGAATGAGTAGTAATGATGGAGATAAATTTAAGGGGGCTATTACATGGAAACAGTGCATTTGAATAGAGCTTCTCTTCATAAACCACATTTCTGAAAAAAGCATTTCTAGTTCTGTTTCCTAGCTGATGAGTGCACGAACACAGCCAGGAATTTTGGAGCTTCTGTACATGGGAAGGAGAATTTCGTTATACTTTGTTTTGCTCCTTCAAGTAAACTGGAATTAGTACAAATTGTGAAGCCCTTTTATGCTGTGCTTTTTTTACTGGAAAGCTTGTAAAACTGACTGAATTTACCTACAGGATGAGGATCCCGAAACAAGCTGGATTCTGCTTTTGGAAGATGACCTGATTGTTCTCCTGTCACAGTTTCCATTTCATGAGCTGTTTCAGCACTTCCTTGGGTTTAAGTCTGCAGGTAAAACAGCTGTTTTTCTTATGCTAATTGTATTAATGACCACAAAGGTCAAGAATACTGCTGCACTATGAGAGTCTCTGATTTGAAGTTATAATGAATGCATGCAAGAACTCACAGACTGAATAGATAAGGTGGAAATGTATGATATTTATATGGGACAACTTAAAATATTATAGCAATTCTAGCAGGCAAAACTGTAGAGTCCCTTAGCGTTATCTTCTCAGGGTTTATCCTCATAGATGTGCTTTGAGAAATAATTTTTCCTTCTTGCCTATGAGCTGTAATGTACTGTGACTGTTCTCCAGTTATTTCTTCATTCTTGTTAAATCTCTGGACAATTGCATGAGGCTACTGCTTGTTAGAGATTTTATAAGCTGCATAGATTATTTGTACTTTCATACTTAACAGGTATTCATTGTTTATTTCATAAAGGAAACATAATTTTCAATTAACTGTCTAGCTGACAAACAGTGAAAATGATCTTTGCTTTGAGTGCTTCTGGAAGTACTTAAGGATCCAGAATTCATGCATATTTTTTGAGACTTGACTTCTGCTGTCTTGGTCTTAGGAACTTACTTTCCTGAAAAAACAACTTCTCAGGAGATGATGAAGATTTTTGCATTTGCAAACTCCTTAGTGGAACTTCTGTCTGTGGGGTTAGAAACGTTTAACAGAGCACGGTACCGACAGTTTGTGAAGCGAATTGGTCAGCTGATCAAGTAAGGGAGCATCTTCTCTGTGATATCGTTGGATCTTTTTCATACATTCTGGTTTAAAATTTAGAGTTCCTTAGTAAATGAGCTAGTCAAGAGCTGATTTGGGTTTATTTTTGTTCTGCGAGTTAGTTGGTTTAGGATTAGCTGGTCTGTTAATCTGAAGTCCCTGAGTCCTGAGCTTGAAAGCTACCTGTGAGGTAAAGAGCTGCAGAGTCCTAATGCTGTAGCTGCAGAAGAGAAGCAGGTGAACTGTGAAACACCAGCAAAGTTTCTCTAATCTTCCCTTCTTGTAGATCGTGCTCCTGCTTACTTGCAGTTATAATCTAGAATTGTTTTAGGTTGGTGTGTTTTTATTTGTTTAATTTGCACCTTGAAAATTTTCATATTGCTGCACTAAGCAAATGTAACTGGAAGCTAAAAGTTGCTGTTTATTTTTAAATCTTCAGCACTCACTTGGCTTCTATGAGTGTGTTTTTAAGGGGGATACACTCAAATTACTTAGTGTAATTAACATTGCATGGTTATGTTGTGTGCTCTGACATTTCATAATATAGGATTGTAAAGCTTGAAAGATCATATGCAAATTAATTTGATGTAAAAGAATATTATGCATTGTTTGCTTGCAAAACCAAGGAAACATAACGCAGGAATTCTAGGCTAACTGTCTCTGAAACAGGGAACTAAAAGAACGTGCTACTTGTATGGCAGTCTCTGGAAAACAGAGGACAGAGTGTTAAATATGTCTCTTGTAACTAGACCAGAGTCTGGCTGCACATGTCTGTGTTTTTGCATGGTGATGATGTGCTTAGTGATACCTCTACTACTTTGTTCTGCTGTGTAGGATGACACTTTGTCATGTGAGTGACCACTGGGCCCAGTACATTAGTGGCAATAAACAGTATGGATCAATAGGGCATCCATACTCTGTGGACAAACTGCAGCTGGAGTTCGATGAGCTGTTTCTCAGAGCTGTTCTACATGTTCTGAAGGCAAAAAGGTAAGCTGTCCAATGTGGTCCGTACTGGCCTCATCTTGGAGGAGTGAGGTATTTGAAACTGGGAATTGCAGTAGGTTATGGTTTAAACAAGACTGTAATATGCAGGATTTGTCAGCACATTGGTAGTATTAAGATGGGGAGGAATTACACCTTGAATTCTAGTATCTGACAGAAGCTCTGGGGATTTGTTCAGTTTGGAAATAGATTAACTCAAAATTAGAGGGTCTAAAACACATCTTCGCATTCCTAATTCTGTCCTAACTGTATGGCTGGGGTGTGAGCATATGGCTTTTTTTCAAGTGTTGAATTTATCAGGATGTAACTTTCTGCTTGCCTCTTCAAACCTGACAGGCTGGGAGTCTGGCTCTTCATGTCTGAGATGCCTTACGGAACATTATCCAGTAACATGCTTTGGAAGCTCTTCTTTGTCATGCACTGTGCAGAGGGAGAGAACCTGGAAAAGCTCTGCTCTACTTTACAACCTGCTGACTGCAAACAGAGACTTGAAGGTACGATTTCTTCACTCAGAACCAATTCTAACAGATTCAGCTACAGTTGCATGAGCAACAGGTTTAATTCTTTGCAGGTTCCACTGTTAAATATACCCTCTGCAGCATGACTGGTCCATTGGCCTCAGAATTGTCCTGGACAGTTTAACAGGAATGAGTTTTCTCTCTGTCCTAGCTGCTTCAGAGAGATGCAAGAGTGCCGTGCAGCAGGTACATCTTGTGTGTTCTCATGTCAAGTTCCATCTTGACCTTCAGCAGCATTTGGAGAGAGATTTAGATCACGAAATACACAATTTTGTATCACTTGGGTTTTTATGAGCTGTTTTTTGTGACTTTTAGAATCAGAATCATAGGGATTGGAAGAAACCTCTGGAGAGATTGAGTCCAGTCCCCTTGCTGAAAGCAGGTTCCCTACAGTAGGTTGAGCAGGAAGGATTGTTGAATCTTCAGCTGTTGATAGCTTTATAAATATCCCAGTCCTCCATCTTTTCCTAAACATGGTAGTTCTGGTTTCAGCAGTTTATGTTGTTGGTTATTTTCTTATCTTCCACAGCTACAGATACTGTGTACAGAAGCTTTTTTTGTTCTATATACCTCTTCTTTGTCTTTTCTCTTAACTTTCATCCCATGGTGATCTTAGCCATCGTGCAGGCCTCAGGTATAGCAGAGTTATGTAGAAGCCTGTTTGAATGCCACCTTTCCTTTGCTTCCTTCTTCGTGAGAAAACATTTCAGGACTTGATTAACAGGGAGACAGATAACCAAAGCAGTGACTCCCTTCTCCACAACCTCTTTGTTAACTTGAGGGGGAGCGAGTCTCACTGCCTCTCAGTTTTACTTTTCAGCTAGCTGGTAAGCCAGATAACTTTCACCACGTCAACAAAGTCTTGAAGAAAATTGGGATCCTGAGAGATTACTAAGTGTCTTAACTCTGCTTGCAATTCAGCTATCATTTAGGCTAATTTATACAGAGTGCGAGAGGGATGTCAAGACTGTAGCTGTATATATTTCATGAAGTACTGATCTATTTTGGCTGGCCAGTGCTAATCAGTAACAGTTCCTCTGTTTCAGGGACAGCAGTTTTTCTTTATGCATCTTAAACAAAGAGGATTTAATATGATGTGATGGGTTGCAGCTGCAACAGAAAAAAACACTGATTTTTTTTTTAAATGTGCAAATCATGGTGTTAGTGTGACAGTTGCTGTCACTGATTCATTTGTTGCTTTTGTGTTCTATGCCTTACCCATTCTGTGGCTTATTCTGCTGTACCTTTTCATAGAGTAATGACCAAGTCTTCTTTCCTTCTTAAATAAGGACATGAGTGAGTGGAACATAAGCTGTATGTCTATTGTATCTGTCAGGAGTGCAGTTTATATTACTGTATGGAAAAACTATTAAATTGCACAGATCTCCAGCACATTGTTCATGAGATGTAGGGGCTGTAGGGGTCTGATCTTCTCAGGCTGAAGTACAGTTACAGGATCATAGAATTGCTCAGGTTGGAAAAGACCTCCAAGATCATCAAGTCCAACCGCAACCTAACCATACTGCTCTAACTCTAACAACCCACCACTAAATCACGTCCCTGAGCACCACATCCAAGTGGTTTTTAAACACATTCAGGGATGGTGACTCCACCACCTTCCTGGGGAGCCTGTTCCAGTTGCAAGATTCTTGAAAGGACTTGCTACAGAATCTAGCCTGGATCTGTTTAATCAGTGCAAAATGCATGCCTGAGCCAGCTAAGTGCTAGCATAAGGCAGAGTGCTGTTTCAGCATGTTCAACTGCTGCGATAACATCACTGTAAACTGTTTCTGGTGGTGTGTTAAGCTTCAGAGGAAACAGACCACTATGCAAACTGTTTCACAGCTGAAGTACAGCTTTCAGCGCGTGCTTTGATTTTGATGGAGACTCTTAAGGTGTTTTTTTTTTGTTTTTTGTTTTTAAGAAATAAAATAATAATAAAAAAATACATATGTATTTAAAATCCTGTTCAGGTTTCTTTGTATTCTCTTTCTGCTTATTTCCACCCAGGGGATTAGATGTTTTTTTTTTTTTTTTTTTCTATTTGGCTGCATTTCACTCTTGGTTTTAAAGAAGAACTTCAGTCCTTTGTTTTCAGATGTATTTTCCAAACAAGTATATTCAGTAATTTTGTTATATTGAGTTTGAGAAGCAGAAATTGATCTTTCCTTGTAACTCTTAAGCATATCTTCGGGCCAGTGCTAGATGTTTTGTGTTTTTGTTTGTAATCAGCATAGAATGATCTCCCTAGTTTAATTGCTACTTGAGATTGTGGTATGTGGAATTAGCACTCTCTTGACTTGATCTGAATCTCTCTGCTCAGCTTCGGTGGGCTTAGTTTTAGTCTTTTCTTGGCTGTGACACTGATTGAGAGCAGAATGTTTCCATGTAATTTAGTCTTCATCCGGCGAACTAATTGCTGCAACGTGTCACGGAAGCTGAAACCGTGAAAACATTTATAAAAAAAAACAAACAAGCAGTTCTTCCTGTGGGTAAGCAACACAGCGTAATTAAAATAATATTAAGAATGAACTTTCAGCTCTTCTTGAAGCAATTCTAGCTTTCAGTCTGAATGACTAGTATATTTACTGAATCACATGGGCTCACTGCATATTACTGTGTTCCTTGCACCTTTTTTAAAATCAACTGGTACTTGTCGTTTCTGAAGAGAGGGTTGTAGCTTACAGGCCTCCAGTGATAATTCCTTTGTAACCGATTCCTTCTCTGGGATTGAACTGTGTAGAAGTATTGGTTGTATATGTGCTAAAACACACCTACTATGTGACTTTTCTAGACCCACAGCACCTTGAAAATTTTGAGAAGTATCTCCAGTCAATGAACTGCTCAGAAGAAATTTGTCTGCTCACCACATTTGCTCAGATGGCACAAACCAAACGGGCTGATGTTGATGAGGATTTTGTCAAAATCATTGTTCTGGAGATATATGAGGTGAGAATTATCACAGGTCCATTCAGGAGGGGATGAAGGTTCTCTTGTTCTTTGTAACTGTGGGAACTGTGTCTGTTTAAATGTGAAACATTCATGGTTTCTGTAGTTTTGCAGTTAAGAAAAGAAACTTAGCCCTACTTCTGGGGTTTATAATTTAGTACTGAATTAAAATATTCTAAATTGGTTGTTTCTTTTTTTCCTTTTTGGAGAAAGAACAGGTTTTCTACAGACTAAGCCAGAATGAAACGTGAACACTATGCTTGTGTTTTCTTACCTTGTAGCTCTAAAATTCCTTGCATAGCATGTAGGGTTTTTTTTTTGTTGTTTGCTTGTTTTTGTTGTTTTTATGTGCTTAGTTTTGGTCTTTGTTTTTGCCCCTGGTGTTGTAATTTCATCAGCTGTTTGGACAATTGTTTTTAATGTTGGCATTTTTCAACCTGGTTGTCCAGAATCGTAAAGAACAACTTGGTTCTGTGTTTTCACAAAGGTGGTATATGGCAGTGTCAGTGAACGTCAACCATCACGAGTAACTTCTTTTTCCTCATCTTCTCAGGTGTCATATGTTAGTCTTTCCACAAGAGAGACATTTTCAAAAGTTGGTCGGGAACTCTTGGGAGCAATTGCCAGCGTCCATACACAGATTATTTCTGTGCTGCTGGATCGGGTTAGAGAGACCATTGAGAAAGTTGGAATGGTAAGTGCTAACCTCTGTCATTTAAAGCAAGTGCCCAGTTAAAACTAGGTAGAAGTCATAGAAACCATGTACAGATACAGCTCAGTATGAATGGGTCAAGTTAAAGGCTTGCCTGGGGTTTTATTTTTTTTTTTTGTATTACTATTTAAGGTGTAAGGGCATAGTGTAGATTATTATTCCGTGCTTAATACTGAATAGCCTTTTATCTTCTATCCTCAAAGGTTTCTTTGTATCTGTTTAAAGAACTGCCTTTGTACCTGTGGAAACCTTCTTCATCTGAGATAGCACTGATTCGAGACTGGTTACTAAATTACAGTCTAACCACTGTGGAGAATAAACTAGCCTGCATTATCTTGGAAGGTCTGAACTGGGGACTGGGTGAGCAGGTACGTATTAAAGCCAGGAGGCTTGAACCTGGGTAGGTTTCCAGAGGAGAAAGTATTACTCACCCTGGGACTATAATTGAATTTAGAGACAGTTCATTATATACTATTGATGCTATAACTGTACATTTGAAGGCATGGGATGGAAAATTCACTGTGACTTTCTAGCCTTCTGTCTGAGGATTTGCTTGTGTTGGTTTCCCGTAGCACTGTAGCTGAAATTGAAAGAGACTTAAGCAGGAATTTCTTGTCTCCAGACAACTGGAATAGCTGACAAAACAGCTGACAGGATGCTTCCTGTGAGTCATTTGAAAAAGATATCTGTGACAGCAGAAAATAGAGGAATCCTCCAGGTGGTGTTGATGAGGGTGGTGTGACTGTAGTTTGCAGGATTGTATCCGGGTATGTTTTTTCCCAGCGCAAGAAAACTCATGATTGAAACAAAAAGCTTTCAGTGCCTTGAGCATTCTTGAAATGACTGGGGAACGTCGCATAGATGCTTTGCTGTAGAACCTTAATCTGTCTAGGATTCAGTCCAAGCTGAGTGTACTTTTTTTTTAAGGAGAAACAGGAATAGAGTTGGGAAAAATCCCTCTGCTTATGTTCAGGGATACATTTTGGTATTGTAATGACTGTGTAAAATTCTTTCCTTCGCTGTGTTGATAACTTGACTACTTGGAGGCAAAGATTGCTTTACTTTTTCTCCCTATTTTTGACTAGAGGTGAAAACGAAAAGGAGGGAAAATTTAACTGGGAGGTCTTTGCAATAGCAGTTATGTTGAAGCTCCTGGATATGGGAGGAAGAGTAGTTCTTTGAAGTTGTAGAGACCTTTTAAATGAAGCAGAATTCTGATGTGATTCTGGATTCTGTTTTTAGAAGGATGCTCTTCATCTGGATCCAGCTGTCCATTCTGAAGTTGCGTTGATGGTCCTGGAAGCATACCTGAAATATCTCTCCCAGAAACCATACTCTGGATTGCTTTCTGAAAGCATAAAGCAGGTATTCCTTCTTCAAATCTACAGGGGAAAAGGTACTGCTAGCAATAGATAAGAAGAACAACGTGTAAAGACTATTTTGTTTCTCTTCCTCCTTTAAAGAGCTACACTGTCTTCCCCTTGTACATTTGCATTGTTATCTAGCCTATAGTTAAGTTATTACAGTCTGCTCTTCCTAAGCATCTTCTGCTCATGCAGAGTTGGACAGCGCTTGCTTATGGAAAGGGTATTGAATGTAGCTGCTAAACGTAAGAGACATCCTTCCTGTGTCTCCAGTTCTTAATTTTACTTTATTTGAAGACTGGAGTGTTAATCTGTTTAGGAGCTTTTTAATAGTGATCAGTGATGCGTTCCCTGAACACCCTGCAAACATTTATTATATTGGTTTTTACAGCACACTGATGACTGAGGAAGGTATGGCTCCAAGTTACAGAAGGGGAATGGAAGGTTAGAAAGACCAAAGTTAAAAATACCTCTTTGGGGTATTCAATCCAAGATGTGTGCATTTGTTTATTCAGAGCTCTTAGCATTGTGTTGTTGCTTTGTCTCAGTATTTCTTGTAGAGTGTTTTCTCCTCTCCTGCACTCCTGTGCTTTTTTTTTTCCCCCAAGTCTCTTTTTCCCACACTTTGACTCTTCCTTATTTTCTCTGCTCTTTTCTGTCTTGTTTCTCTGCTGTACTTAATTATATTTGGTTGTCTTGTGCCAGCTAGATGAGTTCTCTGCCCAAACCTGCTACAACCTAGGTTGCTACTTGTGTTGTTGGGTCTGTGCTAACTGGAGCTTGAGGAACATTTCTGCTTAGGTTTCCTATATCCCAACTAAAAAGGGAAGAAATGTCTGCATTGACTCCTAAATCTGAAATTTATGGTGATCTGTCAGAGCTTGTACACTATTTTTCCTAAAGGTCAGATGAAATTTGAAACCTTTTGATCTAGACAGACTGTTCATGATAACAGGCACATATATGTTGCACAAAGACTTTGCCTGTCCGTGTTACAAACCTTCCTCTAAGAGTAAGCTACAAGTTTTTAGACTTTGTTGACAGGTAGTAATTTTTATGTGCATTTATATATTTTAAACACTGCCAAACACCTTCAAAGATGTGTGGTGTTTGGTGTTTGTTTTTTTTTTTCCTTTTTTCAGTAAAAATATTTAACCCCAGACCAATATTTAATATAGAAAGCTTCAGCACAACATTGTGGTTTGATAGCTTTTAACAAAAGAGATGGGTGAAGGGAGAGAGAAATCAAGGTCATAGAAACACAGATTTGAAATTAAATTAATTGTTGGTGCTACGAGGTGAGTGTGAAAAATAACTACTGTTGTTCTGATCTAGTGTCATGGTATTTTGATGGGAGAAGCTCATCCAAGCTGACTTGAGTCCTCCTAGACTGCTGCCATACGTGCTGTAGTATGGATGAGCTTCCTCTTATTGCTGTTACTTCTGCTTTGTTTCAGGTTTCTTACTTAGCTAGCATTGTTCGTTATGGAGAAACACCAGAGAGTTCCTTTAACCAGTGGGCATGGGGCTTGATTTTGAGGTTAAAGCTTCACAGAAATGACCGTGGCGTACAGCATGGCTGGTCTGCAGTTCCTGTCTCTGACAGCGTGCTTGACATGACAGAATCGATCACGCTTCACCCCCTCCTGAAGGCTGTTAAAGCAGGCATCCCTATCGGCTGTTACCTCGCACTGGCAATGACCACGCTGGGTCACAGGTAACTGTGTTTTCTGGGTTTGCTTGAAACGGATGGCCCTGTAACTGAGTACCCTGCCTAATGGTGAGCTAAGAACTATTAACATCGTACGTAAGTTGGAAGATGGTAAATGACTTCTGATGCAAGGGATTGAGTAGTCTTTAAGGACAAACAGTTTTGAACGATACAACTACCTTTATTTTCCAAAAACTTTTCCAAAAAGTGCCTCTTCCAAAACATTAGGATCGAAATAGTGATTAGAACTAATATTGAAACTGAGGCATTATTTCTGGCCCTTAGGATCATATTATCTTTTAGCAACACTTACCTACAGGACAACTCTTTCAACAGCTTCCTAGCTGAGCTGTTATAAGAGGATTCAGAAAATAGTAAGGAGAAAACCACTCAAGCTGATAATAATCAATTTAAGAACTTTATAACCTTGCTACTGAACCTCCCAGTTGTTTCCAGTGCTTTCAGCTGGTTTGTAGGTAAAGCTCTTGAAAATAATCAGATGTACTGTTTGAATAAGATGCAGAGGCAGAGATAATTAGATTTGATTAATCAGTCTCTCCCAGGTTTATTTTCTCGTTCTGTGATCTTTTAAAATATCTCTTGCTCTTAGTAAAATAACTTGT
This sequence comes from Numida meleagris, assembly GCF_002078875.1. NCBI lineage: Eukaryota > Metazoa > Chordata > Aves > Galliformes > Numididae > Numida > Numida meleagris. The sequence goes on from NC_034438.1 coordinate 2,297,227, forward strand.
TTTCTTCATATAATATTGCTTTACTCTTCCAAGACAAATTGTGTTGTATTTCTTCCTCTAGCCACTATTCGGTGCTATGGCTCTGCCATAGATGCATACATGCTTATTCACAGTACTAGGTTGAGTTGGGACCAGCATGAAGGTATTCTGGTTTGAAGATGGAAGCATTTACACAACTGAACACAGAATGAAAAACAAGGAACCTCTTTACTTTCAATTTTTTTTTTTCCAAACACCCTTAATGACCTTGCTAAGAACCATTTCAAGTAGTCTCCTATCTAAATAAAAATGCTGGTGTTTCTCAGACAGAAGTGCAAGGCTCATAATGTTAATGGGCAGAGGAAATAAAAAGCTTTAATATCTGCTAGTAGCTTAATAATTTATTTAATAGAATCATAGAATATCCTGAATTGGAAAGTGCCCACAGGGCTCACTGAGTGTCCCCACACAGGACCACCCAAAATCCAAGCCCTTTGTCCAGATGCTCCTCGAGTTCTGGAAGCTCAAGGCTGTGACCGCTGCCTGGTGCAGTCAATCTGAGCCATGCCCACCACCCTCTGGTGAGGAACTCTTTCCTAACACCCAGCCTGACCTTCCCCTGATGCAGCTCCATGCTGTTTCCTCGTATCCTGCTGTCACCCGAGTGCAAAGCTCAGCACTGCCCCTCTGCTCCCCTGCAGGCCATCATGAGCCCTTCCCTCAGCCTCCTCTTCTCAGAGCTGAACAAACCAAGGGACCTCAGCTGGCCTTCATACATCTTGCCTTCATACCCTTCACCATCTCCATAGCCCTGCTTTGGACATTCTCTAGTACCTTTATGTCCTTCTGACATTGTGGTTCCCAAACCTGCACCCAGTGCTGGAGGTGAGGCTGCACCAGCACATAGTAGAGTGGGACAGTCTCTCCCCTATCCTGACTGGCAGCCCTGGGCCTGATGCACCTCAGGACATGGTTGTTTCTTTGGGCAGCAGGGCACGCTGCTGCTCAGATTCAAGTTGTCACCAACCAGAACACCCAGATCCCTTCCTTTAGGGCTGCTTTCCAGCTTCTCATCCACAAGTCTGTACAAATAGCCAGGGTTGCCCCATCCCGGGTGCAGAATCTGGCACTTGCACTTGTTAAACTTCATATGGTTGATGATCATCCAGCCCTCTAATTCAACAAGATCTTTCTGCAAGGCCTCTCTACCTTCCTGGGAGTCAATAACTCCTCCCAGAATTTAGTTTCATCTGCAAATTCAATATGTATTTTGAGTCCTGCATCCAGGTAATTTATTAAAGCTGTGAAGATAACTGGCCCCACAGTGGAGCCATGAGGAATCCGCATTTTCGTGGCTACAGATTAGACATAAGTTTAATGTTTTCTGTCTTGTCTGAACATGCAGTCCTTTTTCCCCTATCAAAACTTGATGCAGAGCAGTGTGCCAAGAAGCTCAGTAGTTAGTTTTCTGGACAGCGAGGGTAGAGTTCATCAGAGGTAGCTATAACTCTGTAGTACAAACTGTAAGGTAACACTTGAGCTTCATCTGTAGGGAGTGGAGAAAAAAGTCCAGAGGGTCACCTACCCTGAGGCGATGTCAAAGCTGGTAACATGAAACTCCCTCTGTAGATGCTGCTATTGCCTCGGGGGAGAGACTGGTTGACAAGGTTAGGCAAGAGCCATGAGCTTTAAATAATGGTTTCAAACTTGGTGAAGGCTCCCAACTTCACTGATATATAGATGTCTGTGTGTATGTGTATATGTGTATATACACATATAAGTCCCCCAAAAGATAGGAAATAGTTATGAAATCTTTCAGCTATTGAATAACTTCTTCAGCTGAAGAAAAAAAGCTCTGAATTTAGCTCTTTGAGATTTCAGAGGTTGTGTAAATAGTGAATGTCTTTATGTCTCATTTCACAAAAAAGTCCAGCGTTCCGCGTCCCTTTTTATTGGTAGTCTACAAGCTCTTCCTTTTTTTGTTTTTGTTGTTCTGTTTTTACAGCATTGAGAAGTTCTGTGCTGAAGGGATCCCTCTTTTGGGTGTTCTTGTCCAGTCTAGATACCTGAGAACAGTAGTCCACGTACTGGATAAAGTTTTACCCATGTTTTACTCTTGCCAGTATTATCTCCTGAAGAGTGAGCAGTAAGTATGACGTATTCCTAACGTGTTTATTGCTGAAGACCAGTGAAGATTAAGATTAAACGTATCATTCATTCTGGGTTTTGTGTTTAGTGAGAATGTGACATGTGACGAGGAAGAGTATGTGATTTATTTGCCAAATTACTTTTTGGCTTGTGGCTGAGAAGGCAGTTGTGGAAATGTCTCCTTTGGTCATCATGTGCAGACATCCCCTTTCCTGGCAAAGGAACATTTAGTGGCTGTGAAGAGCTGTATTGACGAGAGCTCTTGGCTTTAGGTGACTGAGAAAGATAAGCAGTTGATACTATTGAACTGTGTTTACTGGTAAGCTGAGCAACAAATGGGAATGTTCCCAAGTGCTGGGCCTCAGCTCTTTGTCCTGGTAAATTAGTAACGTGGTCTCTCATGTCCTTTTGGTTTGGACCACCTGGCAGTCTTTCGGGCAAATCCTGGGCTGGATTGTGGGTCAAGAACTATTCCCAAAAGGCAGCCTTGCTGTGAGCCACCTCCTTTGGAGGGTAGGAGAACGAACTGTAGATGCAAAGTTTGTTCTGCTGCATGGTTTTAATACCAGACAGTGGTCTGAAATGTGTTTAACTAAATAGATTGAATGAGTTTCTTTCAAAGAGTTGGTGCTCTTCTGTAGAACCTTCTGCCACTGGAATCCCTGGTGCAACCCATCTGTTGTTTCCTGGAAACGCAGCCTTTTCTAAAAAGCTGAATAGGAAATACAAGCTACTGTTTGCTGTCTGCACAGCTATATACTTTCAGTTTCCAGTTTGGTCATGTTTCAAGACTTATGCTGTGTCAGGTGCTGTTCATCTCTCAGATTTTGGAAGTGTCCTACAATTTCAAATACTTTCAGTTCTGATAAAGCAGCCTGGAAGTACAGTCTGCTTTGAACTGCTCACACTATGCATGTGATGTGGTTAAAATGGAGCAATTAGCTTTGCAGCATGGTTGTAAAGCAAAATCCTAGTATGTGGGTGTCACTAGTGCTGTTGAATTGTGCTTTGTGCTCAAGTTTTAAATTCTCTAGAAGCAGTTCTTCTGTTCGTTATGCTGTAAAATTTACTTTGGAATTAATTAATGGAATTTAATTTGTTGGTATTCTTAGGTTTTTATCTCATGTCCAGCTGTTCCTTCACTTGGATAGCGGAGTCCCTCAAGGCATGACCCAGCAGGTTACACATAAGGTAACACAGCACTTGACAGGAGCGAGCTACGGAGAAAATGTTAAACTGCTCAGTAGTATGATACAGGTAAGAAGATTAAAAAAAAACCCAGTAACAGGAGAAATGCTTAAAAACATATGTGTGTGTATATTTTTTTATATAGAAATGTATATATGTATAACTGAGTTAATGCTTAAAGTTACCAGAGGTACTGAAAGTGGCCGTTCTGCATCCGCAGAGTGTTCTTTACTGAGCCTGAAAAGTTGTGTTTGGTTTCCTGAAATATTTTGGTTTAAGCTTGCCTAAATTCGGTGATTCTCTGGTCACGTCAACCATATGTGCCTGACAAACTTCTCGGAAGATGAACTTTCTACTGTCTACTTCTGAAAAGGGCGGGTGACACAAAGTACTACTGTCTCACTTGTGGTAGCTGAAGAATGGGAAAAAAAAAAAAAAAAAGCTTTGCTTTTGACCATTAATTTATAACCACAGTGTGACAAAACGGTTCTGTGTTCAGAAACAGCAGTCAAGAAGCAAAGCCCACTGTCATCTGGAAGTAAGGAGTAAAGAGATACTTGTCTGCTCTGGGAGATTCTTTTGCAGATACAGCAGGCAATGCTTCAGACACAGGTGCCATTTATGTTTGCAGGTTGTAGGGGCTCCTGCTTGTTGTGGACTTTGCGTCTGTTTTTGCTAATCCTGTCAGATGCACAGATCTCTAAGATGCAGAATCTCTTTTGGAGATGACAAAGCTATATTTTTGCGTAGGTACGGAGCATTGCTGTGTGTTAAGGACAGACCCATAGCCAAACAGTTCTTCAGCAAATCCTTATGTTTCAATTCAAGCTGAAAGAAAGCTCTTGAATAATTCTGCCCTTGAATTTGTCAGACTCACATTTTCCGGAGTGGCCAGCCAAACGGAGTGGGGCCGACTGCAGTACTGGAGTTCTGGGTTCAGGTCCTCATCAGCCAGCAGCTGTGGCACAGGGACCAGGCAACGCTCTACTTACTGGATCACTTATGTAAAGCTGCTTTTCAGTACAGCCAGGAGGACTGTGTACAAAAGCTGCTTTACCAGCAACACAAGGTACGTAGGTGTGGTATGTTCCTGTGGCTGTTGGATAAATGATCAGTTCTGGAGTTACTCATTCTTATTTTGATACGAATCTCTTTTCCTGAAAGGCAACAAGAACAGTTGCAATAGTGAGTGACAGTGTGATAATGCTGTTTGATTTGCTTCTGAATAGCTCAAGATGAGTGGAATAACTGATCTTTAATTGATAATTAAAACCTATCTGAAACTCAAATTTCTTTCAGAGGAGTTGTACCATAGTATTTTAGTTTGTGTTCTTTCCATTTCGTATGTTCAGCAGTATCTTTAGACCAACAGTAGAGCATCCTCTCTTGAAAAAATACAGTGTCACTCTAAAACAGTCTTTTCACTGATGAGAAATAAGGTATAAGCACAGGATTCAGTGGTAACTGGCTGATCTGCGTTTGGACAGTAATTGCATGAGTCAGAAAGGAACCTCAGTAAATGCAGCATGATATCTCTGTAGCCTGTAAATCATCTATTAGGCCTCTTAGGGGAACAATGTCTTGTGTTTCCTTGCAGAATGCTTTAGGTTATCATTGTGACAAAGGTCTGCTGTCTTCTCTTGTTAGCTGGATTGTGGCAGGCAATGTGACTCCCTCCTTTGTTGAGGGCAATGCCAACTCCTCTCAGGTAAGTGGTATGATGGTGTTACATGAACAGCCCTGGGAAAAGCAACACACAGGTGCTTGTTCTTTCCGGCTTTCATGGGTTTTTGTACGCTTTCTGTTGTTCTTTCTTTCTCCTTACCTCTCTTTCTACAAGTATTCTTGTGACAAAATCCTAATTTAGCTGAACAAAATGTTGAAGATTTCTTACACTGATGAGAGCATGGGCATTCTTCCACAGAGAAATTTTGTTGGATTTGTGTCCAAGAATGCATAAGTGGGACTTATTTGTTAAGAGTAATACAAATCTTTAGTTGTTTTTGATATATTTAGTGAGAGAAAGTGTGTAAAGGCTGACTCTTCTACTAGATTAGTTCATTCCTGATTAATATTCTTCTTTCTGCTCAAGCATAAAAACAAAATAAAGCCCTGCAGTACCCCAGCTGGAGATGGAGTGCGGGTGGGAGAGGTGATGTTCTTTTATAGGGATGTAGTAAAACTCTAGGGATAATTCAGTCAGTGGTCTCTGGCTTCTCCTTCCTTTCTCAAAATTAAACACTCTACAAAAAGGATATTTGTGTGTAAATACGGAGGAAACTGTTTTTCGGTTTCCTTTTCTTGATGTGACGCTACTTCTGTAGATTTTTAATGAGAATCTGGAAAAGAATCAGAACAGCAAGCTTTCCGATCCTGCTCCCACATCTTTGTTACCAGTGTTTCTGTTGTTATTTTGTTGTACAGGTCTGGTTTTCATGGATGGTGTTAAATATTGAGTCCATATTTGAAGAAGATTCACAGCTTCGCAGAGTTGTGGAGGGGGAATTAATTATTAATGATTTGTCTCCTGATCAAGCTTTGAAGGTGAGAGAACTGTTCTCTACTCACAGGGGAACCACTGTAGTAAAGTACTCTTTTCTGTTGTACGGTTTTTATCTCTTTCACTTCTTTTTTTTCAGGATAAAAGCGTAACTAATACTTTACCTGCTTGGCTTTCTGGGGGGAGAATGTATCTGATGGAAGCTTGCCTTCATGTTTTAAGTTGAACATTTTAAAACTACTGTATAAATCTGTTCTTAACATGTAATTGTTTACAGAAAACTTCATTGAGTAACTAGTGCATTCGTTTGATATCCTGGGTCATCTGAATGCCTTTCCGTATATGGGGAATTTATTCTGTACCACTGAGATGGGTGCTCTTATTTTACAGGTGGGAAAGTGCCTGTCAAAAAGCATGTTTCAGATCTGAATTTTATAAAAAGTCTCGGTTTTAGTTTCACATATTGGCTTTTCTTATGGGGAACATGTCTGAAAATGTTCTCTTTGCAGAAAGCCCAGACCCAGCTGAAGCTGCCCGTTGTGCCTTCGCTTCAGAGGCTCATGATTTATCGCTGGGCTCACCAGGCCCTTGCTACCCCTGCTGATCACCCTCTCATGCCCCTAATCTGGCAGAAATTCTTCCTGCTTTACCTTCACAGACCGGGACCACAATACGGGTGAGTCTGATCATAAAGGCTGCAGCAGAGCAGTCAGCACTGATAGGCTTGCACTGAAGGAAATGCCTCGCTCATCTGAAAACCAGCAACTTCTCCGGAGTCAGTTTAGTTGTAGATGTCCTGATCTGGCACTTGCGTAACGAGACTTTTCTTCTTTTTTAGATTACCTGTAGATGGCTGTATTGGAAGACGATTTTTCCACAGTGCAGCCCACGTGAACTTATTAAATGAAATGAAGCAGCGCTTAACAGAGGTGGCAGACTTCCACCACGCTGCCAGCAAAGCACTTAAAGTGGAGAGTCCTGTAAAGAGCAGTGACAAATCACCAGAGAAGGCAAGCTGCCTGCCAGATTACCTGACTTCACCAGAACTGCATAAGGAACTTGTCAGGTAAAGAAAGCCTGCTCTGTTCAGTCTTTTTCAAGACAGCTGCCTTTGCTACTGGAGTAGCCTTAGCTGTTGGAAATGTGAAGGGTTGCAACTCTTGGCTGACCTACAGTACCTAAGCACTTGTTATATACCTAGTCGTGGTCATATCTCTGTTGATACAAGGCGTTTTGTTGAAGGGAGTTGATCCTACTAATAAAAGCAGAACATTATTGATAGAGTTGTCACTCTCCTTAAGGGAGAGCTTTGCTTTTTAGTTGATGGTATCCCCCTTCTGTTAAAATACTTCTTGTTTAGATGTATCTGCTACTTGTATGTACGTCACTGGCTATCACTATCCTTTGTGTGTTTATGTATGTTTGACACAGACTGGGGCCCCAGCTCCCATCTGAATGCAGCAGGGAATTCACTGGGAACTTCAGCACGTGATTCAGTTAGTGCAGTTAGTGTGCCAGAGCTGAGCTGCGATTGTGTTATGTGCTAGCCAGAGAGTGCTACATCTGCTTACCCAAAACCTCACTCATCTCCTCACATTTGAGTAGGCTAAGGAGATGTTCAAGGTCAGTTTCTTCAACTCAGCTGATGAACACTGCTCTTTGTAAGGAATGGCACATTGGCTGTTTCTAGGAGCCACGTATCTCATACTCAGTGAAACCATAACTAAACACAGAAGTGCATGTTTCTGTTGCACAGGCTTGTAGTTTGAGAATTCTACCGTAAGAAGTATTTGCAGTGTTACAGCGTCTGAATTTTCCTAGAAACTACAGTTGGAAAAGATAACTTGGAGGGAGTCCCTTGTTAAGGGGATTTGGGCATACAGCATCTGAGCTGCTGATAACTGTTTCCCCCCAGCAATCAATATGTACTGTACAAACAAGGGAGCTTATAATCCTTCTCAGTCATCTGTGAAAAATAATCCAGAGATGTTCACTGGCTATAACTTGATTAATATTTTGTCAGCCTTTCATTTCAAAAGATTTCCCCACTCCATCATAAATCCAAAGCATTCTGCAGCCAAATAAATCTCATGCTCAGAAAGTTTAATGACCATCTAGACAGAAGAGAAAATACTGGTTGAATTCATCAGGGTTGACTCTTGGAACTTCCATTTTCTCATCAATGACGTGGATGCAGAAAAGAGGAGTTTATGATATTTAATATTATAGTGCAAAGATGCAGTGACTGTTTAGTTCTCCCCTGTATTCAGTCAGGAAAACTTGGCTGGTATGATTTAAAGAATGGGTAGCATTCATCACAGCGAGGCCAGTGAAGGACAAGACATGTATGTTTTTTGAAGTACAACTTAGGAGAGAAAGAAATGAGAATAAACTCTGTGTGAATCTGAATCTGAAAGGAAGATAATAAGACTTAATGCATATATGAGTTTTCAGAGCAGGCTTCTTAGATACGTATATATCTTCCTTGGTCTTTCACATGGGGTTATGGATGTAATTCTCTAACGTAGGACCCAGGACTGGAAGTGTTTATGTACTGTTGAGCATAAATGTCTTCCAGTTCTAAATTTATCCAGTTACTCTTGGTTATTTCGGGTGATGAGCGAGGAACAGGCTCCCTAGGGCTGCTGGAGCTGAAGGAGCATTTGGACACTGCTCTCAAATGTAGAGTTTGGCTTTTGGGCTGTCCTATGTGGAGCCAAGAGCTGGACTCAGTGATGTTTGTGGGTCCCTTCCAACTCAGGATGTTCCATAGTTGTAGTTTCTTTGCACTGCTGCTCTTGGAACTACTTTGACTTAGTAAACTAATCAGAGAGCCTCTGAGAAGTCAAGATTTTGACCCGTATCAACTCGTATCACAATTTCTTGCCTTAACTTTAAGCCTCCAGAATGAGACTGCTGTGTAATCTGTGCTGTATATATTGATTAATTTTTTTTTTTTTGTTTTTCATGTTAGGCTTTGTAATGTTTTTATTTTGTGGTTGGAAGAAGAGAGCTTTCAGAAAGGAGACACATACATTCCTTCTTTGCCGAAGCAGTATGATGCACACAGACTTGCTAAAATCATGCAGAATCAACAGGTGATGTACTAAATACACTGGCAAGGTGGGATCCAAAATTTGATAAAGTGGGTCCTCTAAAGAAGAGAGAGACTTAGTGTTGCTGGTCTTCAGTACTCCTGTATCATGTATGGTAGCTTTAGGAAAAAGGTCAGGACGCTAAAAATCCTGTGCTGTCCCAAGCTGCCTTCCTTTATATGTAAGCCAGGGCTCATGTGTAGATTTTTAGTGTGTCTTATTGAGAATACAGTCCTTGTTTTTTACTGTTCTGCCATTCTTTCTATGTTGTAATTTTAAAGAAACATCTGATCTGGGTCTTTAAATTGGAAGCGTAAATCTGCTTGTATTGGTAATCCAAAAAATACCAGGTTCAGATTTAAGCTTTAGTGAATAAGAAATATATATTATTATGTCCACTAAACCTATGGAATTATTAGAATTTAAAGACCTGCAAGAGGAAGATTTTGGACAAGCATTTCCTTGTGTCTGCCTTCTTCTCATTCCTCTGGTGTATGCAACTATTGGAAATGCACTCTGCTTTAACTTTATTTCAGTTAATTAATTGTTCCATGATATTTTAGATTGTTCTGGTTTCCTTCTCTATTCCTGTTTCAAGAACTGAGTTTTAGTCATCCCTGCCCTTTCAGTAATTTATTAGTAATTACACTGTGTATGTTTGTCAGATTTCTTCTCTGTTTTTCAGTGAATTATATGCATACATGTTAAAAAAAAAAAAGTTTTTTATCAGTTTAGATATTTTTTTCACAGAATTTTCCTATAACTTAAAATTGCAGAGTCCAGTTTTATCTAATTATTTCAGCATCCCAGCTAATAGAATGGATACACAACATACGGTAATTACTAACATCATGGTGATATAAATTAATTATTCTGTTCTTTAGGATTTGTGGATGGAGTATGTCAATATTGAGCTGATACACCACGAGTTTCAGGAAGCTATAAACCTTTGGACACGTGCTCAGCTTGAATCACACACACCAGCTACTCTTTATGCAGGGCAAACAGATTTCACCAACCCTTTGTCAGGTAAGAGATAAGAATATTGTTGGTAAAACTGGGACAGAAAGGGTTATTATTATGGGTAAACTCACCCAAAAAAGCATCTTCCAGACAGGCTGAATCTTCGTGAACTGTAGGTAAAAGGCAGCTGCAAGCAAAGGCAAAAACCACTATAACTAATCCCAGAAAGATTGTTTCTGATGTTTTTGTTACCTCTGTGTTTCCTTGATGTTTGCTTGGAATTTTAGCACAGTGAAAGCATTTTTTTTAGCACAAAAAGGGATAATTATGATGGTAGGTGTATTAAGGATGTGGTGAGATAGGATTTTTGGGGGGCTGATTAAAAAGGGGAGGGAGGGACTAGAAGGAAACTGGAATACTTTTATAGGTGAATTGGCATTGTTTGGGTAAACTGAGTAGGAATCAGCAGAAGAAGAGAATAGACCTGGAAAGAGACTGTGCTTTGGGAAGGAGTTGAAGCTGACAGAACTAGAGACTTAGAGATGAATTGTAGGGAAAGAAAGGTGAATTTGGCTTAGAAGGAACAACGAGCCTCTGTCAGAGGAGGAGAATAAATGGGAGTGGTAAGAGGAAAACTGAAAAATGTGAAGGTTGGAGTGGCCAAGGGTAAACAAGGAAAGCTGTGGCTCCTTGAATCCTCCTTGATGGAGCTGGTGATGGAAATTAGCTTTGTGAAACAAAAAATTGTCAACAAGAATAGTCAGATTAATTGAATACTTATAAAAGGAGGTGAATACTGGGAATGGTGCTAAAAGTGTTTTGTGTTTAAAAGAAAAAAAAAGCAACAAAAAAATAACAACAAAAAAAACCAGAATGAGATAATATTTTTGTTCAATTTATTCTAAAGCTTTCCTATTGACAAAATAATCTCTGCTTTCTTTTCTAGCCAAAGAGAGGATAATGAATAATTTGAAGAAGTTTGATTTGCCCAAGCCTCCTCTTTCACTCCATCCCATGAAAGCTCCTGTGCCAGTTATTTCCTCTGCCAGTCTGATAAATCAGAAAGAAGCGATTCAGCTCACGCACACTGACCTTAAAGTCTTGCAGGGACATGCCAAGTAAGACTTAGCTGTTTTCCTTCTGCCTCCCTAGTGTCCATCAGTATCTTCAGGTCTCTTTTACAGCAGTCTGACTGGTGGTGTTAGCACAAGGCTGGCAGTATTTGGCTTCTGCCTATTTGCCCTTTTTTTTTTTTTTTTTTTTTGGCTACTACATCACTCATTATTCTACTCCTTTAACTGACTGCACAAGGCTTATCTAATGACTCTCATTACATCAGCTGGCATCTAACAGCTACATATTCTTTTCTCATTCAGTATACTTATTACTGAATTCTTCCCTCTATCCTGGACTTACTGAAAATTAGTTAATCCTCTCACACTAGTTTAGTGGTGATAATCCGAAGCACTGGAATGCTGGAGAAAGAGACTTGATTTCTGGAAACCATTAGGTCTGTGGATGAAAGAGGAAACTTTGTTTATTAATGTTCCTACGAAGAGAATTCAGAAGAAATATTTTTGAAGTTTCAGACACAGGTGATGGTTGTGTAGCCATTCCCACTCAATGTAAGCGTTTAGTGGTATTATTTAGAATAAATTAAAAAAGTCCTCGTTAAGCCTAAGAAAGGGTGTGCCTAAATGATTCCAGGAGCAATTTCAGGTGGGTTCTTTTCAGTTGACTGAATCATTCCACAGTCCAGTTTTTTTCGTTTTTTTTGTCTGGCAGAAAATTGACATCTCCTACAGTGGGTGATCTATTTAATTTCCCATCAGGTCATAGAGAATAATTAAAAAATGTGTATCTCATGCAGGCTTAAATAGTTTTGCTCTTCTTACGAAGTATTTTCTGATAGAACTTTGAAGTTCAGTCACTTTGGAGCTATTAACACCATTTCCTAAGCTTATGTTTTCTATTATATATATATATATATATATTTCTGTTATGAGTTTTTGTATAGCTCATTAAATTGAAGTCTCAGCTCTTCCTTTTAAATTCCAAGCATGACTATTCTCGCTGAAGGTTTCAGTAACTTCATTAATAAATGCTTTTCAGAACTGCAGCTCTCTGGGAATCCCAACATGTTGCTCTGAACAGTGAAATACTGGACACCATACCTAAGCTGTATGTCAATCGGGAAGAGCAGATCACCCTCCATCTGGAATGCCGGGGAACTTCAAACAAAAGCTGCCAGGGAGCAGCTCTTGTAACAGTCCAGGTTAGAGATAGGGCATCATTTCTGTTTTGGGACTGGTGGATGTGGATAATGGAAGTGAAATGGTTGCACGGTTACAAGAATGGATTTATTTGGTGAGGTGCTGCCACGTGCCTGTAGAAATAAGTAAATATTAAAAAAAAATCAAACAACTGAAGCCTGAAATACCTAATATGTAATTCTCCAAAGGCGATGCAGATCAGCAGAGGAATAAGTTACTGCATAAAGTTTTGGATTACTCACGTCTGTGCTAAATGGCTTCCCAATGTGTGAATGTAGGAATATGCTCACTGATAAGAATAAAGGCATTAGAATGTTCATAGATTAATTCCTGCGTTGCTTGGTAAGTGAATTTCTTGATCTTGCCTAAGTTTCCTTTCCTGCGGATTAAGTCTTATGTCAAAGACATTCATTATATTAGCGTGTCATAATGAAATAAGAATGTGACTGAGGAGGTGTGCTTGGGCAGCACGCACTAAATCTGATCAAAACTCACAGGGGAAAACCTTCTGTAGTCAGAGTTCTCTTTCTGGGCTGGGCTTCATTTTCACAGCTAGTTGCAACGCTGAAGAGTTTTAGGAAGAGGTGTTATTCTGAAACGAATGTGTCTTTCTGTCATTCAGTTTGAGGGGAAACATAAAAACGAAGCAGTGAGCCAGCAGCTTCATGCTTTGCGTAAAGAAGTGAGACAACTGCAAGCAGAAGCTACGAAGCCGCCTTCGCTGGGCGTTGTGGAAGCAGCAGTACACGTGGAAAATTTTATAACGTAAGTTGTTCGTGCACTGTTTTAGATAGCAGTGTCTTTATGTTTCTTTTTCTGTGTATTAGAACTAAAATATCAAAGCTATCTGCTTGCTTTTTATAATGCTTATCAGTGTAGGTTGGCAACAGAGCTGCAACCTTGAGACCTGTATGTTTATGGTAGACCTCTAATGTGTATTATCAGAAGAGCCAACTGCTCATCATTCAACCATAGCATGGCACACAATATGTTTTCTACTTCGATTCGTTATTCTGTGCATTAGAATACCCTTTCTAACCATGCAAGAGCAGGCTGAGGGATGACAGTGATGCTATGTTAAGCTTTAAAATATGGCAAAGTTTGTTATTCTGAGGGTGACAGACACTGGCTCTGGTTGCCCAGAGGTGTGGAGTCTCCCTCCTGAAGGTCTTCCAAAGCCACCTGTTTGTGGGCCTGGATACCCTGCTCAGCATGGCCCAAACATTTGTCTTAATGCTGTGCGTTGACACACGAAACCTTTCTTTAGTAGCGTAGCTTATTTTCCATATGTAAATTGAATCTGCGTTTTTTTTTTTTTTTTTTCCAGGACCTTAATAAATATCTACAAAGTGCAGCCTATGCCTGCAATTAAGAAAGTTGGAATTAGTTTGTTTTTCATAGTAGTGGAGTATGTGTGTGATGAAACTCAACGCAATCCTCCCACAAGGCAGTTCTTCACTTCCTGCATAGAGATTCTAGGCCAAGTGAGTTTATTCCCTAACGTTGTATGCTCAACACTTACCTTGTTGCCTGCTGATATCGAGTGTCTAAAACCTTCAGAAGCCTGAAAATTTACTTCTAAACTTCTATCCCATTCCTCACTCTGTAAACTGTGTAATATACATAGTATACGGGAGAGTTAAAGCTTGTGTGCATACAAAATAAAAACTGTTTCTCTGAGAGGCTTGCTCAGCATGAAAAAATGCTCCTATTAATTACATGCTACACTAATTAAATGCTGAAGTAGGCTGGATTTTCATGGGGATGCTTAAGGTTTGGTACAGTACATAAAAGAGTGGTTTGGCATGTGTTTCTCTGTTATGGATCGTTTTCTAGCTGACACAAATCTATGTTGAGTCACCTGTCTTCCAAAGCCTTGCAGCGTTCTTTGTGCAGTGAGCTGGCAACAAGTTTGCTGCTTCTTTGTGGTCATGTTTGCAGTGGGGATTGCACTACATAGATACTCTGAGAAAAAGCATTAGCCTTGCTGTGTGTCCGGGTATTTATTTTGATCTCTTAGATACCATGTTTTTCCCATGTCCAGCTCCTCAAAAGTTGGGGTGCAGAACATCTTTCTATAGCCACAGCTTTACGTGAATGATTCATATTGGACCATTTTTCTCGTTATTCCTTAGGTGTTCATCAGTGGGACCAAGTCAGAGTGCAGACGTCTCCTCCAGACAATCCTGCACAATCGAAGGCTCTGCCCTCTCCTTGCTCCATACTTCACTCCTGTTGCTTCTCCTGATGAGTTTGTGGCTTTATATGAAAAAGTTGTGACCTTCCTGAGCGAGGACAACAGCGATGTTGTCTTCATGCTGTTGACAAAGGTAAAATACTCATATGAATACTGAGTCTGTGGGTTGCTTACATGGGTGTTCTTAAAGCTATGGAAGAGAGGTAGAAACCTTGTACTTCAGAATAACATTGACAGCTTTCCTATGTTGCTCATACTAAATGCTGTTTGTTGTATTTAAGCTAAAGAGAGGCTGGAGGCAAATCCAAATGGGAATCTTGAACTACCCTTTCCTAGCACAGATAATATCAGTGCGTGCTTCCTATGGCTTCCTCTTCAGTACACTCTTGCTCTCGAGGTGAAATCAAAGCAGGCTCTTCATGGCCCCTTTTGTTTGATATCTCTGAGGAGGTGTTCATCCAAACTGCCAGTGAATCCCACCCGTCTTAAAAAAACCAACAAAAACAAACAAAAAAAAACCCCAAATCTTTCTTCTCATTACATTACCCAGGGAAGGAGCTCTACAGCTGTGAATATCAGGCGGTCCAGTTTGGGCATGACTCTGAGCTTTTCTTGGTGGCATAAATCTCCGTTGTCTCTGCTGACCCAGTTGGAAGCAGGCTCCCTGGGAGCTACAAAAGCTTTGAATCTCTGTATGAAAACTCAGGGACTGCTGGGACTAGCCCAGCTTAATGCATTTAAGTGTTTGTTTGACAGCGGTACGGAAGCATGAAAGCTCATATGCATTTCTGTAAATTGGAGAAAGCTGATAAGAGTTATTCTGTAAATTCTGGCACTTTTCTAATATGCTGAATCATAACCTATGTGGAGAGTTACCTTGGTTTTAGGCTGGGGTTAGAAAAGTGAAAATTTCTTAGGTCTTCCTTAAGCACACAAAACCTAGGGAAGCTTTTTTCTCCCTTTTCCTGAAGGTGTTGTGGCCATGAAAGCTTCTACTTATAAATGCTTCCTGTCCTTTGTTCTAGTTTGACCTTACACAGTGGTTAAATGTTACTAAGCCGCCTCTATCTGAACGTACCAGGCTTCTGGAATCTATTCACTTGGCTCTCAATGCATGCGGCCTTGAACCTGAAGAAGATATTTTGATGCCGTTTAATATCTTCTGCAAGCATTGGACTAACCTTCTCCAGTATCAGTTCCCTGATCACTATAGTGATTTCCTAAGGTTGTTCGTGCAAAGTGAGTATCTGAATTGATGTATGCTAAGCTTTGCATACCGTTCTGGCTTAAAAATAGGAACTGCATGCCGTAGAGGTAGATAGCAACAAATAGAGAATTATTTTAAACTTTTTTTACTTTCTAAGAAAGGGAGCACCTAGATGCCAAATCAAATGTTAAATTATTTTTGCTAGAGAGGGATTTCTCACCCTTAAACTCTGAGCACACCCATTTTTTAATGTGGTAGGGGGTTTTAATTTAAACCTTTTCTGACGTAACAGAATAGCAGAAATAATAACAGTAACGATGATAATATAATATGTGTTTACAAAACAAGTGATGCTTAGCACCCTGGCCCTCTTGCCCAACTCCCCAGTATTTTCTCTTCTTGTCACACGATGTCACACAGTGTAGAAGATCCCTTTGGCCAGTTTAGGTCAGTGTGTCCTGGTTCTACCCCCTCCCAGCTCCTTGTGCCCCCAGCCCCATTGCTGGCAGGACACTACGAGAGGCTGAGAAACTGAAATGTCCTTGGCTCTGTGCAGCACTGCTCAGCGGCAGCTAAAACATCCGTGTGTTATCAGTGTTGGTTTTCTTCTAAAGCCAAAACATAGCATTGTACAAGACAGGACAGGAGGAGGAAAAGCAACACCTGCCCCAGCTGAAACCAGAACACTTTCTGTATCTCCTAGGCTCTTCAGAGCAGCTTCTAAGCCCTGACTGCTGGAAGGCATCACTTAAAGCTCTGGGATGTGGTTCACCAGTGACTGGACAGGGGAGCTTCAAGAAGAGTGATTGCACTGAAAGTCCTGTACTGCGAGATGCTGGGGAAATCCTCCTGTCTGCAGAACAGGTGGGTAGCTCTCTGGTTGATTTACTGTGTTCTGCAGCTGAACAGGTGTCCAGCAGTGACAAATAACACTACTGTACAGTCTGTCTTCAGCTGTGTTTTTTTTCTTTTTACAGGTTAGAGAGACAATAGAATGGCTTTCCACCTCTTTCTGCAAGCTTCGTCTAGCTTCAGAGGACTTCGGGACCTTTGGTCTCTTTTCAAAATGGAGTCCTTATGTGCCTGAAGTGAACACATTTTTGGAGTACCTTATAAAACGGCTTATTGAAACTGAAGTTGTCAGTTTAGCCCAAGAGCCTGTTGGCAGCAACAGAATTTTAGCAGGTAATATGACTTAAAAGCAAATAACTTGAAGCTGTGTGCTTGTTCTTTATTTCTTCTGTTAAAGACCATTTAATTTTCTCTGTGTTTGTATAACGATGAGAGCATTGAAATACAAACAAGCTCTGCAGGGAGCCAGCTGGAACTTCCTTTGTTCTTATATTTCTGCTTGCTGGAGGAAGCTTCTTTAGATTTCCTGATCCACAGTTTTCTTTCAGATTATTTTATGGACAGATACTGCTTTAAAGAAAAGTATGATCTTTTGCACTGAGCAGAGTTTTGGAAACAGGACTACTCAATGTCATCATGATATCATGGTATATGGTTTTTAATATGGAGAAAATTGTCTACGCATCTTTTATTTTAGTATGTGGATGAAAATGTTGTGAATTATTATTATGCCTGCAATCTGAAAGATAAGTTAAATAATAAAAAATCTAAACAATACAAAATGCTTATGATTGTTGTTAAAACACTCATGTTATTGATGAAAGTTACTAAGAAGTGTGTTGTGCATCCAATTTTTGACTGTTGAGGACTGATTTAATGTTGTATTAAGGAGAGAACATTTTATCCAAGTCTGGAAAAGTGATTTATTCATGGTTGCTGATTGGAGACATAAACTTTTTACTTCATTTTCTTCTAGCTTTGCAGTCCTTGTATTCAGTCATTGCTGGACTCTTTAAGCCATGGATATTGGTTTTAGACAAGGAAGATGCAAGGTAGGTGTGACATTTCAAAATTAAGTGAATTTTTGCTAAAGGGAGAGCATTAGCCCTCTGAGAATGGCTTTTATGACTGTGATCTTTTTTGAGTTACGGCCTTCTGCTTAAGTAGCTGTTCCATGTGTCATTTTGTTAACAGTTAGGCAAGTGCTTAATTAATTCCATAAGGAAATTTTACAGTGCTTGCACCGAATAATTGTTTTAGATACAAGAAATAGAGATGAGAAAAATAGGGACGGACGCAGTTGGTTTTGAAAGCACGCTCAGTTTTGATTTTTGAATTCATTTGTTTAATAACAACAAAACAAAAAAAGAAAAACCTAACAGATACAACCTCATGTGCTACTGCTGCATAAAGAAACCTTAGGTGAGATCAGCCCTGTGCTGATCTGCTATCTTGTCATACCTTTGTTTTCACACAGAGAGTTATTTTCAGTGATATGCACTGAAAATTGACTTGATTCCAGAACCAAAGGCTTTTTGAGCTCTGAGCGCATCTCCTGTATTTCATTGGAAAGTTGACTGTTGGTGGTATGCACTAACATCTGGAAATTCCTACATTTTGCTCTTTAATCCAGATAGGAAACGTCAAGCAAGTAATTTTCACTTATTTGATGGTATCACGGATCTTCAGTGTAATGTTAATGTATGCAAGGAAGGAAAGAAGAGTCCTGAGCAATTGAGTTTTGAAGGAAAGAACTGCTGATACCTGTCCTATGTTAAATGTCTCTGCTGTACAATATGTCTATACAACTGTCTACACCTGTATGATTTCCAGTAACTCAGCACTGACATTTTTGTTGCTTCGCTTCTGCTTTTAGTAACCAGCCCTGCTACCCTTGGTTAGAGAGTGACACTCCTGTAGCATCCAGCATGGTCTGCTTGTTTACGGATTGCATCAAGCTTCTGCATGAGAGCTTTAAAGGTATGTGAAGGTCCATGCTGTTTTAAGGTAGGGGCACTTTCTCATCAATTGAGAGGTGGGACATGAGGGGATTTTGTTAGGAACTCTTGGCCACGACGATCGCTGCTGTGGTACCAGTAGCGTGTTTCTTTATTTTGTCCTTAAAATACAGCTTTTTGATTTGGCAAGGGCAGAGGATATGATTAACTTCGTCCCCCTGTAGATATGCATTTATATGAAGGAAGGTGAAACAAAATGAGCTGTAATGACAAGTGCACGACTCCATTCCAGGTCTTAGTTCCCATACAGCATAATATGCAGAAGTATGTCATGATAATAAATGTTGTGTCTCAGGCCATGGGGATAATTTAATCTCCATGTCTGACCATTCTGAGCTGATATTTGTATTTGTGTATTGTATGTAACGTGTAACGAGGCATAGGAAAGAAAAAAATGAATTTCACAAATACCTCTTAGCAGCTTTTAATGATGAGCTGGGTTCAAACCTAGAAATAAAGATGTAAAAATAACATCACACATTTTGTAAGACTTCAGATTCATGAGATTTAAAAAAATAAAATAAAATAATGCAACTAACACACAGAACACGAGCATCATAAAAGCAGTGAACTTGCATTCATTGCATTGTCCAGCGTTTGCTCAAATGAACAAGAAAGGACAGAAAGTCATAAGTTGCCTAACTTTAAGGGGAAAAAAAAATGAAAACAAAACAAAACTGCAACACTTAAAGCTTAATTTTATTAATTTTTTTTATGCACGTGCTTTGGTGTATCTTGCATTTATGGAATTCCATCTTCAAAATTGGATTTTCTTCTGTAATCATGCTTTCCTCGCTTTTTTTTCCTGTTGCTAATTCAGTTATTTCCTTTGGATTTAGATAAGCTGCTGCCAAGCCACCATGGTGCTCTCTGGTTGCATCTAATGCATTACTGTGGATGTTGCACAGCCCCCAAGATGCCAGAGTTTATACTCTATACTTTCCATACTGAATTCAGGAGGCTACCGTGGAAGGAAATGCATCCAGACCAGATGCTTATGGAAGAGTTCTTTAAAGTGAGTAGGTAGCATCAGTTGAAATAAGGCCACAATTACTGTGGCCTTTTTAAATACTGGAGAGCTTGGAGAATGTCCTTTAAGAAGGAAGCTTTTAAACTTGGTTTATTTGTGAATTACTCTGAAAATAATTCACAGCTACTCGTTTTGTGTTCCATGATATTTATGAAGGAGCGCTATCAAGTCTTATAAGAAGTTGTGGGGAGCTGTAAAGCTGGCATTCTTTGTAATCTACCCCTGTTTTAATTGGTATATTTAATATATATTTAGTTAAGAGCTTACGTATTATACTATTGCCATGTTCTTATTTCCAAAATGTCTTATCTAACAAAGTTGTGGTTAGGTGTGGAAACACTGCAGGATCTACTGCTTACCTGTTTCAGGCTATGATTCTAAACAGGCACAGAATTTCTGTTTTCCTTACAGTGAAGAGAAATGGTTGCAGTCGTGCAACTAAGAGTTAGTAATGATTCCTTGTTTTCCAGTATTTTGGTATGCTGTACCAGTTGTTTGAGAGGCTTAGAAAACTGTATCTCCAACTTTGCTGGTGGGGAGCAAAGTGATGCCTGCTGCGTCTGTCTACTCCCCTGATGGCCTAAAGTGCTGCTGAGGACTTCTGTTTGGATAAGGAGCTGAGAAGTGTGAACGCACTTTTCTCTTACATAGTTTCACGTGCCTGTCCTTTTTTTGGTTTTCCTTTCTCCTCCCCAGGTTGAAAGAGGCAGCCCCAAGAGCTGTTTCTTATTCTTGGGTTACGTTTTATGTGAAATAAACTGGGTCAGCGTCCTTTCTGATGCCTGGAATCCCATCCCTCATCCTCAGACTCACAACATGATTGTCTGTTTGCTGTATATGATGGTCCTGCTGGCAAAGGAGGAACAACTTAAAGGCAAAGAGGTAATTTTTGAAAAGGTTTACGCCTGTCTGTCTTTGAAGAGGGATAGTCCTTTGGTGACAAGGAAACAGGCTGTGACTTCTTCCTAGCTTGCAGAATTATTAACTCTGAAGTGTTTCATAGAATGCCACAAGCAGTATGCTAGAGAGAGCAGAAACGAAATCCTTCTGTGAGGCATTCTGTGTAAGCTGTGTGAAAAAGGAAGTACTGCTGTTTGTTTTGAGAAGCTTCTGTAGGAGCTGCGATCCAGTAGCGGTGTAAGGAATAAACAAATAAACACAGGCTGTTTTCTGTACAAAACGACTCTCTGAGTTTTGGAAAGAACAAGTATGTATGGTGGTGTCTTTTAAAAGCAACAACATTGAAAAACCCTAAACTAAATCGAATGAAAACAAGAAACCCTGTTGTTAAGTGAAGCTGCTGTGCTGTTGTCTCTTGCTGTAGTTAAGCGTGGGTTGCTGCATAGTGCTTCTTGTCTCTTACATTAATCCTTAATTTAAATAAATGTCTTTTCTCCTTCTCTTTTTCCTAGTTTGAGAGAGCCTTAGGTGTATGGACATAGGAAGCAGAGGTAGCACAAGCAAGACTATGTGCATGTGCACACGTATAATACGTTGCACATATGTACAATATTATATGTATATTAAAGTGAAGCTCTTTATGAAAGTGAGTGAAAATGGGTGTCTGAATCATAGCAGACTGATGCTAGGCAGTCTGCTGGAGTAAGTGCAGGAGGAGCTTCGACAGTGTGGCATTCATACCTGTAACACCTGCAGTGCTGTGAAAACTTTTAAAATGCAGTGTCTGATGCTGCCCTTATCTGTTTTTGTGGTAGGGTCAGGTAGCTGTTTAACTGAGGGCATAAAGCTGAGCTAGATTCTGCTGATACAGACTTTTTCAGCTTTAATCACTCAGGACTATAAGCCAAAAAACGTGGTAAGATGGCATTGCAGCTATCGTGAAGATCAGATGCTTCTTGAAGATGATTGTCACTATCTGCTTCTGAGGAAGTGTTGGGCAGAGATTACTTTGTCTTTTGAATCTTAGTTGAGTTTTCTTTTCCTCTTACTCTGAAGGGGGATTTCACCAGTACGTTAACCATTTATGGTTTCATTCCAGTATTCCAGTTGTCAGAATAAGAAAGAGAAACAACTGGCATTCAGATGAACTTTCCAAACCCTGCTTTTGCTCAGAACTGTGTGTGGATAAATCTTGCGGTTTGATTCAGTGCACTCTTTCTGGGAGACTCTTCCAGAAGGGCTGGTAAATCTGCAGGAGGTCCCATTTCACACCTGCTGGTCTTGTCCCACCTGCATTATCTTCCTGCTACCACTTTGCACGTTGTTAGGTCAAGATATCACCAGCAGGATTTGATCAACATTGCGTTCCAGCTCAGGATAGCAGAGTTCACATGCTTTATCCTCTCAGACTTCTAAAGATAGGTGTTTGTACACTGTGTGAGTCAACCTCAGGAATTCCCTCCTATCCCCCAGCAGTGTGTTTAACTGACGTGCTGTTGTGTTCTTTTTAGCTCCCTGAATGTGATACCTTAACCTAAATCTGAAATTCTTTTTCCTGAGCACCGTGTTGACTGAACACACAACTTCAAAATCACTCGGTTTAACCAGCGTGACATCCTCGTTGGTATGGCTTAGTTTTAGTTCCAGATCCTTAAAGTAGTTAGTTCGTGCTGATGTCCAGCACAATTCCAGTATTTATTCAGTTGGTAACTTGTTGAAATTTTATGCCTTTTAGTGTTCAGGCGGTGCCGTTTTGTATTGCAGATCTGGAAGAACCCTTAAGAGGAAGATGCCAGTAGCTGGGGCTAGCCTCTCTGCTGGTTTTTGACAGAGAGACTTCTCCATCTGCATACTGGCACTGCCACTGTCCTTTGTGGACACTACAAGCTGCACTGTTCAGGGTGTTATTTGTAGGAAAGAGCAATTAAGGAGTCCCCAAGGTTAGCAGATAATTCACTGAATGGAAAACGGAGGGACTCAACCTCTGTTCCTGGACCTACTGTGATCTTTGTATTGTTTTTTTTAGCCCTTCTATTTATTTATTTTTCTCCCCACCCCTCCAAACCTCTGTTGAAGTGGCTTTATCTTTTGATGTCTCAAGTCCTTTCTAATATTGTCTACATGTTTGTATTTCTGTTATTAATGGCTCTCTGAGTGCAGTTCTTGCAACAATCTGAATACTGTTACGTGAATGTTGGAGATGGAATATATTTGTTGTTCTGCTGCTTTTCAGCCAACTCCCATCAGTCTTCTACTTCTTTGGAATATTTGCTGTCTCTTCTTAGATTTTTGGAGCCTGAGCTTACTTCCGTTAGTGGATATTCTGAATATTTATTTTAAAACAGACAAGAAAGTGGAACTTATGCTTATGTCTTTAAATCTTCAGGAGTCGCCACTCATAAATCTTCTTGGACAGACTAGCTCCCTTCCTTGGCAACTCGTGGGCATTTCGTCTTATCAAAGCATCATCAGCTATTGTAACAGTCACTACGCTCCCTCTGTTATCCTTGCTAAGGATGCTGCATCTGAACTGATCGTGAAGCTCCTGAAAATCTCAGCAGGCTTTGGCACATCTTCAGATAGTCACGTCCACCTCGTAAGTGGAATTGGTTTTGTGTTGTCTCTAAGCTGTTCTTGTCATTTGCAGTGTTCTCCTTTTATGTATTATACGTAGAGTGCGGAAAGAATTCTGGGTGTGATCGTTCTCTTTTTTTCTAATTCATTTTAATTTTGATTAACAGGATGCAACACTGAAGTGCCAAGCGTACATCCGCCAGGTGGTTCAATTTCTCAGCACCTTAGAACAGAGTGGAAAGATCACTCTTGCAGTTTTAGAACAAGAAATGTCCAAGCTGCTAGATGATGTAGTCATCTTTAATCCTCCAGGTTTGTGCTGAAGAAGTGCAAATTACTTTAGAACTGTCAAGATCCTTTATTCTAGCGCATTGTTTTTTTTTTTAACTTCTGTGACTGTATAGTTACTTCCATTACCATAATGTCTCTCTTATGGGCAGGGTGTGTACGTGTGAGATAGATGAGCTCGAAACAAAAATAGGATCATTCCCTCAACAAACTGTCAAGAGTGGTAGTACCAACAGAAGACATAGGAGTTAATAAGTAGAACTGACGAATACACGGGATTTTGAGGGGTATCTTTTCTTTGCTGTCTCATTTCTGAATCTCTTTGTTTGACACTGCCATCTATTTTTAAAAAGTAGAGATGACACTTAGAAATACACACCCTGAGTTCTGAGAGGTGGGGTTTTAAGAACAGTTGCTAAAACACTGCACGATCAGGATAACTTGCAGTATAGAGTTGGGAAATTACATTGGTGTGTGCTGATGGCATGATGTGTCTGTATCCACAGCATTTATATTGATCTCAGTTTTTAGTGCAAGTGCCACTCTGACCTTTCTTTGTCAAAAACAGATCACATCAGCTGTCTCACCGTGTTACACCAAAATACTTGTCACGAGTCGTGTCTCTTGCTGTCTGTGACCTACACACAGTGGTGCTAGCAAAAGTGGACAGAAACTATCCAAAGATTTGTGACACTGACAGCCGCTTCTCAGTGTTCCTATTGTACGTGGGGGAAGCTCTCTAGGACAGCCCCATTGTCAGAGAACTTTTGTGATGTGCAGTAAAACGAAGGTTTCCCTGTCACTGTTGACACTCCTCATAGCTGAGAAATTTTGGAGGCAGGAGCCCAGGCATAAGAGGAGCAGCTCTGTTTCATGAACTGCTGTGCAAGTTTGTGTGTGTTATGGGGCTGAAGGAGGGCGTGCTCCCTTGACGTTGCTCACCAAGCTCAGCCAAGCTGTGAGGCGCAGTAGGATCAGTGATGAAGCTGGCAGGAAAACCGTGATATGTAGCAGATCTAACATCTGTATTAGCTTGGAGGGGCAGGGGATGGTTTCAGGATCAGTGTCCCCAGGCAGCACAACTTGCTGACTGCAGCTGAAAAGAGGAAAGCTGGGCTTCTTGCAAGGACAGCGTCCAAAGGGATCTGTTGTTCAGTGTCTGCAGTCTGTGAAGTAGGGCACGGCTGTAAAACTGGTTGTGACCATAGGCAAGTCAGGTAACCTGCTGGCATAATTGTTTTCTGTCAGTCTGTGGGAAGAGATATTTACCGTAGTGGAGAGCTGTGCAGTGATAGGTGTCTTGAGGTTGTTTTTTTTTTTTTTTCCTTCAGTCTTTTCTTATTAGGTTGATGCAGACTGAATGGCTTGGTTTGAAATGAATCTCTGGAGGCCTGCAGTCCACTTTCCCCCTCAAAACAGGGCAGGACCCAAAGTCGAGTCATGTTCTTCAGGGCCTTGTCCTGTCAACTTCTAACTGTCTGCCGGTCTGGAGGCCTCAGTCTTTTGGGGCAGTGCTTTTCCAGTGATTAATCCCTGTTTGTGCATAAGTCTTGTCCATATTGAGTCAAAACATTTCCTTACTAAAATGCCTGATGTTGATTGAAAATCGTCCTTTGTGAAAAAAGACACCATTGTTTAAAAAGTATAGTTTATTCTACTGTTAGATTCTTTACGTGCTCAGAGCAGGAAAGATCTGTAGTTGCAGGGTACTGCTACAAGTGTCCTGTGATAACAAGTTCAGGCAATGGCAAGAGATGGTTTCAGAAAAAAAATTTCTGAGGTTGAGTGTAGCGATTAACACGAAATCTAGAATCCTGGAAGATGCACGAAGGGCCTGCAGTATTTCAGGGCTCATCATACTTTGAATTGAACAATCTAAAATCCCAGTTGTTTCTTCCTCGTCTGTGCTTTAGAGTGTGTTTTAATACGCAAGCTTTCTTGGAGATGATAAACGTGCTTTACCATCCCATTTATTTTCACTGTAGACTTGGTGAAAGACTAAACGAATGATTTGCTCTGATATACTCTGGTATACACACTTATCAACTGTTTCAGTTTAATAAATTAGGAGCTGCCTTATCAAGGGGAGGGACTGCAAGGAATAAGTGTCTTTTTGTGGCTTCACAGCTACAAACAAGGAAATGAGTTTAATGAGCAAGAGTCTTTTCCCTGTATCTACAGAAGGTGTTCAGTGATGACGCCAAGTGCAGGTTCTTTAGTTCCTCGTATCTGTTTGCTGCAATAATTCTGGAATTTCTGTCTTCCAGATATGGATCTGCAGACACGTCACATGGCCCTCAGCAGTCTCTTTACAGAAACACTGATGATGCTGAACAATTCCAGTGTCACAACAGCTGAATCGCTACGGGGGAGCTTACGAAAGTGGATTGACAGTAAAGTGCACGGACTGCTAGCAATGCCCCTTCTGACAGCAGCGTGTCAGAGCCTGGCCTCTGTGCGACACATGGCAGAGACGACAGAAGCCTGTATCACCTCTTACTTCAATAAAGGCAGGAGCATGTCTTGTTCTGCTGCTTATATCGAAAATGTTGATGGGTCTTTGGGTGCTCTTTAAACGTGGGTCACCTGGAATCCTAATCGCTCAGTGCTGCCTCGTACTGGAACTGCATTTTAGCCTGATTTTCATAATCAAACCTCTGTTCTTTCTAGTTGTGACATTTTTAATATTCTGTCATTAGATCTCAGTGCACGTAACAGAAATATTTAAAATTCCATGGCTAAAATTTTAGAATTTAATCCTGACTTAATCCTGGGAAAATATTTCTGCTGTGGTCAGGGAGGTGCCCTGTGAGAGCAGAGTTCATGTCCTCAGAGCTGTATGACAAACAGATCACCTAGAAAACAGCTGAAACAGCTTGAGTTCTGTAATTTAAAGGAACACGGTGAGGTGGCTTCAGTTTGTAGGTTTTACCAGCTGCTCCTTACTTCCGTGTTTCTGTCTTTATAGACCTTCCTCACCATCAGGAATTAGGCTGGGGCCCTATACTTGCCTCCCTCCAGGTTCCTGAGCTAACCATGGAAGAATTCCTGCAGGAGTGTTTGTCCTTAGGAAGCTACTTGACCCTGTACGTCTACCTACTGCAGTGCCTAAATACTGACCAAACTCTTGCCAATGAAATGAAAATCCTGATCACCATCAGCAAGTGGCTGGAGCAAGTGTATCCAAGGTATGGAGTGCAGGGCTTCTGTCTGTATGCTTTTAAGTAAGGTTGTGGTTGTATAGTCAGTATAATCAATCAGGCTGCTGACTGAAATGGCCAGTCCTTCCATATGTGCTATTAGTCCTGCTCATCCCGTGGTGCTATCGCTTTTACATTTTGTGGTGGAACAGAAGGAGTTGTACATGAACATTTCTTGTTTGGTTTTGCTTGGTTTCCAGTTGGAGAAGCCTGATTTCACTGGCAGCCTGGATTTTTGCTCAGTTCAAATTATTTTGAGCAAATCCTACATCACTGTGAGTTCCACTTTCCTGGATGTCCACTAGGTGGGATGAATCATATGTTAAATATTCAGTTGAACACTCAGAGCTAGGTGTTCAGAGCTGCTTGGTGTGGAATATCAACAGCTCTGAACCAAATCTGAACCCTGTGAAATTCGTGTTGCTGTAAGAGAACTTAATAGATGATTGGGTTCAGGTGAGAAAGAATGGATGCCTTGTATTAGCTTTGGATTTAAAGCAATGGTACTTTGTATTTAACGCATGTAACAACGGTCTTTACTATTTCTGCTGAAATTCCCAGAATTTAGCAAACGTAATGAGTATTTTTTTTAATATTAACGTTGATAATACTTATATTATTGTGAAAGAACGTAGTGGGGAAAACGCACATTCCCTCTGTTTCTTGAAATTCAAAGGATACTTGGACTCTTGTAGGTACCACATAGTTGCACTACTTTTACTGCTGAAGAGGAAAGAAGACAGCAAAGCCAGTTTGTGATGCAAATTAAAACTTGTTCTTAGCATCAAAGCTGAGGGTGTCTGGGGGGGGAAGTGACGGCGGAGTAGTTTGATGATAGTCTGATGCAGAAAACTCGTGCCTGTGCTGTGTGTGGAAACTCTGAGCTTGTTAACTTAAACTGCAGCTTCAGTCTGTGTGGGGAAGGATTAAAAATACCACAGGGGAAACTTGACTTTGTGCTTTGCTCAACAAAAGCCTTCAGCGTTTCCTTTTTGAGAGGAGTCTAAATTGTTGTGTAAGCAACAGCTAGTGCTTCCGAAGGTTTTGGCTTTTTCTTTTAACTTATATTTTGCTGGTAAGTAAAGGAAAGAAAGACTAGAAGCTTCCGTAAAAAATTTTTAGGCAGATTTAAATCCATTTCTGGCTGCAATATCATTATTTTTAGATTTGAAGCCTAAAAGGAAGCATTCTTCGTTGTTCTCTTGCAAGCAATGAAAACCTGCTAGCTGATATTGGCATGAAGTTTGTAACAATAGCAGTTACATCAGTGTAACTGGGATAATATAGCTATACTGGCTCAATATGTTAAGATTAGCAGTCCTTAATTTACCATCTGAATTCTCCACGGTCCTAATAGGGAGAGACAAACTTCTTAACCAACGTTCCTGCTCTTTTTTGTAATCTGTGTTTTATTTTTTTAAATCTTGCTTACAGCTCAGCAAAGGAAGAGGCAAAGCTGTTCCTTTGGTGGCATAAAGCTATGCAGTTATCCTTAATTCAGATGGAGCAAGATGATGCTATTCTGATGGAATCTGTCATTCGGACACTGCTGTCCATCCAGGGCAGGCAGAGTCAGCTGGCTGAGGAGAGACTCACTTCTGGAATCCTTGGTGCTATTGGGTTTGGCAGGAGGTCTCCTTTGTCACCCAGGTAAGAATTGAAGCTGCAGTGAATTAGATAATGCATTATGATTTGTCATATTCAAACAAACAAACAAAAAGAACATAAAGAAAGCTGCAGCCTGGATCCAGACAGCACAGGGCAACGTCAAAAGATGTTCAAAAATCCAAGCTGCCCCCACATTTCTGGAGCTGCTTGGACAGAATAACTGTAGGGAGTGTTTGAATGTGGTTAAGAAGTGTGTGTGAACCTCTGTAAAGTTTGTAGTGCAAGAATAAAGAAAGTGCAGTTGTGATTCTGGCTTAATGTCCATTTCTAGCAAAGTACTGGTTGACATCACAAGAACTGTGTGTGATCACATGCTCATTGCCTTTCCTGTGTGAGCCTTGAGCTGCTGGAAAATTTTAAGAGGAATTCAAAGAAACGTGTTCTTACTTATTACTCAGGTTCTTTTCTAAAAACATGCGGAATTTGGTTGTTATTAAAATGAAGTTCAGCATGGAAAGAAGGCCAGTAAGAGATACATTAATGTTTGTGGAACACCAATTCAGCACAGTACTTCACTAAACGTAATGTTTTTAAGAACTTCTGAGATACATCCCCGTGCTGCAGTCTTAATCCTGCCCAACTCATCTTTTAGTTTGGATGATGTGGGTGTCTCAAAGTCTGTAAAATGAAGGAGTATTTCAGATATGACCTCAAGGCTGCAGCTAAGCTTGGGTCAGATGCAACCTTTCGTACGTATGGTAGCTTGTATGTATGATGTACCTGTAATACATATGTTACAATGATATTTTTTTTCTTGATGCATTACAAATGATCTTCTAAAGCTGTTAAGTACGTTCCTCAATACAAAAGATCTCTCATGGGTTAGAGCTTGTCGTTTATCTGCTGTAGAGGACTTCACAACAGATGCCACTTTCTCTCTCTGCCCTCTTTCCCCCCGCAAGGTTTCGGCTGGTTGCTCGCAGTCTGTCTGCCTTCCTCCTGGTGCAGATTCCTGCAGAGGATCAAGTCCGCCTGAAAGCAGGCTCAGAACCAAAGCTGTCACAGAAGGCTCAGCAGGTAACACGAGCCAGTCTTTGGCTTCTTGAAGTGTCCTCTTCCTGAGCTCGCTCAGCTGGTGGGATAAGACTTTTAAGAGTCATGTTTTGATCAAAATTTTGTAGGCTCTTTAGTAGATAACGATCTTCCAGTGGCATCTTTCTTACGGTGTCTCATGAGCTGGTTTTGTTGTGGGCTGAAATAGACACAGCTGACAGAATTTTTTTCCTTGTGTCTATAGGCACTGAGTGCTCTTGAATCTATGGCATCAAACAAACAATACATGGATTTTCAAGAGCAGATCTCCCAGGCTTCTCTGTTCATCAAGCATCCAGAACATTGTCTTCGAGATGGCAATAATCTTTTGGCTCTCCTTGTGAACACTCTGTACCCAGAAGTGCATTATTTGGACTGCATACGGTAGCAGCACTGAGCTCGCAAAACCATCACGCAGTGTTGATTATTCTGGTTTACATTTAAAGTTGTTCTTGCACAAGTAATTTGTACCTTAAGAGTTCCATTTTACGTAAGTCAGAAGTGTGAATGGGAACTGCACACTGGGAAATTTAACCCTCCTTGAGGTTTTCTTTTTCCTTTAAAGCTCTTAGGATATTTAGGCCTGTGGAATTGTTCAGTTTTTATCAACTGAAAGCAGCTGAATATGTTCCTGTGCAAGGTGCACATCTAAGGGGATAAATGTACAAATCATTAGACAGCAAAGCCCATTCTTGTTTCTTGTAGCATCTTACATTTTTGCTTTGTGCCTTTTTCGTTTTCCAGTGTGTCATTATCTAAGCCAGTGCAAAGTGAATGGGGGGTTGTGTACTGAACAGTTTTTGACTCTCTTGGTAGGATACCTCTAAAGCTTATGTGAGTGTGTGTGTGCAGGGAGATTTGTCCCTGCATTGGAACAGGTAGTATTTTAAATTTTGACTTTTTTGATATTCCACAGAACTCTGTAGTTTAAAGGCATGCCTACAATCTCCTCCCATGTCTGTAAATACAAAGTAAAAATTGAACTAAAGAACTTCGCTTTTTCCTACTTTCTAAGTGTTAATGAGTCTGCCTCCGTACTGGTTGGTTAATCAGAAGTGATTTCTGGCCACGTTGTTTTTAAGTCAGGTGATGTCTACAGACAGATTTTTCTGCATTCTCAGTGTCAGGAGGGAAACAGTTATGTTCTTGCTGGATAATAATCCTTAATTCTGAAAACCTGGTTGTTTAGGAATAGAGGTTTAGTAAGTGGACACCACTTAAAGTTCATTCTTTTCTTCCTAGCTGGGCATGACGTGGCAGGACTTTAGATGACACTGTGAAAAGCGATTTAGCTTGTATTAAATTAGGTAATCACTTTGTTAAAATTCTGTTACCAAACCTCGAGCCTGTAAATCTATTGTTTCAGCTGAATGATCACTGTTTTTGTTGCTTTGTCTGATGTTGCACCTTCTGTTCAGTGGAAGCAGAAAGTGAATTTCCCTGCTTGCTGGTGTAACGTTGGCCTTTCCATGCCTGATCTCTTTGAGGTGGCCCAAGGTCCTACATTCTCAATCTGTGCACCTCTATGAAGGAGGGAGCAATGAGAGCTGCTTCTTCTCTTTCTGCATTAATTGTGCCTTTGTGTTTAGAACATGTAACCGTGTTTAAGCATTTGTTCATGTCACTTGGGGATAATAGATGTTCAAGAATGAATTGTTTTGCTGTGTTGCTCTTAACTGTGATTTTGGTGCTGGAGGACAAACCACCTTTTTCTTCTCGACAAGTTCTGTCAACTGTGCCAGCTGTGTCATCAGATCACCCACATCTCCATGTGGTTTTAGGCTCACAGACAGAGCAGAGAACTATATGTATATATATGTACATCTCTCTGTATATTAACCAGATAAGTATGCAGCATGATTTCTAACAGACTCCTTTGGAAAACTGATGCCTGGAAGAATATGTTCTGCTGCTTTTTCAACCCCTGCAAAGAGTTAAAAGCACTGGTTTATTAGAGTCAATGTTATTGATCAGTTGCATAAAAATGTGAAGAATTGAGAGATATATGTATTTGACATGCACTTTTGAAAGAAGGTATTGTTTCAGCTGTTGAGTTTTTACAAATGTGTTTATAACATGCTATGTCTGGAAAAAAAAAAAAAAAACCATGCAAAATAAAAAAGAAAAAAATCGGTAGTTTGTGAGAAGTGCTGGGGTATTTTCAAATTGCTGGAAGAGACAGTATCTGGTACTGCATTTATTCCAAGTGAGGAGGAAGCAGGTAGTGTGGAGGAAAATAGATAAAAGCCATACCTTCAGTGCCTGTCCATGAGTTTCCTCACATCTAAATGATTGCAGCTCTTGTGATATGCATTTGCTGGCAGTGATCAGTGTGTGAGATGCAGGTAACATACAACAGGGCACGCTTTCTGCATAGCAGGTTGTTATGGAGCGTGACATTTGATGCTCCTGTTAGCAAGCAGGACCACAGGCTCAATGGCAGTTGAAGCAGAAGGCTTGTGCTCCTGCCCAGGGATGCTCCTTACCAGAAGTGGGATCATTAGAAGAGCTTTGGAGCAGCTGCACTGGGATGGTCACAGGAAGCATTGAATCCAATGGTAAAAACCTGAGAGTAAGCTCATGTCACTCCTTTTTCTTTTTTTGGGGGCTCTTTTTCCTCCTCTATTCCAGTCCACTGCTCCTTGCAGCCCTCTCCTGGACCTTTGTCTACCCAACCAAGGCACCAGGCTGACTTGTGCCATCTTGTTCCATAAGTGCACTCTGTTTTCTTCTTGGAGGGCATTCACACTGGGCTTGAGACATGTCTGGGAATGGTCAGTTACTTTGAAATAGTGTGAGGTGAAGTCACTAAAAGGTGGCCAGGCCTCCAAGGAACTTTTTCATGTAGCATGGAGATAGAAACTGTTCAGAAGTAATTTTTTTCTTTTTTAAGGGCAAGAAAGTTTTTTTTTGTTTGTTTGTCTTCCCTGCCTGGGGGGAAGAGGTGGATGGACAGCATGGGTGTCTTGATTTCCAGTTCCCATCATAATCTCACTTTCTGCAATTTCTTTCATGGGATGTCTTTTCCAAAAACACCTGTATCGAGAAGCCATTTTTCACCAGGACAAACTGCAACACAAGATGGACCAACTACAGCCTGCAAATGTGTTACAGAACTGTGTGCTTGTGTGCTTATGTACAAACACAAACGGAGCTGATGGAGTTTGGTTTATTGGAACATTTTCACTGCATGTTTGATGCAGAGCATCAGAGCTCTGTGTGTGCAGGTGGGCTTGTGTACCAGGTAGCATGAGCAGGAGCTGCAGCAGAGTGACAGCACAAAGCTCCCATTGAATGTCATGCTTTCAGCTCTACCAACTTACTGAAAACCTCTTTTCCTTCTTGCTTGGACTCCTCTTTTGAAAGTTAGGTTTTAGCTCATTCCCTAATTTCCAGAGTTTAATAACAACAATAATAAAAACCTGCAGAAGTTCCAGTAGTGTTTTCCTTTGCATCTGGGATTTGAAACATTAGAACTGTTCCCTTGCTGGCTCTGGGGAGCTGCCGTGTGATGAAAACTGATTTTTGAAGGAACATTTGAAACATGCCGAAGCAAAAAAAGAAAAATAAAGCAAGAAAATAAATAGTAGACTGTTATCTGTTTGCCAAACACTATCTGACACAGGTTAGAAACATACAGGCTGATCAGAACTGGCATCTCACATAGATTTTCTTCTGCTCTTCCAGCTCCACCGCTCTTCATTTTCTCTGTTCTTTCTTCTATCCGTTTTTCCTTTAAAGCCTTCTTTTAATATTAAGTCTCAACAGAGATGGAAAACATGCACCTACAAGTCTTGCTTGACCTGTGCATCGGTCAACAACAGTCTTACATTCAGTGGGAAGAGGCACCCTAAGACGATCCAGCTTTATACAGAGTGGACAGGGGTTCAGACCATGCAAGCGGGTGCGGGTGGGACAGCCCAGGTCCTCAGCTGCATCTTGCTGCAGGTTGTTCTGTTGGCAGGCTGTGGCTGCCACCACATCTGCGGTCAAAGTTCTCGTAGGTGGAGTCTTGTGGCTGTGGCCTGGTGGTGGAAGAAGGGAATAAGGTGAGGCATTAGATTTTTCCAAGTGGCTTCAGCTAACTGTTGGGTGTCCCTGCAGTACGGGTCCTCCCTTGTGCAGCAGATGGTTTTTAGTGTCTGATTTGCGACCAAAGTTTTACATTAGCATCTAGCATGAACCTGTGCATCCTTTACATCAGCTGCTATTATGGTTTCTGCTGCTTTAGAGCCTGAGATTATTGTGACAAGCCTCTCCTGCACTGTTTTTTAAGCTTTCATCTATGTATTTACAAATACAATCGAAGGTGCAGTATTGTTTAGATACTAAATCAGCAACACCACGCTTCTGCTAATAATTATTACAAATTTAACTCTAGGATTAAATTCCCTGATGCCTCTTGCTGCACACATCCTGCTGAGATGGATGCATTTCTAGGGTAAGGTGAGGGAAGGAGATATCACAGATAACTTGGGCTGGAAGGAAGCAAATCTAAGCATGTACTGGCCTCAGATACAGTTTCTGTCTATTTAGCCTAACAGTTGTCTTATATTTTTACCCATCTGTCACCAGTTTGGTCCCCACAGCTGTCAGGAGCCTCCAGGAGCAGAGTTGCTTTAAGTATTGGGAGATGCTAGTGGTACTGTGGGAGGGTGGTATGGATTCTAGCCAGGCAGAGGTTTGGGCCCTGCCACACCTGAGCTGGCTCTGATGTGTACTGTTTGGTATCCCTGTACCTTGTTTGACGCTTGGCAGAACACATCAGCTCTGGCATAGGCCCTCCTTCTGCCCCATCAGAAACTGGAGTTCTTTTGCTGGTTTAATGTGGCATCCTAACACTCTCCAGGCCTGTGGGCCACCTAAACTTCTGGTCATCCCCTGCTTCTGCAACATCCATGTGCCACGGTCTCTGCAAGTTCCTTGTCCTTGGGTCTGTTCCCAGTTGCCCCCCAAGCTTTGGTTCCTTACATCAGCCCAACCCTGTCCTCATCCCAGGAGCCTGCTATGGGCCAGAAGCGGTAGCCAGGACTGAGG
The DNA here is from genome assembly GCF_002078875.1 of Numida meleagris. Classification (NCBI taxonomy): domain Eukaryota; kingdom Metazoa; phylum Chordata; class Aves; order Galliformes; family Numididae; genus Numida; species Numida meleagris. Next base: position 2,331,376 of record NC_034438.1, read on the forward strand.
ACAAATTGTACTTCTCTCCTTGGCCATCTCCACCCTCCTGCTTGATAACATGAGTAGAAGGTGGGATACTCTTACCGGGCCATGCTGGATGGAGTGGAGGAGGGACCTGTTAAATGAGAGTGGATACATGAGTTAGCAAGGTGAGCTAGAACATGCACTAGAGGATAACTGGTACTCTGGTGAATAGTTTGCTCCTGCCAGGGTAGGAATCAGGCACCGGAGCATGAGGACAGAAGTATTTCTGGCTGATTTAACAAATTCTGCAGCTGGAGGCTTTGGCGAGTTGTTGACATCAACCTGTCTCTGTGGACATGTTGCAGTGATGTGACATCTCTGTGGCCTGAGCCATGGAGACCCGTGCACAGCAGGGATACTGGCCTGAATGGGTGTAAAATGGGATTACACTGCTGGCTGGGAAGCATGCAGATGGAGGTGCTCTGGGGAGCAAGAAGGATGCTGACTCCGGGAGAGTAAGCTGCTGTGAGATGCAGTGGAGGTAAATCCTGCCCGTGGGCAGGGAAGAGGTAGTAATTAGTCTGTTTAATAAAAATAAAATCTGGTTGTGTAGGCAGCAGGTTCCCTGCTAATTGCACACCTGTTGATTTATTAACCTTTTTCAATGGGCACAGGGAAACTCCTGCTTGCTTTGTTTCAAGATCCCATCCTGAATGACACCTGAATGACCAGCCAGCCAGGAGGTCCCTCTTATTTGTTCTTAATTTTCCATTATGCACATCATTTTCCTAGGGTGGAAACGAAGATAATAACAACGAGACTTCCCCCTCCCCCATTTGATTTTATCTGCTGCATCACATCGTGGGTTACCAGTCTGATGGAAGAAATGGAAATACGTACCCCTGGGGAACACGGTCAAGCCCAGTATCACCAGCAAAACAAGGACTTTAATTCCCAGCGGCACAAAAATTAGGATCAGGAAAAAGGAGCTGTTGGACGCCTTGAATTTATAGAAGTAGACCGTCCCCTCCGCTCTCCCGTGGCTGTTGACAGCCGTGCACGTGTATTTGCCGTCATGCGTCAGGTACTGGAGCTCCTTGGTGACGCGGTGGTTCATGTTTGTGACCGAGGTGAGGTTGCTGGAGTGGGGGCTGGTCCACGTCAGGGCGGGCGCTGGCTCCCCCTCGGCGGTGCAGCGGGCTTTGAAGGTGTGGTCCCCGTTGGAGCTGACCGTGATGTTAATGATCCTGGGGGAAGCTGTGGGAATTACAGGGAGAGACGGGAAATACATCACGTTTCAGTGATGGGTTTGATGCATCGGGTCACGGGGTAGCACTGGGGTCAGATCTCCCCTTCCTCGTTTCTTCTTGGACCCTGGCCTCCAGAGCACACAAGGAGGGATCTGCTTGTGCGAAGCCTTTCCTTGGTGCCTCAGACTTGCCACATGCGGCAAACTGTTGTCAGGGACCTCGGAATAGTGGTAAAAGCCATCTAGGGGATGCACAGAGTTGAGAGGCACTGTTGAACTTGTAGCCGTTGGATTTGTCCTCTAAAGAAGCAGGGCTGACATGACAAATCTTGCCTTGCCCATCGGTTTTATTCTGGATCTGCAGACTATATCGTACACTTAATTCTTAAAGGCATTGTAAAAACCGTGAGGAACAAAATGAGCGTCCTCGTGGAGGAAAAGCAGATGCTTGGAATTGATTTCTTTCATTTGTCAGTAAAGACAGCGTGGGTCACTGTAATGCAAGAAGACTCTGATCTGTATCATAGAGCACAGAATGGTTTGAGTGGGAAAGAACCCTCAAAAGCCATCAGGTCCCACTGCCTGCAGTGCACAGGGACACACACAGCTCCATCAGTGCTTGGAGCCCATCCAGACCCCGGGTGTCTGCAGGGACGGGGCACCACCACCTCTCTGGGCAGCCTGTGCCAGTGCTTCACTGTGAGAACAAGCTGCGTTGTGTGTCTGTGTGTTTTGGTGTACAAACCGACCTCTGAAGCATTATTTAATTCCTGCGCTTTGGACTGCAGGGCTCCATTCCCAAAGCAGGGAGCAGTGGGGGCACCGGGCCTACGCAGTACCTGCGTATAGCTCCTCCCATGATCAACACAGCTTGTTGTTGCCCTGCCAGACCAGGCTCTCTGCGGGACATTTCAGATCTGCTCCACAGAGGCAGAGCCCTGACTGTTCAGCACTTCTTGGCAGTACACGAACTCATCCTCGGGCCTGGCCTGGCTGCCTGCAGTGCACAGATTCTGTGAGGCAGTTTCACTTCACAGACAAAACCATCCAACACGCAGTGTCTGTGCGCTCTTGGTTAAGGTATGAGCCTGCTCCTGAGGCCACATGGGTGTCCTTGCTCTTGCGAGATTAGTGAGGACGCCTTCTGAGAGGGGCCAAGCACTTTCCTTCACTATAAGCACAGCACAGTGGGAACCCTGAGATGGAGGACACAGGCAGAGTGCCGGAAACCCACCCCCGATTGCTCAGCTCTCTGCCATGCTGAGCTGCTCTGAAAGATGACTTTTTTTTTTTCCCCAACCAGATTATCAGCTGATAATGCCATAAATTCTGCTCTGTGAGCACTACATGAGTTTCAATGGAAGCTGATGGTCTCCTATGATTATAAGGCCCAAATTTTGGCTCCTGTGTAGCTCGTCTGTCTGCATTTCATAGAATCATAGAATGGTTGGGTTGAAAGGGACCCTACAGCCCATCCAGTTCCAACCCCTACCATGGGCTGGGTGCCCCCCACCAGCTCAGACTGCCTGGGGCCCCATCCACAGCCTTGAGCACCTCCAGGGATCAGACATCCACACTGCTCTGGGCAGAACTGCCAGGGCCTCACTGCCCTCTGAGTAAAGAATTTCTTCCTAACATCTAACCTAAATTTCTTCTCTTTTTAAAGCCATTTCTCCCTGTCCTATCACTATCAGACTTTATAAGAAGCCAGATCTCCCTCTCCTTATGAGCTCTTTTTAAGTACTGGAGGGCTGCAAGGAGGTCTCCCCAGGACCTTCTCTTCTCCAGACTGAACAAGCCCAGCTCCCTCAGCCCGTGTTTGCAGGAGAGGTGGTCCATCCTCTGAGCATCTTTATGGCCTCCTCCAGACCTGCTCCAACAACTCCGGATCCTTCTTGTGCTGGGTGCTCCAGGCCTGGATGCAGTGCTCCAGATGGGGCCTCATGAGGGCAGAGCAGAAGGGAAAAATCCCCTCTCCACCCGCTGCCACCCCTCTGTTGATGCAGCCCAGGATACTGTTGGCTTTCTAGGCTGCAAGTGCACACTGCTGTCTCATGTTCAGCTTTTTGTCGACCGTTTCCCTGGGTGTGTCCATCCAACAGCTCTCATGGTGGGTCCTAAAGACACTGAGGCCCTGGAGTGTGTCCACAGAAGGGCAGTGAAGCTTTGTGTGGTCTGGAGCACAGGTCTTGTAAGGAATGGCTGAAGGAACTGAGATGGTTCAGTATGGAGAAGAGGAGGCTCAGAGGAGTCCTTATCGTTCCCTATAGCTCCCTGAAAAGCGGTTGTAGTAAGGTGGAGGTCAGCCTCTTCAACCAGATAACAGTGATAGGATGAGGGGGAATTGCCCCAAGTTGGGCCAGGGGATGTTCAGGTTGCATATTAGGAAAAACTTTGTTGATTAGAACTGTTTTTCAGGCTGTTTGCACTTAACCCATCCTTTCCAGGGGATTTTAGGTCCATGGCATAAGCCCCTGGTGCCATGCAGGCCTGCTTGTGCTTACATCTCCTAGCACCTGCTCAGCAGCCACACTCTCCCACTTAAATCTTGATGAAGAGACCATCTCTAGCCTCACCCCAGGAGCTGCAGACCCCAGCCTGCCTCTCTGCAGCCCACACTGATCCCATGCTGCAGGGACAACAAGCAGGACTTGTCTGATCTCATCTGGGCAACCACAACCCAGATGTTTCTTTATCTCCTGCAGAGTTTAGTTCCTGTTCCCTTTCTTGCAGTGTGCACATCACTTCAGAATGGAAGCCTGCAGTGAGTATTCCCTGCCAAAATGTTACACATCTTCGTCAGGGCTGACTAGACCTGGAAAAGCCAACGTTTTGGAAGAACAAACATCTCAAATCACCTTCTGCTATCATATCATCACTTTCCACATCTCAGGGACTCTGCAGCTTCCCTTTGGGGTGGCTTTGCCTCCCTGGGCACTTGATGCTGTCTTACCAATCAAATGCAGCTTTATCCCGTTCCTGCTTTCATACTTGTCATGGACATCCCCAGAGAACTCCACGCGGCAGAAGTACCTCTCGCTGTCACTCCAGGTCAGGTTGTCAATCCTGATGGAAAGGTCCTTGTGCCGGGGGTTGCCAAAGAGTTTGTATTTGTTTTTGTAGCTGACGGCAGTCTTGCAGAGCTCACTGGCACTCTGGCTGGTGCACTTGAACACCACGGTGCCATTGTACGGCTCCTTGATCCTCCAAATGGCAGTGAGGGTCCGGTCAAAGGTTTTGTAAGGGTGTGTGAAGGTGCAGGGCAGAATAACCATCTTTCCGAGTTCACCAGTGACGTCAGATGGGACATGAATGGACCAGCTATTGCACTGCACACCTAGAAGCAACAACAGACAACAACAAACAGACAAACAGACAACAACAGACTGATTTACATGGGCTATTTAAGAGGGAAATTGGTCGTCCTTCCTGTGTCTGCCCTCTTGTTGGTCAGAAAATGGATGCCCTTTGCTGCACTAAGGATAGTTCCCTGTGCAGGGGACTTGCAGGTGGTTACTCAGCCCAGTTCCTGGGGCTGGATTTGGTGCCAGCCTGCAACAGACCTGAGGGGCCTGCCTAGCTCATGTTGAAAGAAATTTTTATGCAGGCCTTGCCCTGTCTGCAATAGCTGACCTGCAGATGTCCACCATGAAGCTGTGTAACATGGTTGTTTGCAGTTGAAAGATGTTTATGTGCTTGCAGACACACACTTCCTAATACATATATATATATATATACAAGTAATACATTCAGAGATCTGGTGGCTTCAGGCACTGAAATCCAGTAAGTGCAGCTGCTCTGTGGTTGAATTCAAGCACAAAGCAAGCAGCTCCCTGTTAGCAGAGCAGGCTGGCAACACATGGGCTCCAGCTGCCTGCATCTTCCCAGACAGGCCTTGTCCTGGCCTCACAGGAGGGGAAGTTCTGGGTTTTCCAGCCAGGATGTCACGAACGGTTGGAATTTGGCCACCGTAAATCCTTGTCATGGTAAATGGTCACAGTAAATCCAAGTCACTGCCGCCAGACCCAGTCCCATCAGTTCTGTCTGGTGATGAAAACAGCCTTCACTTGAATGAATGTTCTACAGCCTTGAAATATATCGGGAAAACTCAATGTCTCATCCATTTCCCTTCTCCAGTAACCAATAACATCAACAAACAGCGCTTGTAGGCAGCTCTTGCTATATAGATACCTATATCTATCAACTGTATTTCTATTTGCAACAGCTGCAGCGCCAGGCTGTGGCTTCAGGAATGTCTGTGGCTACATTCCTGTCTTATATAACTTACTTGATGGCTTCATTAAATCAAGAGGTTCCACCTCCACAGTTGAGAATAATTGGAGAAAAATGTAAATAATTTTGCCTCCTGTAAATAAATTGCTGAAATTGCTGTGATCCGTGGGCATTCATCTGTCAAGTTTATCAAGTAAAGGCTAAGTTTAAGATTGGTGCTTGTGTTTACGTCTGCTATCCATAATATTTGACAAATATTCCAGTGGCTGTTCAGACAGTATTAATGTTATTGTGTGTTGCACAATGGACAAAGGCCAGTGTAGGACTGGTTCTCTTCCGTTAAGTAATTTAGCTGGAATTGGTGCCAAGCCAGTATTTTAATTACTGAAGGCTGGAGGCGTGGTGCCTTATCACTCACTGTAATGATACGATTACGTTTCGCAGTCTGGGTTATCTACTGTACGAGGCTATAGGGCCATGGGAACTCCAGGAACCTCATGGGCTCTAAGCACAATGCCCCACTGGTAAAAATAAAGAAACTCTATTATATCTACTAGTTGTCAATGGAAAGGATTTGAAATCATGATAACCAGATCAAGGGCTGGAGCCCACCACAGCCATTGAACTCACTCTAGCAAACACTCTGACAGTGTATTTAACCAAATCCCATTGACTTTAATAGAACTTAAGTACATTCTTGAAGTTAACCATGGGCTAAAGTGCACAGTGGAGATGGAGTAAATTGTTTGCATTGCATAACAACTCCAAGGAACATGAAACAGTATGAAACAGGGCTTCTGATTGACGAGAAAGATGAGCTTCCTGCACAAGTTATAAAAGAAGAGGAAAAAGGAAAAAAAAAAAAAAAGTCCTGATCAGACGGAACTGTAGCAAGCTCAGAACTCACCCTTCTTGAAGATGGAAAGGACGATCAGAAGAAACAAAACGTACTCTCTCATGCTGGTTGAGGTTCTCCACTGGGGTGTATCAGCAAACCAGAACTGTCTCTGCTATGTCTGCACTGCTGATCTTGCCATCACAAAAGATTTTTCCAGGGATGGAAGAAGCTGTGGTTTTCCTCTCCTTGGAGGGAATGAGTTGTCCAGCTGAACCAGCTCTGGTTATATTAATAGTTTTGTGGTCAGTCATGTGAAAAATACAGCAGAGGCAATCAGCATGTTGCCGTTTTCCAGCTGAGGGAAAGGGTCTGAAGGCTGGGGCTGCAAGCACCCACTTGTGAGGGTGATGGGATAGAAGGGACATTCGGGGCTTCCAGGTGCTCACTGGTCTGGAGGAAGACCTTGCAATCTGCCCCAGGAGGTTGCAAGCAAGACCCACGTTCACCTCCTTTGAGGCAGTGGAGCCTGCAAGCCAGTGGTGCTTTACCACTTGCACGTGCTGTTTGTCATCACCCCTAGGTGTGAAACCCCCCGAGCAGGCACAGGGTTCGGGCTGTGGGCTCTGGCTGGTTGAGGTACCCTGCTCTGTCTGTGTTCCCACGACTCTGATGAGTCACAAATCATTCCTCTCCTCACTGCTATTCTGTGTTGGAGGTGGAACTGAGCTCCCTACCTGGAGAGCTGTGTCCAGGCCTGGGGCCCTCAGCGCAAGAAGGATGCAGAGCTGTTGGAGTGGGTCCAGGGGACAACACGGAGATGCTGAGAGGGCTGGAGCACCACTTCTGTGAAGACAGGCTGAGGGAGCTGGGCCACGGATTGGGCCTGGGCAGTGTCATCTAGTGAGGGGCACCCAGCCCACAGCAGGTGGGCTTTAAGGTCCCTTCCAACCCAATCATTCCAAGCCAGGATGCTGCTGCTGAAACAGAACTTGTGCAGCAGGTTTAGAAGGATATGCTAGATTTAAACTGGGAGCACATATTCCCCACCAGGTCTTAACCTGAGATTTGCTGCCCTCCCTTCCCACCAGAGGAAGGGGTGAGGTCTGACCGCCCCTTATCTCTGCAGGGCCCGGCTTCCCTCCTCTCCCAGGTCTTGCAGCAGGCAGCAGCGGGTGCACGGCCGCTGGAGGGCCCCCGGAGCCCAGGGAAGAGGATGCTGCTGTGAGCCCAGGGACCGCGCTCCTTCCCCGCGGCGCTCTGCTCCCGGACTCTTCCACCGCTTCGCACCCTCCCCCTGTTCCCATCTTAACTCCTTGTGCAAATGCTCGCAGAGCTGGGGCGTGGATATTTGTCCTGGACAAATATCTGGTAAATCAATGTACAATGGTGAATCCCTCGGTTTTTATCTCCCTCGGTTTTCGTCTTCTCTCTTACCCTTTTCAGCAGGCAAATTTCACTGAGTTCTGTCATTCTCATGGTCTTTGTTTATTAAAACCTCTGACAATGCAACGTGTGCAAGCAAGAAACCATCTCTACTATCCAGTGTCACATTTCCACTTAGCCAAGGGGTGTGTTTATAAATGTTTATAAAAATCTAAAGGGAGGTGGGAGGCAAATGGATGAAGCCAGGCTTTTCTGAATGGTGTGTAGCAACAGGACAAGAAGCAGTGGCCTAAAACTTGAACATAGGAAGTTCCATAATGGCACGCAGAAAACTTCTTTATGGTTAGGGTGACGGAGCACTGGAACAGGCTGCCCAGAGAGGTTGTGGAGTCTCCTTCTATGGAGATATTCAAGACTTGGCTGGACGCTGACCTGTGTGACCTATTGTAGGCTACCTGCTTTAGCAGGGGGTTGGACTCGATGATCTCTTGAGGACTCTCCCAACCCCTGTGATTCTGTGATTCTGTGCAGATTTGGTAAACAGGCAAGCAGGAGAAAGACCTTTGTTACAAAGACAGTTCTACAAACAGTAGTTTTTGCTCTCAGGCTGTGATTTAGACTTTCTGATAGGCACTGGATCACAGCAAAGTTGCCAGATGGAAGTAAAATGGAAGCCAGTTTCTTGTTCTTCACTCCTGTTAAACACTTGTTTGGACAGATTCACGAGGAGCAAAGGAGCTCGACTCAGTTTTCTCCTTGTGAGGTATCAGTGGGGCTGTTTACCAAGTTTCAGGAAAATTCACTGCGAGTGATTCTACTTACAAATGCATCTTTTTATTTAAAAGCCATGATGTATGTAAAGCCACCTTGATTTTCAAGGCACAGTTGAGGTTGGGTATGAAGAAATGAACCGAGTCTTCTTCTGTTGATGTCGTATGTTTCAAAATCTGTTATCTATGACTTTTTCTTCCAGTCACAGAACTGATGCTTAAGTAGCATCTAAGAAAGTTGCTTCTGGTCTAGCACCAAAACCAGTGTACCTTCCACATTCATAGAATCACAGTATCATTAAGGTTGGAATTACTTCCAAGATTCCCAAGCCCAATCCCAACCCATCCATGAACATCCCCAGGGAAGAAGACTCCACCACGTCTCTGGGCACCCTGTGCCAGTGCCCAAACACTCTTCGTGAGAAGCTTTTCCTAATATACGACCAATCAAGTACAGTTTGTCTTTTTCATGTTTTTTTTTTTTTTTTTTAAGAGCTATAGATAACGTCAGCAATAGTTACACTACTTTATTAACAACTTCCCTCAGTGCTTGTACAGAAGAAATGATCACTGATCTGGTCCCAGAGACCAGATGGGCCCTCCATTCTGTGGATAGTCCTCGCACCACTCAAGGGCCAAACTGGAACCATTTGTTCCCCCTCCCTCCCTTTGAGTCTTAATTCCATTTTCAATGTTATCTACTTTGATTACTCCAACAGCATCTACAAGTCCTGCCCCTATTCCTTCAAGTGTGTCAATCTGCATACATTCTTATGATTTGTCAGATCTTGTACCCTTCCCTGAAGGTATTGGGCCTATGAAGTAGCTGGGAGGTGAAAATGGAGACCCAGAGAAATTTTCCTTCCTTCTGGTTTCTACTGGCAGAGTCATGAAAAAACTTGGCCATGCTGAGCTTCTTGGAGCCGCTATGGGCTGTGGTTCTCTGCCATGCATCTCTTTGGTCCTCAAACCAACAGCTAAGTTGAGTTTAGAGCAAGGGTTGAGTACAGAGCAAGGAAAGTGCAAGGGGAGGGAGGGACGGAGGGCGTCATGCCAGGAACTGTTCCTGCAGGTGACACTGATCCTGCTTCTTGGCACCAAGTGAACATGTAGAACATGGTCATCACTACGTCAAGCTCCCACTGATCCAATTTGAAAGTCTTGCAGGTTCACTCTCTTGCCTGTGGTGTTTGCTTAGTCCATTACAAATGCTCCTGACCTGAGAAATTCTCTTGCTTGCCATATCGTCACTGCTACGTCTTGGGCTGTTCCATCACCGAAGCTGTGGCTGTGAATTGATGAGCAGCTGTGGGCTGCTGGCAAGCCCCTGTCTCCTCTGCTAAATGTCACCTGACAGAAAGTCAGGTGTGTATTTGGGTACTTCTCAACTAGTAGGCAATTGCTGTAGGAAAAACAGCTTGTATGTGAATATAGGCAGAACATCACGGATGGAAGGAGAGATAGGAAACATCTCACTGTTAAGATGTCTACTGACTTCTACACAGTCACATATTGAGATGAAGAACAGCTCTCATCTCCCAGACCAATGTGTTTCTTTCCCCTCTGCTGGCTGTTCAAAGCTCCATGCTATGAGCAGCAGGAACTGGGCTTGGAATGCACATATTCAGGCAGAGACATGGTTTATTCAACCTTGCCTGTAAAAATAGGACAAACTATATAAAAGAATGAGCCTGTGGCGATGAGAACACTAATGCCCACCTTCTCCAAGCAGCACTAGAGCTCAGGATAATGCAAGCTTTTATTATAGACCTGCAGATTTTAAAGTGGGATTGCCTCATCTCAGCACTGGCCCTAAGCTTACCTAGCAGCGTAGGTACACCTGATTTAAATACTGCTTTGCCCTAAAATGCCTGATTGTGACCTTTCAGAATGACAACCTAAGAAGCTTTTGACTCACAAAGCTGTGTATCTGCTTAAAGATAGAAACATAAAGTTGATTGCATCCAGTGCTCCTCTGACTTAACGTGGGCTTCCCAACAACTGACTGTCCTCCCCTACCCTAGACATGCTCTCGAATAAAAATGCCAAATGATGAGTGTTGTTTTGTAAGATAGAGCTCTCATTTAGGTGCCTCCATCATAAAGGGCTTGGCTGGAGCCTTAGTCATGCATGTGGAGTTTGGGCCTGCCCAGGATTCGTTTCCCTGCTCTGGTCAGTATGGAAGGCCTGTCATCTGCGTGATGCTTAATTAATGTGAGCAAGAGGGTGAGACAGCTGGCAAAATAAAGACACTAAACCTGTCTTTGAACCAGAACTGAGTGATGTGCACGATTCAAGGCACTTGAATTGCCACCACAAATGAAGTCCCAGACCCTCCTTCTTATGGGGCTGTGGAGGTTCTCTGTGTTGTCTATCCTTGTTGAATGAGCACAGCTGGTGACCTAAGAGATTTACGCACTTGGGCACCATCTGCAGCTTCACATTGGCAGAGGTGCTCTGAATGCTCCTCAGCTCACTCACTGCTTGGTCAACCAGAGGTTCTGCATCCTCTGTGGGCTTCTAGCTCCTAAGTATAGCCAAACACAAGAGTTTGAAGGCAATTCGTTTTGAGTTTGGGTTGAATGGGCAGAGAAGAACACTGCACCATAAAATGTGACCTGACACATGGCTTTTAGTATAACGTGCATTGTTTTCACCAATTTCCTCCTGAACTGAGTTCCAAAACCTGAACCTGATCATAGCATCAAGTTACCATGTATGGTGGAAAACAGTGAGGTAAGGCACAGTGCCCATGAGCCCTCCCGGGGAAAACCTGGGAGGAAAGGTGAGATGTGGATGTGAATTCAAGCTGTTGAGGTAATAACTGGGGCGAGGCTGGCTGCTCACTCTGATGTGCTGCACCCAGAAGCAATGTTCTTTGACAGCCTTGACCTGATCGTCCTAGGGTTGTCTTCACTGCAGTTAATCTGAAGGTGAGTCATAGGCAGAGGCACAGGTATTTTAAGGGCGTTGTAGATGCTTTTTACCTGACAGGAGCACTGCAAACACATTGTAGTTCATGACCTGCATGGAGGTGGCCTTTACTTGTGTTACAAAACCGTAGAACCACATCATCATATTATCGTAGCATCATATCATGGCTTGGATTGCAAGAGTTCTTAAAGTCCATCCAGTTCCAACCCTCCTGCCATGGGCAGGGTTGCCACCCATGAGATCAGGTTTCCTAGGCCTCCATCCAACCAAGACCAGCTCTTTCCTAGCTGGTACAGGAATAAGGTGAGATGAAGGCAGTGACTTCATTTGCCTTAATGGAATGACCCGTCCCAGAAGAAGGAATCATTTTTGTTATCTATAGCAGAGGTTTCCTAGATGGCAAGATGAAGATGGGACTGGGTTGCTGCTTTATTCAGTTATTCTTCTACAGTTCAGTTTGCTGAGAGGTTCTGATATTTTGGTTGGTGCAGACAACATAGTTAAATAGAACATAGTGGTAAAATGTTACTGCCTGTCTGTTTATTCTTTGCCTTCACCTCAGGAAATATTTCTGGCAGCAAATGGAACATACAGTGGCAACAAACAGCAAATGGTTTTCAGCATTTCTCCAGCGTGCTTCCTTGCCTTCAGAAGATGACACTTACTCATACCTGTATTGGTGGGTGTCCAAGGCTGGTGATTTCTCTTTCTGTGCTGTTCATTCTGGGATCTGCCAGGTGGGAAGGTCCCAGCGATGGAGTGCCAGGAAGTGGCATGTGAGCTGTAGCATATATAAGAATTTACTCTTTCTTCTTTTCATCTGGGAACCAGAGAAGTGTTCCCAAATGCCTGTGCTAACACTTTTGGGACATAGTAACCTTTACTTAATTGCTCAATTGCCATAACCTTGCGTGGTGCTTTAGACACCAAGTGAGATAAGGTCCCTGCCCAGGGGAGCTCACACTCATTTAGCATGATGCATTATGGCATTGACTCCTGGGATTAAGATCAGAGGCTGATAACGGGGGAACTGTTTTGAGGAGTGCATTGTTCTCATCAGTTCTCACCACACGTGGGGTTGAAGCAAACAATAGATCAATTTGCATCGCTTCATACACCATGCTCACAAGCAGCTGTACAAGTGGATGTTGACTCACCAGTAGGACCTTGCTGGAAGCTCAGTGTTCCTGTCGAGGCAAGATTAGAAACGGAGGTTGCACGAGGGGAGGAAACCTGCTCAACACAGGACGTGACAGTGGAGAAGCTGAGAAACCACTGTTGGAAAGCAAGATAAAAATGAGAGTCAGCTCGGGGCTGGGCCCAAGATGGGGTGGCCCTTCCACTTTCCATAAAGGCAGTTCTCTCTTCTCTGATCCTGAACCCTCTTTCTGTTGCTTGAATTTAGGCCATGGTCCTTCCTCGCCTTAAAGTGATTGCCTTAAAGCACAACAGCATGGAGCAAGGGCATGAGAGAGATGAAATTTCGTCACGCTATAAAGTAAATAGAATACTGGTATTAGGAAGCTGGAGATTGGGTACAGCAGGTGAGGAGGACAAAATGCTGATTAGGAGTGGATGTGATGAATGGAATGAGGAGTTCTGGCATGTGAGGCAGGCAGGTTTGGCACAGATTCCTGCTTCATGTGACAGCCACAGAGACCTGTCCTAAGTCAACCAGAGAGGATCTGCAGTCCCTGAAGGCTGAAGGTAAACTCCTCCTTAGGTTCCCACAATCCATTGGAGGAGATAGGAACTTATCCTTGTATGTTTGAAGATTACTGTGTCTCTTCCTAGCTTGTTTTAAGTGAAAAATACATGGCCTTGCAATAGCCCATATTGTACTCTCCAACAGTAAGATGGCAAAGGAAGATTTTCATTTCGCTGGGGACCTGGGTGATTAAGGCTGTCCACAGATGTGCTTTGAAGGAGTAAACTGGATGTGACTGTCACACAGGGGGGCTTTGATCTAGCCCACACTGGTGAAACAGAGCCACATTCTTCCAGGCAAAAGACATTACCTACTCTGTAACAGATAACTGCAGTGCGGAAAGGTTAGCCCCTGGCTTAGAATGGAGGGGAAGAACAGTCATATGCCTTCTCTGAGGGGCCATTACTCATTCACCTGTCGGGCTTCATTATATTGAATAACGAGGCCTTTGGCCCTACTTCTGTTTGAGTGTGTAAGTGATTCTCAGTTACCATTTGAATGCTTTTGGATGGGTTCCCAGAAGAATTTACATCCTGGAAGGCTTTGTGACATGCGTGAAAGCATCTGTCTTCTCCAGCATTGGTGCAGTTTCTTCTCACATCATCAGGAGAAATTTGGCAAAGTGTTTTTGAAAAGCACGTGTCTGAAGGCAGAGACGTTTGGGTGCACTTTGTCCATTGCTTGCTTCATGTAAAAACACGGGTTTCTGCAAGCCTTACAAATAGCCATCATTCTTTGAAAGGACAATGGAACAAATGAGCTTGCAGAACTTGCCAGTGTGATTATCAGTTACAGGCAAATGGCTCCCTCTGACCTCCTTAGCTTTATTACGCAAATCTACAGCACACGAGTTAGCGGCCTCCTCTGGGAGCAGATTGTTATAACGACAATGTGCCTCCTGCACGACGTTCTTGCTGACATTCCTCTTCTGATATTGTAGACTTCGAACCCCCTTGGCTTGCTATGTGCTTCTAGCTTGAAGGACAGATTGGATTTGCGTGATTGGTCTGTGTGAGTCTGGTGCATTCCTGCTTGTTTGCAGAACTGCCACCCTGGGAGGCAGCAGTGCTTACAGCTGCAGTTAGTTTTCAGCTATGCTGGACAGGAGGTGATGGGTCATTCCACAAAGATCCTAGCAGAGTTTGGGATGGAGCTATGAAGATTGCAACCCTTGTGCGTGATTCCTTCTCTAGCACCTGCTGCTCTCGACCCTTGCTTGTACTAGACAAAAGTTTGCTGAAGATGAGGCCACTTTGGCTTCCAGGAGGCATCAACCAAGGAAAAGGCTTTTTCTTTTTCAATTTTCATGCAGGAAAAATCTAAAACAATACAAATTTCCACATATGCCTATAAAAGAATAAATTTAAAAGCTTACAATAATCAGTGGAGTTGGTCTGGATGTCTAGTCTAACTCATTTCTCAAGCACATAGATGTAGCTTATTTCTATGTGTCCCAGCCCCCCCTTCCATCTCAGTCCATGTGCAAACATCTCAGGGTTAAGAACAGTTTCCCTTTTTTGCTCTGTTCCTGTTATTCTGCTGTTAATCAACTTCCAGTTCCCAACTACTATGGTTTGGTATGTCAGTGAGCATTTGCCCTTCTGAAGCTAATCAAGTTCTTCTCTCTTTGCATTGTATCAGCTTTCAGATTTGGCTTAATTAACAGCAAAAAAAAAGTATATATGTGTATACATGGCAAATTCATCCCAAAGATGTATCATTCTTGTTTAGCTAAATGTAATCTTGTCGACCTTATGTAAAATTCCTAGACTGTGCTGGATGGGCCAGGCTGCTTGCAGTGCTGCATGGATGCTCCTTTTCATGAATCCAATTTTGTCTTTTCCAGTGAAACTAATGTACTCAAACAGTATCTTCCATGCCATGTAAATGAAGAGTCACCAAACAATATGTAATGTGTCTGTATGAATATCTCTGTAATAGTTCTCTTGCTCTCCTAGCCCTCTTGTAGCTGGAAGGAGCAAGTCTCTGGTCACACATCTTTCGCCATTCAGAGATGAAATGTTGTTCTTTTGGGTGTTTCAGGAGAGAAGTGAATGGTATCTACTTTCTACTGAGCTACAGAGGGCAGCAAGGGTTGAGTGAATGCCAGAATGGGTCCTGCTCATGGACATACAGGTGGACGCTGCTGAACAGGGATGAGAAAAGCCCTGCAGTAAGCTCTGGGAGCAGAGCAGGGTTTTGCACACATATGTGCTGTTATTTTGGCAACATTGTGTCACAGCAACAAATTCCTTGTGTTCTGGGAAAAACTCGGGTTTATTACATGTAGAATGCTTACTAGCTGCTGGCAGTGCCTGGCACAAAAGTTGTGTACAGAGGTGCATCTTGTTGCTAATCCACCACTGCAGAACACTTGCAGTGTGGAATAACCTCATGGAGTTCAACAAGGCCAAGTGCAAGGTCCTGCATCTGGGTAGGGGCAGTCTCAAGCACAGATACAGGTTGGGCAGAGAATGGCTTGAGAGCAGCCCTGAGGAGATGAATTTGGGGGTGATGGTTGATGAGACATTCAACATGAACTGGCAATGTGCACTTGCAGCCCAGAAGGCCAACTATATCCTGGGTTGCATCAAGATAAGTGTGACCGGCAGGTCAAGGGAGGTGATTCTGCCCCTCTACTCTGCTTTTGTGAGACCTCACCTGGAGTGCTGCGTCCAGTTTTGGGGCCCTCAACACAAGAAGGACATGGAGCTGTTGGAGTGGGTCCAGAGAAGTGCCATGAAGGTGCTCAGAGGGCTGGTGCACCTCCCTGTGGGGATAGGCTCAGACAGCTGGGGCTCTTCAGCCTGGAGAAGAGAAAGCTCCAAGGAGACCTTATAGCAGCCTTCCAATACTTGAAGGGGGCCTACAGGAAAGATGGGGAGGAACTTTTTATAAGGGCAGGTAGCAACGGGACAGAAGGAAAATGGTTTTAAACTGGAAGAGGGTAGATTTAGACTAGATACCAGGAAGAAGTTGTTTACTGTGAGGGTGGTGAGACACTGGAACATGTTGTCCAGCAAGGTTGTGAATGTCCCCTCCCTGGAAGCATTCAAGGCCAGGCTGGATGGGGCTGTGAGCAACCTGGTCTAGAGGGAGGTGTCCCTGCCTATAGCAGGGGGCTGGAACTGGATGATCTTAAAGGTCCCTTCCAACCCAAACCATTCTATGATTCTGTGATTCTATGATTTTTCTCCCCAGGGAAAGAGAGTTTATACTTTGATTCACTGAAATCAATCAGAGACATCAGTCAAGCTGGGTCAACATTCTGGGTCTTCCTATGTTCTTTGTTATTTGAGCAGGGGAAAGCATGTGCACAGTTTCTTTGGATAGAAATATGCACAGAATTAGTACAGAATCAAAAGAACTATAATATAAATGCACACAGTGCTTAATCGTTCAATGGTGCACCTGTCCATTCCTAATCTGCTGCTTCTGTCTTTTGTCATTTCCAGTCTATAGGTACTCCTTCTTCCAAACGTCATTAAAATTAAAACTGTAAACCAAAGACAAAGACATAAAACATTTCAAAAAACTCAAGGATGCACATAGCAGTTGTGGAATATTAAATTGAATGAAGGTCGTCCGTGGTGGGTCCCTTTCATTGGAGTCATCAAACATTGTGCGGTACAAGATGTGCTCTTGTAGGAGCAGTTTCCCTCTTGTTTTGATGAGGAGAAATAGTGAAGTGATGAAGGGGTGAAAGTTTTAGTAATGTAAAGAAGATGTCCCAAAAGATGATCAGAAAGCAAAGATGTTGTGTTCAGAGGGAAGAAAAGCCATAAGAGGTGAAACAGGGAAGGAAAAGGAAAAAGGTTGTATATATTTGGAAAGAGAGACGGTAGCAAGAGCAGAAAGTGGAACTGAATGCAAAATGTGTGAAAACAGCAGAAGTTAGGAGGAGATGGAGCTCATAGAAATGACAGGGATCAAAGGGAAGATGGTGTAGAACTGGGAATGTACAATTAAAATTGCATAGCATTTCCAGGTGCAGAAAATGTTCATATTTTCTTGCCCTCCAGATGACAGAAGCTCTCAAGAAAATCTTGGAAACATGATTACTCAAAACACAAATACTCAGATTTACACTTAATGGGTATTATTTTTATTGCTTATGTATTGCTCGTACCAAGTAGCTTTACTACTGTATTTATACACCACCTATTCCTTGTTTGGAAATAACTTTATTCCTCTTTGTAGCTGGCTACCAGTGGCTTGCCAGTACAAACCCATCCACCGTGCCATTGCTTGGGCAGTAAATTTTAGTGTCTAAACTAGTGTTTTAGAGGTGGAGAAAATAGTAAGAAGATGCTTCTCTTACCAAACTTTTGCAAAGCTAACATCTGGTTGCGACAAGATTTGGGTCAGGAGAGCCAGATGTCACACATGTTAGCTGTATTTATCATCGCAAGGAAAACTCATCAACCTGTTTTATCCATACAAAAAGATATTCAGCATCGGGACTTTTTAGGGACATGGTTAGTAGGCATGGTGGTGTTGGGTTCATGGTCGGACTTGGTAATCTTAGTGGTGTTTTCCAACCTTAATGTTTCTATGATTCTAGGACAGGTAATAAGATGACTGCTTTTTCATAGAGCAGCAATGAAGAGGTGTTAGATGTCCCTTTATTGCTAAAAGTCCCATTTGTGTTTTAATGTCTGCATGCAAAGAAACCAGTGTTGTATTTGTTCCCCTATGAACAATTAAGCCCCAACAGATGTCATATTTTATGTGTGTGCCATTCCATTTTTTAAGAGTAATAGAGAACTATGCCTTTTCACACTCCATTTTAATCTAATTGTAATCTTGAATTTAGGCTTTATCTGCCATTAGCCATCCAGAGCCATGAGTTACCTCATGAGGACCCAGAATATTCATGGATCTGCGTGTAAAGCAGATCTGTAACAGAAACTTGGTTGCCACTAATGGGGCAATGGCTTGTCCTGACCTTCTGTGGTCAACCGAGAGTGGTAAGCTGTCCCACTTTAGCTAGCTATTTCAGCACTGAAGCCCTTATTGCCCTGCCTTGAATCTCTGTCTTGCCATGGATTGTATGATGTGCTTGTGGCTACCAGACTCCAAATTCTGGCCTTTCACCAACTGTCCCTGAACTCGAGAGGGATGTACCTTGGCCTTAGTGGGACAGCACTGAGTGAGCATAGAACAGCAAGAGATGAGTGTAACCTGAGCACAGAGAATTCTAAAAAGTGAGGACAGGCAAGGCAAGTTGAAATGGGGGTTGATATACCTTCCACTGAGAACAAAATGTCCACTAACTCTGTGGTCACAGACACCAATATGTTGGATTTTTTTTGCAAAGTCATGCTCCCATCTTGATTTTTTTCAGGAGTAGGTCCTACAGCTTTGTGTGCAGACGTATGCAGGCACAGTGATAGGCAGGCTGTTTAATTTGTAGCTCACAGGTGTTCTGGACCATTTTCTCACTTTTCTCAAACCTTGGGATGTACCTGCTCTTCCCTGCTCCTTTTTCTAGATGTGCAATCGTCTTGACCTATGCATTTGGTTGCAGTGTGTAGGACATTTAATAGACATCACAGCATCTGCAGTACAAATGCAGATCATCACTTACAAGGTATAAAGTCCTCTGCTGTGATGGAGAGTGAATTCCAGGACAGATTGCAGTGACAGTGCAGGAGGGGACCAGAGAGGCTGTTTTTATTCTCATCAGTCTGTAAATTCCCTTTCTATTTCCTAGGAGCTGTATTCAAGTTTTGTTATATCTTTAAATATCCTGCTCTTCCTATGTCTCATAAGCAGCTAATATGGAAATGGAAGTTAGTGTGAGATTATTAGAATGGCCACTTTAACAGGGAAGAAAGCTCAGAGATTAAGGGAAGAGATTCCCATTTCCCTTCATTTAATTTGCTTTAGCAACCCATCATTGGGAGACCATCAAAAGATTTTCTACGGATCTGAAGTCTGTGCTATTGTGTTGTCTCATGCATTGCTATGTCTATGCATAGTCAGTGCAGTACGGTGCAGTGAATACAGCCTTTACTGGTCAGAAATGCTTAGTGCAGCAATGCAGTCTGGAGTGGCTGTTTTTTAATAGAGTATCATGTCCTCTCCCACCAAAACTATACACTACACTGTGTTTTATAGGTCCTTTGTGACTGAGGCACTGGGACAATTTGCAACAGCTGCTGGAAAATTCCACTTGCAAAAATTCCTTCCTTTCCTTCCCAGAGCATGATGCCAGGGGCACGCTTTTCCTGGTATTATTTTTTTAATTATGCTAACGAACAAATCTGGTCCTTAACCTCCCACTGATCTCAGCCTTATCCGATTAGACTGATGAGTGATCCCAGAATGTTTAATCTAAAGTGTGCGCGTGGGGTGTTGTACTTTGACAGCATTCCAAGCCCAGGTTTCCCATTTTCCCATCCATTTCCAATCTATGTATTATGGTGGTAAGCAAAAGAAAGGAAAGCAGAGGTATTCATAGAATGTGTTTGCATTTAAAGACCTAGATTTGCAATCACATGCACATGTGGTTTTATTTTACTGAAAAATATAATCTCATTACCCTCACTGGGCCTAAAGGGGGAAAAAATTTCTCCCATGTTGCAAGTGCAACCGAGCTGTTTCCCTACACAGTGCTTTTGTTTGATCGCAGGGCTGATTTCGTTGCTCACTTATAAGCCTTGGAATGTGTGGTGAGAAATTCTGATGGTGGTTGGATACCAAAACCACTCAGCGTTTTGGGCCAACCTTCAAGCTGCACTGCTCCTTGCTGTACTTTGAAATACCACTGTTGTGTGCAGGATTTCATCCGGTCTCAGGCTGGATCTCTTTGCCCCACTATCTGAGGCTCTCGCTGTAGAAAATGAAGCAACACGAGCACCTCAGTCACGTGTTTGCTTTTTCAGTCTCCCCTGCTGAGTGAAAAGCATGCACTGTTCTCACTGGCATCCTGCTTTGGTGATGCCCGTGGGTGATGTTCACAAGCAGCAGCCTAAAGAGTTGCTCGTATTGCCTCTTCCTTTGTATTTCTGCTCCTCTTTCTACCCCAAGTGAGTACTTCTGGAAAAGGGCAGGGCTTCAAATGAAAATTGCAAAGTTGTTTTAGTTTGTGCTGGAATGCTACAGGAATTTGGTCAGGAGGCTCAACCCCACGTGGACAATTTAACCTTCAGAGCTCATGTGCAAGAGAAACAAATATCCAGACACACTGGCTGGTTTAGGACTTGCTGAGGAGCTGTGAGAGATCCGTGCTACCAGCTGAGATGTGTTTGAGGTGTTTAGGGGGTCCTGGTGAGAAGGACTGGGGCTGTGCCAGGGTAATTGTCTTTGTGCCACTACCTGATCCTTTTACATTTACCGGTGCTCTTCAACATCTTTATCATTATCACACAAAGTGGGATCCAGTGCACCCTCAGCAAGTTTGCTGATGATACCAAGCTGAGTGGTGCAGCTGACACAACAGAAAGAAGGAACAGCACCCAGAGGGACCTGGGCATTCTGGAGAAGTGGGCCCCAATGAGGTTCAACAAGACCAAGAGCAGGGTATTGCATTGGTTTGGGGCAATCCCATATATGTGCACGGACTGGGAGAAGAGCTCACTGAGAGCAGCCCAGTAGAGAAGGACTTGGGGGTCCTGGTGGACAAAAAGCTGGACACGAGCCAGCAGTGTGCACTTGCAGCACAAAAGGCCAACAGCATCCTGGGCTACATCAGCTGAGGGGGTAAGGGAAGGCCCTGGCACTGCTGCTCAGAGCAGTGTGGATGCCCCATCCCTGGAGGTGTCCAAGGCCATGGATGGGGACCCAGGCAGCTTGACCTGGTAGGAGGCACCCAGGCCATGGCAGAGAGTTTGGACAGGATGGGCTTTAAGATCCCTTCCAAGCCAAGCTATTCTGTGATTTTATGATTCTATTATTCCAACTCCTTCTTAAACAATTTCCATTTCTAAGCATGGGATACTGCTTTGGTACATCTGCTCCTCTGAGAATATGCAGAGTGAAGATCTTGAAGCCATCAGAGTCCTTTCACTTTGAGAGTTATCCCCCTCTAATTCAAAATTTCCAGTAACGTGAACTGGTAATAAAAGAGGTCCGCCCAGCTGAAGGCATTATTTCCATAGCAAGACAAGGAGAAAGTAGCAGAGAGATGTTCATTTGTGTCTAACAATTCATAGCAGACATTGCAATACTTATACTCTGACAGAGGGGAAATATCTAAATATCTGCTTCCTTGTGGCTGGCATCATTCTCAGCAGGTGAGTTCTTCCTAGTTGTGGCCAAACTCCGCTTGAATTCTGTCCTTCATACTAAATGTCAAGATTCAAAAGATTAGGTAATTATCAGTACAAGCATTCTTTATACTGGTTATATTTCCTGTACAGCATGGTAAAAATCGAAACTAAGCAAAACTCACAGCAATGCCAAAGGTTTCAAGTTGCCCAGAGGAGCTGTGGGTGCCCCATCCCTGGAGGTGCGCTAGGTTGGGTTGGAGGGGACCCTGGGCAGTCTGATCTGGTGCGGGACAACCAGCCCACTGCAGGGGGAGGGGTGGAGGGCTGTAATGTCCCTTCCAACCCAAGCCATTCTGAGATACCATGATTCTATGATTTGATAAAGGAGACTACATCGTTGCATGACCCCAGGTTTAGACACTTAAAATTCTGGTTTCGGTCCTGACTCTGCAATCCATTCTTGGGCTTGATCTTAAGGTCACTTGGGCTGAATGTTTCCTCCTCCCAGTTCAGCATCTCCAAGGCTGTAACATCTTCACTGCTACATTTGGGAACTCCGCTGGCAAGAAGCTGCTGCCCAGCGTCCTGAGATGGCTAGTCTGAAATTTTAATTCACGTTTTCCCTCCCCAGACCTTTCATAGCAAATCAGGTGCAAGTCTGCTGAGTAGGGGTGAGCGGCTGCAGCCTTGCTGGTGGGCAGCTGAACTCAGGCAGAGAATTCTGGGGGGCAGGAGGCATGGGAACGTCCAAAGGTGGAGACTAGGAGAACTGTTTCATGTGGGACTAGAAGGTTTGGAGAGATTTATGACCATTAGACACCGAAGTGATGAGGGCGGTGTAGGAGATGACAGTGAGACTGCTAATTTGAGTGAGACTTTGGGATGAAATCTGTTTCCCAAGGAGACGTCCTTATTTCGAACTGGCTTATTTTTATAAATGTTTAATGCAATGAGATTTCTTTGCTGGCACTGGGAGGGAAGTAATTGAGGAAAAAGCCCCAAAACTCCAGCCTAACATGAATACGTCTTACGATTCAGATATCTCCTTTGTTGTACATGTCAAAAACAAGAATGCAAATAGTGCACTTGAAAAATTTGTGAACTTTGAATAGCATTTATTTGCTGTTAAGAAAAAAAAACCAGCAGACAGAACTGTTCCGATAATGACATAAATTTGATTTTTTTGGCAAAGACTGCTATAAATGATAATGGCAAAAGCACGATATACATATTCTGACTGTTACACATTACCAAATAACTTACTTTGCACGGGGTAACGGGGAAACTGAATTCTCTGGGTAGAGCAGAATGAAGAATTAATTCTGAGTGATGTGCAAAGTCGTTCTAATGGCTGAGACATGGCCTTCATCTTTTGTTGTTTTTCTGTTCTGTGCCTATGGTTTCTTTACAGTACTGCTGAAATGGCTCTGTTGCTCAGCAACAGCAAGCTGAAATAGCACCAGTCAGAGAAAATCTGCTGATTTACACTGGTCATAAAGTGTGTCTTCTTACCGGAGTGCAGATTTTGACAGAAGAGTGAAAGCCAGCCCTTGCCTTTGGCCTCTAGTATTTACAGTACTAGCTGGGGAGATGTCAGTCCAGACGTGGAAAGCTAGCCTTCACCCTTAGTGTTTGACAGATGGAGTGGTGCAACCTCTGGGCAGAACAGGACCCACTCTGACCCCCATCTGGAGAGTCAGTGGCTTCCCTAGCAGAGAGTTCAGATCTGGGCTCAAGGTTTTCAGCCCCGGCTGTCGGTTTGCAGACACAACACCGTGCCTTTGGGCTGGTCTTAGACAGTTGCAGGCTTGGCTCTTCTGCATATTGAATGTTACTATCGCAGCCAAAGGCCGAAAGTGTCGTGAACAGAAGTCAGAATTTTCCTAAATATCTCCCCTCCTGCCCTGATTTCATAATTTTACTTCATTAGTTTTCTTAGCTATTTATGTAATTTAAGAGGGAGCCTCACTTAGGAATCATAGAATCACAGGGCCTGGAAGGGACCTCTGGAGATCATCAAGTCCAACTCCCCACACTAAAGCAGGTCCCCTGGAGTAGCTCGCACAGGAAAATGTCCAGGCTGGTTTTGAATATCTCCAGAGAAGGAGATAGCAGCTCTCTGGAAGAGCTTAGTGACAATAAATAGAAACTTATGCCAAACCCGAATAAATGAGCGTTTGTTTTAAAAAATAACTCCACAGAGTATTCTGTGGATATTTACCAATTAAAATACAGTAAATTACACATTTTACAAGTGATCTCTGGAGCGTCAGTCATATAGAAAAGCTGTCAAATACACGAAAATGCAAGGGTTCATTGGAAAATGCTGCCGACAGTTCATCCCAAATATTTTTCACTTGGGTCTTTTTGGTGTTCATAAAAAGGCACTTTTTTTTTTTTTTTCCCAGGCTCAAAAATCAGCAGTAATATGAATTGTAAGCTACTTCTTTTTAACTCTGGCTCAAGAGGAACAGGGGTGAGATGATGATCAGTGGTTGGCAACCCTGCCTGTGGCAGGGGGGTTGGATCCAGATGAACTTTAAGGTCCCTTCCAACCCAAGCCATTCTTTGATTCTATGATTAAAGTGTGTAGGCCGATGAGAACTGAATGACCTGAGCATGGAGGAAAATATTTGGTATCATTGCTACCAATTACTGTCACAGATCTATGTTCAGCACTAGCTGTGCATCTCTTGGAGGTCTGATAAACCATCCCATTATGAAAGATCTAGTGTGCTGGTAGACGTCATTATGTTGGGTAACACCCATTGCCTTTTATCAAGGCCATTCATCAAGATGAGGTAAAGCTGGATGATCTTAGACACAAATACTCTCCAAAGTGCCTTGCATGCCATCATTAATTGAAGTTGATTACATCAACTCAGAGGCTGAGAAAATCAGCTCAAGCTAGTTGTGCTTGTGGTTGGGCTGAACAGAGCCATTTCATTTTTCATAGGGAAGGGGCAGCAGTAGCTTTGCTGCTATCCCCTCCTTTGCTAACCCATGACCAAGTATGAGTATTACGTGGAATCCGGTTATAAACATAAAATCATTATACTTATTTTTATAGAAAAAAACATTCTTTTTACTGGCATCTACTTTCTTGGCCTTGAATTTACAAGCTTTTCTGTGCAACACAGTAGGACTGAAACAGTTTTTCCATGAACTGTTTTAATCTAGTGCAAACAATAACATCCAAAAGCTGGGGCTTATAGGCAACCCCCTCTTTCCCATTATTGTGACTTTTACCACAAGATTTGCAAGTATTAGCAATGCTGCTTGCAATTCATCTGTGTCCATCTCGTGTGTGATGATTGTTAATTCACATCTTTCTCCACTAGGCTTGAGAGATCCCCCAGGAAGATTTCTTCATCACCTATTTCCTACTTAGCAAAGTGCTCTTTGTTCCAGTTCTCTGCTACTATGAAGCTCTCTAAGGTGCATCCTATTGCTGTGGTAGCCTTTAAATAGCACTCCTAATAAAGAGCTGAGATATGCTCTGCTCTTTATGTCTTTACATCTGATTACAGTGACTCAGATTTCACAAATAGAATTTTCTTTGCCACTTCTAAGTCATTTTCCCACTTTTTAAAGCTCAAGTGTCTTTTCAAGCATATGTGCTTTTGAGTCGTGACAGGTTGGTCTTGGGAAAGGTCCTTCCAACACAGCATGATTCTATCTAATCAGGGTAGAACAGAAAATTGTGGTGGAAAAAGTCTCTCCACTCAAAGATATCAGGGTTTTTGGTATTTTTACTTTATAGCACATAAATATCTTTCCTTTTTTTTTTTTTTTTTTTTTTTTTTAGGGGGGAACCTTGTGCTCTTGCCTTACAATCTGTAAAGTATCTCTCTTCTTGGGTCTTTATACGTCACAGCAAGACATATGATGTTTCTTCATCCTCAGATAATATGCTCGATTGGCTTCTGGATAGGTGACTTTGGAGAGTGGGAGCTTGTAGATGGCAGAGTGGTTTGTTGTCATTAACAGAAAGGTCAGTGCAGACAAACAGAAAGACCAGGTTCCTGGTGGCACCCCGAACTGTGAAGAAAAACACAAGACAAGTATTTACTGTCTGTTTGTCTTACATTTGGCCTCCCTGTCACGGAAAAAAAAACTAAGAGCCGAGAAGCTTGGAATAAGTTTTCTCAAGGAAATCTTGGCTTTCTATGGAATATCTCCCTGGGGACGTAGACTTTCTGCATGAGATCTCGGTGTTGCTCATTGGCCTATAGTATAGTAGCTCTGGTGAGAAGAATGATTTCTCTGTGCATCTGCAGGGATTTTGGATGGACTTGAGATAGGAGTGGATACAGAAACATTCATTTACCTTAAACCTGTGCTGTTGCACTGACTGCCCTTTTTATACTTGGTCAAAGGAACTAAACTGAATTTAAGGTTTTTTTTCACATGTGGATGGACCTTTTCTCAACTACTTCAGGCAGAAAGTATGGCCTGTGGAAGTTCATGCAAGCTTCTAAGATGAAAAGTGGTAAATTTCAGCGGGAACACCATCCCCTTGGCAGCCCACGGTTCCTCACTCAGATCTGTTCTGCCTTTGGCTGAATTGCTCTTTGAATCTCGATGTTTTCCCTCACAAGTCAGGAAAATATAGTGTGTGTTCAAATCTGTTTTTGGAAACAAGACCTTAGCAGATAAACTTCTTACCACAGCCAACATGTTCGTCACTGTTGCTCCCAGATAGGCACTGAAGAGTGCTGTGAAAAAGAAAGATAATTTCTGGTGAGTTTGGGTGCTCATAGCATGGAGGAGACCAGCAGGGAGAAACATCTCTCACACTGCCTTCGGTAGCTCAACCAATGCTTATGAAAATGCCTGGGCAGCCCTCTCTTAAAAATCTTTCCAGCGTGCCCTCCAACCTCAGAAGCCTGTGGAAAGGGCAAAACAAAAAAAGAGATGGAGTGATAAAAAGTGTGAATATGGAAGTAGAGGCTTTTGAAACATGCACTGACACGGAAGGTAAGTAGGTTGATGGATGGAGTTAAATGGGAAAATAACCCTTCCATTTCTCCTGCCTCTAGGGCTAGAAGGTGGGTCAATGAGATACAAAGCTAAATCTTTTTTATATGCACACTGAATGAGCAATAGTTTAACTCCCGGCTCACTGTGATATTGAAATTTCATATTGAATTGCCTTATAAATAATTCTTCAATCATTCTGTGTTGCTTAGCTCATGCCTCTGGTATCCATTTCAGTAGATTGGGAAAACTATGCTGTCTAATTCCAGGTGCAGACTGATCCTGAGCTCCAGTTTTCTTAATGTACTCAATCAGTCTCAAAATGAAGCATCTGATTTCAAAGATGTTAGTTAATCTACTGATCGCTTCTTTTGTTTTGAACACAACTCTTGGCTGCAAGTCAACACACTGCTTTTATCTTGTCAGGGTGCGTTTGAGTAATAGTTCTAATATCCACCTCCACCATCTGTTAGTCTAGCCAAGTCTGTCTGTCCAGAAGTGGCTATCTGGCTTCAGCCCACCTCCAGCACCAGTACATCTTATCTTGTTTCAAAAGGAAGTACGGTACTAATGAAATTCCATAGGGTACGTACCACAGGCAATTGCCAGCAGATGTGTCTGCCAGGTGAATGCATAGAACATGCCTCCAATGGCAATGCACGAGAGGGAGCTGTTGTAGCTCCACAAGCCGGAGTAGATCGTACTAAAAGGTGTTGCTAAGCTCAGTGCTGTAAAACAAGTCAAAAATATGTCATTCCTTGGCCAAACAGCTGAGAAATGGCCCAAACTGGGAGTCCAGCCTGCGTGTCTGTGCTGAATTCCTGTTTGTTGCCATGTTGTCACAGTCCAAGACTAAAGACACTTCAGATTAATGTGATCACTGTGGACTTCCCCTGGTGCTGCTGAGCTGAATTTGGCCTTACGGTTGCAGCAGAAGATATATTAGTGAGCGAGCATACATTTAAACTCTCAACGAGTCCCTAAGGCCCACACATTCAGACTTATGGCAATGACTTTTATTAAGCTGCTCCTAAAAACATCCAAATATATAAGGAAATGAAGTATTTCAGGACAGAAAGCCATTTCAGCCAAAAATGCATTACTTTCTTCCGATGATTGCCACCATTGTAAAATGGGGTAAGAGAATGTGGGAGTCAATCAAAAGAATTCTTAAAACCAAAGAGCTCTTTTTTTCCCCAGCAATCTTTCTCCAATGGAAAACACATTTGTGACTATAAATGTTCCAGCCACTCCGCTTCCTCTTTTGTTCTCTCTGCTTCTTTGTACATCTGTGACGCAAATCAAGTCCTTACCTGCCAACATCCCCACCGCTGATCCAATTGCTGCATGCAGACAGATGAGTGGGGATGAGATAAATAAAGCAAGCAGGAAAATTCCCCCAGTCCAGGGATTATCACAGCCATAAACCTGACCCACCCCAACCGGAATGGATTGCAGCAGCTGTGTGAATGAAAAAGAAAAAAAAAGACAATTTTTCATCCTCTTTGTTGCTTTGCTTTAAAAAAAAAACAAACAAAAAACTACCCTACTTTAGATGGCTGCTTTCAACCTAGGTTGGCTGAATGGTAGAAGTTCTGTTTGTTTCAGGACGTCTTGTGAAAATGATGGCTTGGATGGGAAGAAAAAGATGGGCCACTCCTGGAGGAGTGGATGTGCCCCTGCTTTGGACAGGAGAGAAGAACCCAGCTTGGTTGCAGCTACAGTGATAGTTTAGAGAAAATTTCCCTCAAACTGCTCTGTTCCATTGATGTGGAATGGTTCATTTATAGTACCCATAAAACTATGTGTCATGGTAAAGGTTCTTTTGGAAATGCAACCTGTGTGGTTTGCTATTTAGTGCCAATTAACTTCCTTAATCACTCCCTGGGAGCCCTTTAAAATAGTCCACTGAGCCTTAGGGGAAAGTGCTTACTCTTCTGTCTGCTGTTTACTGTGCTATGCAGCAGAATAAAATGCTTCTTTGGAAAGGTCCCACTTGAATATTAACAAAAAAAGTTTGTAACAATTCAGTCTTAAAAATATCTGCTTTATCATTTCTTATCAGAAAGACTGTGTTTTGATGCATTTTTAAAAACACATAGAGTGGAAAACTTGAAATGGCTCACGAGTTAACTAAGCCTCAGCATCACCTCTGCTACAGGGTGGTGATCAGTATATGCACAGTAATGGATAATTTAATTGCAGAGAGTCTTTGAAGATTGTAGTATATACATTTAGATCCAACAGTAAACAAATGATACCATATCCCCCAAAATTATCTTCTCATTTTCGAGATATCAGAAATATCAGTTCCTTACGTATTGGATAAGAGCTATTTTGTAAATGCAATGTTGTATTTCCAGGCCATACTACAGTGACGTAAAGGAGGATAATATGGTTCCGTAATGCTTCTAATGGAGAAAGCTATTTAGGGCATTCTACCATTGGCATGTCAGCGTCTGTCCAGGTGATGTTTGGTGTTGTTGTTGCAGGATGAATGACGGTTGTAGGGAAGAAGAGGTTATGGGGTCCTGATGCAGCCAGATAGAGGGTCAAGGCCAAGTTGAAAGGCAAGGTGAGAACAGGCAGATCCCACTTACAGAAGACTGAACCTAAAGCGCTGGTGAAAACAGGGCTGAAAGAAGAACAAAACGGTCTCACTAGGAGATCAGCAAATTCCCTGCCCTCCACAGGTCACTTAGCAATGTATAGATTCCTGCTGTGCTATGCAATACGATACTAGGTGAATTTGGTGAACCTGAGGGAACTAGGGTCCTCTGGTCCTCCACCGGTGTGGAGTTATTCCCCAGATCAATACCTGTGCTTATTTATTTATTTATTTATTTATTTATTTATTTATTTATTTATTTATTTTTAAGTACCTGATGTGGATTCAATAGAGGGTACTAGGACCGGGTCTAAGTGACCTGGAAAGAAGGCTGTGTGCCTTTGCTCAACCTTATGGACTGGGGTCATCACAAGGCAGACATCAAAGGCATGCTTATTAAGGTGAATATAACACTACATAAACTTCAGGCAGGTGGATGATACGTGTGATCTAGCAATCTCCAACTAGATATCTGGGGACCAAAGACCAGCTTTCAAAATTTTCAGTATCCAAACACCTGGCAGATTATGGTGTCATATATGTTAGTAAAGTATTATTAGTTGTTTGCTTTCATAAGCATCAAACATCATGTCTTGAGATCACTGAGGAGCTTTTGTGCCTGGAGAGGTAAATTTTCATGACACTTTTATATGGTGGCTTAAATAGACGAAATGCTTGCAGTTGATGATGGCAGGGAATGTTTCTCTTGAGACAAGAATGAACTGATGCATCACAGCAACGTGGCTAACATTCAGGACATTGAATTACATAGGATCTGCCATCAATTTTCCTTTTACTCGTTTGGCTTATTTGTGATTATGGGAGTTCTTTATTTGTTTAAAAGTGCAAATCATTACCGAGATTTAGAAGCACACACACGACAGTCATGTTTCTTTTTCATTGTAGTCTGCATAGCAAATAAAAATACAATGGCTCAGCCTCAGTAAGGAAATTCTGGGACTGGAGTAAGAAGCAGAGGAGATGTCTCACTTACCATGTCACAGATACCAGTGCTACTGGCAGTAGAAGCCACCAGTGGTAGTCTCCCTTAGCAGAGAAGACTGCCATGAGCAATCCCACCAAGACCCCATTATAGCCATACAGGCCTGCTGCTATGGCCGATCTGAAGAGAAAAAAAAAACAACTGTTTTGAAATCTTTTCCCTGCAGGTGGTTTACCTGCAACATCCCTTCCTACTCCACATAGCCAAGACTCTGTGGTGCTGACCTGCCAAGGCTCATGTGCTGACCTTCAGTTTTCACACACTTGAGTCCTTTAAGTACCCCCTGCTCTTTCCATAGTTCTGTTCGGTGTCCTCATGGACCAGCTACAGCTGGTGCCGTTAGGAAGATCAGTCTGGCCCTAACAGTTATAGCTAAGGATAAATGCTCTTTTCATCCATGGTTCTTGTTTAACACGTATATAAGTGTCTAACACAATGTAACGCACATGTGATGGTCTTACCTGTCTTGACCCAGAATAAGTGCTGTCAAAGTCGAAACAACTGTTCCTAAACAACCTGTGAGTGTCCACCATGGGTTCTGCACCAGGAAGCCAGCGACTACGATGAGACCACTGAGGGGATTATTGACAAACATCACCTGGGATATCCCACGCAGCACCCAGTCAATAAACTGGATCATGATGGGCTTATCTGGAAGAGATCAAATTAAGTAATGAAAACAACTAAAAATGCACAGATGAGACTGATTTGGGATAGGTTATGTATTTTTAAACTCATAAACAGTTTTGGCAGCACAACTTGGCAGCATGACTGAAGCAATGAATCAACAAGACTCTAAAACCTGACTGAGAATTATTACGGTCTATACTGAAGTCTTGCAGCTGGAAAGCTGAGATGAACAGTGTGGTTGCCAGAGTCCCCTGTTAAAGAGGACCCTGGACCAGCTTCATATACACTGGCTAATTTATGATGCCTGTGCCTCAGATGGCAAATTGTATGTGTAGCCAATTGCTGATTTATTATGGGGACAAAAGACACTTACCTGTGTGTAATTTGGCTTCACAGTGGCATTAAGCTTGACAGAAACTACTCAGCTGGTAGGGGAGAGAATGTTCTGAAGAATGGCCAGGCACAGAATAACCATCCTAGGTTTTTTTCTGTGGGACTACATTCATTTTGTACATGGCATATTGGGAGGCAAATATCACCTCAGCCATCCTCAAGATTTAAGCAGCACGTGGCTCTCTGCAAAAAGATGCATTTTTTTCCCACAAAACAGAAATAAGTCAGGGCAGATATCATTTCTGTTCTGCTCCAGCTTGAATCCTGTTACTGAGAAGTTAGTTATTACTCTTTTAATATAATTCTTCTTTGGAGTCCCTCAATCAGTCATGGTGAAGTAGCTTTACCTTTCAGCCAGGCACCAAATTCCTTCATGTCTCCTGTGATGTACCCAACAGCTCTGCAGACTCTCTTCCCACCTTTACTCAGTTGACTTTGCCTTCTTGGCTTTCCTTCCCCCTTGGTTTCTATCTTGACGTCAGCGCTGTTTTCCATGGTGAGGTTTTGAGCCTTTGATAGAATTCAAGGAAAAACAAACAACATGCAATTCATTGCCACGGCTCTTACCGGTCCCTGCTCATTCTCTCTCCTACATATTATTGCTCACATGTTTTTTCTGGAGCTGAAAGAGGAAAACCCTTAGTCTGAACACCTGATTCCCAGGTTTCCATGAGCACATTATCTCTTCATGCTCTCTTGGGCTTCCAGACATTCATA
Organism: Numida meleagris; assembly: GCF_002078875.1. Classification (NCBI taxonomy): domain Eukaryota; kingdom Metazoa; phylum Chordata; class Aves; order Galliformes; family Numididae; genus Numida; species Numida meleagris. The sequence goes on from NC_034438.1 coordinate 2,362,993, forward strand.
CAGCCATGGATTTGAACACCAGAAGGAATCCCTACATCAGTGTTATTTCACCTGATCTTAACACCCTGACCAGCTGTATCATGTTTTTTGGAGAAATCAAGCAGTTCTAACTTAAGGGTGACTTCAAGCAGAGCATTAACAGACACTGGCTTCGCACAAGTTCAAGTTCACCTCAAAACCCAACCTGGTAAGAGATTCTATCACGTTCAGGAAACTGCTTCAATTATTTCATTTCCTCTGCTGCTCGAACAGTTTGAATGTCCATCAGCCATAAGTAATAGGTATCTAACATTAGGTTTATGGGCTCCTATACAGTCCTCTGTTGTGGTCAGTTCAGACGTTCTCATGAGCATGGGCTTAGCTTGAGGGTTGTTCTTACATAAACACACAGTTTTCTGCTCCATTGAAATTTACTTTTAGCTGTTGTGTCTTCAGAACCCAGCACTGGTTTAAGAGATTAAAGGCCATATTGGCAGTGCTTGCTCTCCATTCTGCCTTATCATGGTGCTCTCCCATCTGCCCAGTGATGTTAGGTGGCCTGCACTGGCACTGTTCTTCAGCATAAGGTGAGACAGGTGACCATAGCCCGTATTAAGAAACCCTCTGGGAGTAACAAAAAGCCTCTTATGAAATTTAGTACAGACTACATTAAGCCCTAAATAAGATAGGGGAGGACTTTATGCCAAAGAGAGGTGCTTAGGCCTGCAGGAGTTGCTTGGAGCATCCACTCAGGGCTGGCAGATATGGGATGTCATATGGGAGACATGCCCTTTGGATTGGGAGAAGCTGCAATATGCTCTGACACCTCACACAGCTCTAGACAACTTCATTCAGGCACATGGCTCAGAGACTTGCATCTAACTGTAAACACTGCTTCTAAAAAACGTCTCATAGCTGATTTGTTGCTTGTTTTAAGGGCCAGTTCTCAATATGAACTCAGCAAGTTAAAAGCATCCAAACCTTTCCCTGGAGTGTACTCAGTTTCCTGAGGAGTAGAACTAATCGTTGGTCGTTGTCAAGACAAAGAAGACACAGGATGAGATGCACTGTTGAATAAATACAGAAACAGAGCTGCTTTGGTTCTCCCCAGTGAGTGCAAGAAGTAAAGAACTTTGGCTGCGGGTTAGTAGTCTATGTAAGATGATACATGCACTTCAGTATTGCATTTAGTGCTCAACTCACTTGCGACTTCAGTAAAACCCTTCTTGGCAGCTGGAGAAGAGAATCTGTATTTCAGAAATAGAGGTGCAAATAATTAAGCTAAAGCAGCCTCCTTCCTGGGCATTGCACTTGCAGATGGGTGGTGGATGTACATCCTGGCCAGTTCCTTGTTACTGGAGACATCGCACGAAGGAGTAAATATCTGCACAACTAATATGTAAAAATAAGCATTTTATGTCTTTGGGAAATTCCCAGCTAATTCAAGGATAAGATCAACATGAAACTGGCTGAAGGCAGGACCAGCATGTAGAAGAGTGTGGAATCTGCCTTTGGGTAGGACACAAAGACAAGGAGCTTAGCTTGAGGAGGGAGAAATGAAAAAGATGAGAGCATTGTTAGGGACTGCATCTCGGTGCTGGAGGGCTTTTTCCTGGCTCAGTTATAATTCATTACCTTGATTCATTAACCTTTGCTTTTACCATATTTTATTCTGAAATAATGGAATAAGTGAATTGGATGCACTTTCACTTAAGTCAAAATTTCCAGCCAAGATAAATGTTCTTCATTTGGTGAAAGTGCATTTACATTTTCAATTTAAAGAACCTTTCTCTTTAGGTAACTTAAGCTCTCCCTGTCACTAATTCGTAAAACCACGGGCTGTTGCTAGTGTACTTGCAAAGAGATGCTGTGTGTCCAGTGCTAGCATGCTTCCCTGCATGCTGAGTGAAGAGATGTTTGCAGTGCAGGAGTCTGGAGATGTTCTCCACCATGGGTAGTAATGTGCACAAGAAGTGCCAGAGACGCTCTCTGGTCCACTTGAACAGTGGAGAAGAAAACGAGTTGTGCTGGAGGCCCTAATTCATCAAAGCACACACTTGTTACTTTACCACAGGAAGGCACTTCAGTGCACGCTTAAATTCCCAGAGAGGAAATGGGATTTCAGTGCTTGCTGAACCAGAGCCAGAATGAAAGGAAAGGGACTTCTGTGGTGAGTGTCTGAATGGAGCTTCATTTCTTTCTCATTTTTACCCTGCAGTACGTAATAATTGCATGCTCCAAGCCCATCTATATTTTAGATTGGATATAGAAGATTTACAATAAGAGCGGAGAGGCAGTGGCGCAGGTTGTCCAGAGATGTGGTGGATGACCTGATCCTGGAGACATTCAGGGTCAGGCTGAGCACCTGATGGAGCTGTGGGTGTCTCTGTTTGCTGCAGGGAGTTAGACTAGATGGCCTTCAAGGGTCCCTTCCAACTCAAACCATTCTATGATTCTGTGATCTCCAGTTGAAGGTATTTGGCAGCGATACGGGCTGTGCAGCTGGCACAAACTTTGTGTAAGGTAAAACTGCACAGTGCAAGACTAAGCTTGGAGAACTCATTTGCCCTGGGTTTTAATGGGCAGAAATGAAGACAACTCAATGAACTTGGCACGGCAAAAAAACCCAGATGAGCCACTTCCATTATCCTGGCCTGAATTTCACCTCTGATGAAGGCTATGTCAAAGCCTTGCATATCTGTTCTTCCAGAATATTTTAAATCAGAATGCTTTGGAGATGATCACGGGCACCTCTTTGTCAAATTCATGTCATTTTCTGCCTGTCAAGTGATGTCTCTCTCAGGAGTGGGCTACTGGAGGGACATCACATGGACATCAGTCCAACTTTTCTATTACTTAACATGCTACAGTGGAAGGATGTAATTATGAAACACCCCAGCATCTGCAGAGCAGCCTGGTGGTTAAGCTAGGCACACACTTTGGGGTCTTTGTGACACCACAGAGGTCCAGACCCGGTCCTGCGGCTGCCACCCTAAACCATGCCCCAGATGCTCCTGTGTAGTGGTTCACCTGCCACCGAGTGTGGTGACAGATATGTCTGCCCCCTGGAAACTCTCATTTGCCCAGAAACCCACAGCATGGAGGACTTATTGCACTCCTACCTCATCATCCCAAGAAAGTATGAAGCATCAATGAACCATGTGGAAACTGGCACCATCAGAGGTAGAAGCGAATTCGTGGGTCTCTTCTAACAGCCCTGTATGCTCATCCTAAAGGTCTGTGAGCACATTTCCCTGTTATATGGAGTAGGTAATAGCAGCTCTTTAAGAAAGGATAGAGGACAAATGGTATCTCATCCCAGAATAATGGAGATGTTCAGAGAGTTTTAGGACAGAGATGTCTGAATTTTAATTTAAGATGAAAAGTGTCCCTGCTGATGGGGTTGGTGAGAAGCCTGGTCTGCTGCAGGCCTTTTGAAGAGCTGCCATTAAGTTGAGTTAACTCGCCATTTTCAGTCAAAGCACTCTTAGTGCACAAAGAGGGAAAATGGAAATAATTCTGAAAGGACTATTCTACAGGAACAGAGTACTTGGTTTGTCAAGGGGGGAGGATTTTTTTTTGTTACTGCTTTTATTTTAATTCCTTAATTCCATTATTCTGTGGTGTGTAAATCCCGGTGCTGGTGTGTAACAGCAAGTCCTGATTTGTGCTCTGCTGTCAGAGTAACTATCTAAAGCTTTTCTCCCATCGTGTATTGTGTCAGGAGAGAGTTGCCTTTGGGGCACTGCTGCCTTCCTGCAGTGATTCCAGATTTTTGCTGCCTCCCCTTGCCTAGAGGTCTTTGTGCTGCCGGGTACAGATCTCACTGACGTCCTCACTAAGGATGTATATGGAAGTAAGAGTGAGAGTTTTGCAGCTAAAAGTTATCTAAGTACTTTTGTATCAGTTGTTAAACGAACCCCTGAGAGCCAAAAAATGAGACGTTTCTCTTGCATGAAAGTGAAACCATCACAGAGGCAGGAAGCCAATCTATTGGTTTTTTTAATAATCTCTTCAGAGTTAATAAATGTCCTGCAGCAAAGCGCTGGTGTTACACAACCTCATGTCTCCCTAAATCAATTCCTCTTCCACTTGTGTACATTTCGACCACACCATGCCATACCTATGGCATCTCAGCAATGCCTCATTAAAGCTGCAGCTTAGCAGGCTCTGTGCTGCTTGCACTCCTACAACATCTGGCCTGCAAAAAGACATTTATTCATTTCCTGAAATTAAGGCAAGCCCTGGCACACAGTCATTATGCCTTATACATGGTAATAACAGTGCTGTGCGTGCAGCTGGGAAAGGAACAGGGCTTTTATGTGGCTAATTGTTTAACTACTCATAGTTATTTCCAATTTGGTGTCTGTGTTGCTAGGTGTTGGGTTTTATCTCTGAAAATGCAGCAAAGTTCTCTAGCACTTTCTCTTCTTTCTCAAATTTTCCCTTTCCCTGATAAAATTTCTCTACAAAATCAAGGGGTTTTAAACTACTGCATGGTATTTGTTTGTCCAAGGAATCGCTGCCACACAATTACAGCCATTGTATCTTGCATTCTCCACATTGTTGCTGTGAAGTGTGCGGGCAGCCAGCTCTGTGTGCAGCAAGTTTTTAGAGGAATTCCTGCATCCAAGCACAATAGGAGGAAAGGGCCAGGTCCTCAGCAACCTAGATTCTTACGTGAACTCTATAATGTTAACGGGGGTTTAGTAAAGCTGGTAAGTGTTGTGTTATATATATGAACACCTGCGTGCATGAGCATACTCCCTAAAACAGAGAGATTATAATGCACTTGACCCCAACTGAAAAAAAGTAGTTCAGGCTTTCCCTCAGAACATACATTTCAAAGCATGAGTTCAAAAGGAAGCTCATCCCTCAGATTCAAATACTCATTAAGCCCATTCCCAATTCAATTTTCAGAGATCTGTCTCTCTGGGACAGAGAAATCCAGAGATGCTATCGCATTAACCACATATTATTACTATCTGGGCATTTTTCATTTTGCAGAAGAGAAAGGCAGTAAAAGGAGATGTTACAGAGTTCCAGTTTTTTTTTTTTTTTTTTTCCTCCCTCAAATGTTCAGCCAACTGTGCTAAGAAGTACTAATAAATCCTCAGCCTGCTAGAAAATTGTCAATAATTGAAATTCCTGTGGCATTCTGTAACCTCCGTGTCTCTCTTGAGCCTTAGCTGCTCTCATGCAGGAGGACTTTTTAAAAGCTCTTTGTTTTGTGTTTTGGGGAGAAAGACCTAGGTAAGTTGGTCAATGAGCCAGTAGCAGGGTGCACCTTTTTGGCTGTGCATGAAAAGGAAGGAACGACATGCTCTTACCTTTTGGATGAACTCAGGGACAGCTGTTGCTTTGCTGGCTATTATGGACAGCAGGGCTAAGAGTGGGAAAAAGAGAATGCCCCACCAGTTTATATAGGCTAGCATGGCTCCTGTTCTGATATTACCAATTAGTTGCTTTCTCCTCCCACTTCGTGAGCTCCAAACAAATGTCAAGAAGGTTCCCTCTTGAATTCTCCACCTTTCCTCTTGTTCTGTCCTTGGTCTCTTGCCAAAAGCCTCTCTAAATGTCCTCTTCCCTGCTGCTTTTTTTGTTGGTTTTGAACTAAGTCTTTTTTAACTCTGTCCTTTCTCCTCCAAAACTAAGAGGGACTCCAAACTTCCCAGCTGACTCTCAGCATACCTATGCTGGACCGCTCCTATGTTAGTCTCTGTAACCCAGGACTGCTCTGCATCCTTCCATCCTTCCCTCCTTCCCAAAATGTTGTTGGGTCTATGGCGGTTAAGAAACTCAATTGCAGATGTGTTGTTTTGAGATGTTTGTGCTGTGAACGTTTTAGAGCTAGCACCATAATGTGCAGCTTGCTGGATTCAGCTGATTTGGGGTAGGTTTTTGGAGCCACTGTTCTTGTAATACACTGGAGCAAAGGACCTGGTTCCATTGCTTAATTTTTTTTTTTTTTTTAACCAGTTATTTGAGAAACCTTTTCTTTTTTTTCCTTCTGCATTTTTAACATTGCCTCCCTAACTTGCTAGAGGAATCCGGACTATCAGAAGTGTGGCATATTTGAGAGGTTTATAAGACTGTGAAATAGCTGTGAAAGGCAGAGATGAAGTTGGAGAGGAAAAGTCTTGAGAGAGAGAATAATAGGAGAGAGAGCAGCAAAAAATCTTGTGAACTTAAGGAACCTGTTAGGTTAATTTAAACCACAGCTTCATTCACTTTAGGACTCTGAAAGAGTGATGGCTTAGAGAAGCAACCCTGCAACTCCATCTGAGTGCCAGAGTAATGAGTTGTTGAATAAGAACCCATCGAGCTTTATGACTTTTCTTCCAGCTCACTGGAAGCAGAGCATATGTTGCATGAATGAAGTGATGTTAGGTGCATTGTGTTAATTCCCAGGATGCATCTCTTTTCATGGAGATGTTTTTAACAGGAGCCTGGATTCTCTTTTTCCCCCACAGAGCAGGGTTTCTGATGATGACTGTCAGCTTAACACTGCTGCGTGAGCAAGTGTTTCTCTGATCTCGCAGGCACCAGTCAGATGCTGCCAGTCCCTGACTTTGTACCCAGCACATAATGTAGCATGAGGCAAGGAGATGTTGCAGAGGAAGATGCTTTGCTCCACTTCAGTACAATTTTTTCCCTTCACTGTTTGTTTCTCCTTGGGCTGCCTTTGCTTTCTGTCCTGTAAGATGCATCTCAGAAGAAGGGAAAAGCAATGGGTAATTCAAAAGGGAGATCTCTGTACAAAGTATGGTGGGACTGAACTTCAGACTTCACATTTTTTCATTTTTCATACCTGGCCCCAGTGTCATCAAAACCAGTGTTTTTCCTGCTGTCTGTCAAAGGGTTGGAGCTCAAGGGGATGGCAGGCAGCTTTTGGGCTGTGGTATCTGCAGAGCAGCATGGAGGCTCTGCAGGCTCAGCAGCCACTTTTGTCCTCCAAGAGACAAGCCTCAGGCCACTGTGTCCAATTATGGCACTTTAAAGAAGTTGATGTAGGATGCAGGTGTGGGATGGATGTCTTGGAGTAAAGCTTTGTTTAGCTAGACAATGAGCAGGTTAATAGATAACAAGATCATATTCTGCTGATACCTGTGCAGGAACAAAGTCTCTGGCACAGCCTGCTCTGTTAACTGCAGGCACAGGAACCATGAGAGTCACTGACACGTGATGGGGTCACTGGATTGTAGACACAGCCAGCTATGGGGATTGTTTAACTGCCGCTGCAGCTGCTTTAGGAAATCTATATGTTTTCAACAGTTATCTTCTGAAAAGGTCTGGGCTCAATTCCAGCAGACTCAATGCAGGAGTCACTTACAGGAAGGCCTGCCTGCAGCTCTATGCCTAGGCATTGCCTAAGGGCGCGACTGGTGCAGAAGAGTGGGAATGTTGGAAAATGTTGTACACATCTACAATTAAGCCCATGACAAGTTAGGTGCCCACAGCCAACCTCCCAACCTGAACAACTGATGAAGTATGTCTGCTCTGGTCTTTTGGGGATTGGGCTTCAAGGGAAGACTCGAAGAGGCCATTCCTTGAGAAGGCTCTGAGAAGACCTCCTGGATTGAGCTCAGTGGTTGACATTGTCAGAAGAGGGTTTGGTGGCTGGATCTCAGTCAGACTTAGTACCTGAGCTGTTTGGTGATGTGCCTGAAAGATCAGGCAGGAGCTGAACTAGCTGGGTACAGTGCTTGAACTTGTCAGCTCTGCCAGGAAACACTCTTATGGCCCTAACCCAGCTTCACACGCTCTATTTCCATGCCTCTCTCAAGGCTCTGTTTCCTTCAAGAGGAGCATTGAAAACCACTTAGCAGATTGCCATTATGCTGATGGTTTTGGCTGCGTTCCTTGGCTCAAGTTGCATTGCATGGATCAGTTCTGCACAGGGAGCAGCAGCAGCTCTTGGGCTCAACAGGTATTCTGAAGTGACATAAATCCACACAATGCAGCTCTGCAGATTGCTAAAACTCAGATCTTTTCCCGACTCTACTAGGCCGGACTGTTTGTGAAATGCAGATGGTATCTGTAGGCTTGTTATCTCTCACTGGTGTGCAGGTCAGTCATGGGACACCACTAAAATGAGACTCACTCTGCCTTCTTTATTCTCTCATCGGATATTTGCACACAGTGATAAATATTTCCCCAAAAACTCTCTTCTCCAGGAGAAACAGTCTCAGCTCCATCAGACTTTCCTTGTAGAACCATCTCTGTGGCTCTTTGCTAGACATGCTCAGTATGTTCCTGTCTCTCCTGTAGCTGGGAGTCAGCAAGTGTCAATCTGCCTGGGGGGCAGGGGCAAGGAAGGCCCTTTAGAGGGATCCGGACAGGCTGGACCTCTCGGCTGAGGCCCATGGGATGAAGTTCAAGAAGACCAAGTGCTGGGTCCTGCACTTAGGCCACAGCAACCCCAGGCAATGCTACAGGCTTGGGGCAGAGTGGCTGGAAGGTTGTGTGGAGGAAACAGACCTGGAGCTGTTGGTTGATGCTCGGCTGAACATGAGCCAGCAGTGTGCCCAGGTGGCCAAAAAGGCCAATGGCATCCTGGCTTGTATCAGAAATAGTGCTGCCAGCAGGAGCAGGGAGGTGATCGTCCCTCTGTACTCAGCTCTGGTGAGGCCGCACCTCGAGTACTGTGCTCAGTTTTGGGCCCTTCATTACAAGAAACACACTGAGGCTCACTAATCCACTAGGACTCCCAGTTCCTTTTCTGCAAAGCTACTTTCCAGCTGAGTGCCCCAAACACCCCCTGGTGCCATGAGTTGTTCCTCCCCAGCTGGCAGGACTTCGTATTTCTTGTTGTACTTCATGAGGTTCCTGTGGACCCATTTCTCCAGCCTGCTGAGTTTCTTCTGGCTGGCAGTATGACCCTCTCTCTAGTGTATCTGCCATTCCCCTGCGTTTTGTATCTTCTACGGTTTTGCTGAAGTTGCAAACTACCCTATATCCCAGATCATTAAGATAATTAACAATTTTTGCCTCTGGGTAACAACGCTACTGACTGGCCTCTATCTGATTTTGTTCCTCTGATTACAGCATTTTCAGTTCAACCATTCAGGCAGTTTTCAGCCCACCTTTCTGCCCACTTATCTAACTAACACTTCATTAACTTATCTATGGGGATATTATGGGAGACAGCATCAAAAACAGTGACTTAGGGCCTCAGGATATGACAGTTTGGAAGGCATCTCTGCAGCTCACCTGGTCTAGCCTCCTGCTGTAACACTGACTGACCTAATCACCCAGTAGCTGCTCTGGTCTCTTTTTTTTTTTTCTATAGATAGGTGATGCTCAGCTCAGATGCTGCTGGGGAGGCAGATACCATAGCCAGTAAAAGCTAAGATGTCTTGGAGGCCAAGTGTCTGGAGAAGCAACATCAGCAAGCCTGTTGCCATCAGCGTTTGTGGCCACATTACTTTTTATCATCTTGTTTTTATGAGAAGAAACAGAGTGGAAAATTTTGTTTCAGCATGGAGCATGCAAGGAGTCTGTCATAATCTTGCACTTGTTTGCTGAGGGAAATAGTTTTGGGTTTATATACACTGGACCAAAAGCCATGCTAATGTAGGCATCTTCTGCCCCTTGAATTTGGCCTGTAAAAATTCTCTAGAGAAGCTGTTATTTGACATTCCTCTGCATGACGGCTGCACAGCGTTTTCTCCAGCAAATGGCTATCAGGAATACAGGAAAGGAGAGCCCTCCAGCTCTGTTGTTCGTCTCCCTCTTGTGGTATATTCCTGATATAGCTGCTTATGCGGCTACAAAAATCAGCAAATACTCGGATGTCAAGTTCTAGAGGCCTTGTGAATACCAGTTCCCTGTCCCTGGCTTAGCCACAACTCCCCAGGCTCTGTGCTTGTGTAAGCCTCTGGACACTACTGATGACGCATGCTCCAAATATCAAGTAGATCTGATAGCACACACACGCCACTTCCCGCCCCTGTATACCTGCTCTGGAGGCCCTCTGTCCTTCTGTCCATCCTGACCTGCTCCCAGGACTCAGCTTCTCAGTACATGCAGCTGCAAGGGTACATGACTGGCATCTAGAAGCTCACATACTGATCAGAGTCTCTATCATCTGGGATAGGAGTGGAGAAGGATTACGTAAAGAGTGGATTACAAATGGTTTATGGCTTGTAAAAAAGTCCAGTGTTGTCATGGAAATTAGGCACCAGAGGTTCAGACTCTTCCTGCAGACTGATGTGTGAAGTGTTGGGTTAGTAAGCAACTTGTGACTTATTTGCAAGATTTTTCAAGATACTTATTTAAAACATTGCTAGCAGGAATGAAGAATGGCTTTGAGAGTGTCAGCTGCCCAAGGCCACACATGACGATGACTGTGCTGTTGGTTCACTGTCTAGGTAACAATGATGAGCTGCCACCTGACACCATTCTATTTGCTAGCACAGAGGTGGCCATGGCATCCAGCACAGGAGATGTCTCTGAAGAACACCCAAAAAATTGGAGTGATATATCTCAGGAAGCCTGGTGACATACAGATCAAAGAAGAGCTAAGTACGTTTATCTGGTTGGGTCCCCTTTCTTTGGATTTGTTTTCCATTTTCCAGGCAGCACTATCTCTTTTCTTATTAGCAGTGGGCATTTCTCTTGGCTGGCCAGGAAGCCTAGGGAAATGTGGGTGAGCCACAAGCATCTCTGGGGCTTTACACTGGAAATCTTTCTTTTCACCATCATGATCCTACATTTAGTTACTCACTGTGACCAGCTGGCTCCCAAGATAACGTGCACTTGTTTGGAAGACACTGATCTCCGGTACTGCTGTCTTTAGCTTCAGACACCTTCAGATCCTCTCCTCTTTCCCTGTTGTGTGCATCTGTCCTGGAGGAGGGAATATTGGTTCTGCTGGCACTAGGTGTGTTCCTGTTTGTTCTTTGCTTTGGGATCCAGGAATTGGTGGTGAGCAAAGCTGTCTGTCTCATGCCATGAGTCTGAACCTTGAGGCTTCTTGGTTCTACTGTCACTTGTTCCTTTGTAGACTGCATCAGCCAGATTGAAACCTCCTGAAGAGGGAGGGTTTGGAAGCTAGAGGGTTTGGAAGCCAAGGCTAAGTGTATCACTGTGTTTCAGGACTGGAGAGGAAACTGCAACTCAAACAATCCTGAATTTCAGCTTCAAATCCCTGCCCTGTATTTCTGGCTCCAGGAAACAGCCCAGATCCAAAGGGGTTCATTTTCCAGATCTATCTCAAGACAGCCTGAGCTCCACGAGAATGTCAAAGCTGGCCACATTCGCCTCTTTTTTATAACACAAGACAAAGTGTTTTTCTGCTCCTTCATCCAATTTTGCAGTGTCAGAGTCAGTTCACTCAACACCCCTGCATCTGATCTCAGCTTACTTGAGTTTCACTTCCTCTCTCCTTCTTTGTCCCCTACGATGGGGATTTCAGTCCCTGCCTTCACTGAGGGAAAGAATCCATTCTCACATGCCTATACATTGTAGGACAGGCAGCTGTTAGGCCTTAGCAAAGAGCAGAACACTGACATAGTTCCAGGAAGAAACTCAACATATAAATCCCAGTGGCTACTATTTTCTTGCCAAGCAGGTCGTAATAGAAGTGGAAGGTGCTGTGCATAGTATGAGTTGCAGGTCTAATCAACAAAGAGGACCAGTAGCTTCTGGAAATGAATCAGCACACAGTGGGAAGATGTAAAAAGTTAATAATCAGCATAATTTTTAGTGGTGTAGTTGCACTGGCTGTAGATGCTTGAGGGATTTTATAGGCAGAACTCCAGAGGACCATTTTCATATATGCACATAAGCACAGAGATATCCATTTGCTGCAAAGATTCACTTTTGTAGTAGATAATAGAAAAAAAAAGTCATGTCTGCTGGATAATTCAATTTCTGGGCATGGAAAATACCCTGAACAGGATTTAATTTACACAAGTGAAATAAAGTCACTCAGCTACAGTAAAAAAGCTGGTTGATAGCTTGTCATCATCTTTGCTTTTCTGTTTTTCTCCACAGCCAGGAAGTAGCTGCCTGGCTTCTGGCTGAGTAGTTTTGCAGAGGTTTGTGGATGACAGAGGAAGGAGCTGTCAGTAGTGAGTTAAATGAGAGAAGAGCAGAGAAAGCAAAATAAGGTGCAGGCAAGGGTGCCCTGAAATGAGGGAAAATGAGGGAAAGAAAGACTTCACATCGTGGCAGTTGTGCAGTGCAAGGATCTTTCCGTCTGTCTTGGCTTTTTGCACAGTTTGCTCTGTGGCTGCTGAGGTGTGCTAGGCAGGCTGCACACTTATGTCTCAGCACTTTGATGGCTGAGGTATCTGGGTGTTTTTGGGAGTGCTCTCACCTGTCTGTGTACTTCACTCCTTCAGTTCTGAATGAAGTTACATGTTTTGGGAGCACAGATTTAGCTCTACCTCAGCTCTTAGTGCAAAGGGAAATCCCTGGAGAAGGATGTGAGGATGCAGATCCGTGGCAGCTTAAGCTGTTAAAGGCTCTGAGGCAACTGAGCTGCATCTGGAGACACCCAAACGCAAACTCTGTTCTTGTTCCCAGGCAAAACGTGGTGAAAGAAACCTTTGCTTTCCACAGATCTATCCCTGGTCTTCTCATCTTGCTACTGGGATGTGTGAATTCCAGCTGTTGCAACAGCTGCAAGGGTTTGTAAAGGCCCCCCTGAGAACTGAAAAATCATCTGCAGCCAAGGGTTTGTTCCCTTTTTGAACTCTGCAACTTCCAAATTAAAACATGCACTTCTGTTTAAAGAGAAGTGAGGGGAGAGGATCTGGCAAACCAATCTCACTCTAAGAGTGGTGGCTCTTTTGCTACCTTGGCAAATGTGATCTGCTAACAAAAAAAGAAACAAACCACAACCCACCAAGAAAGACCAGCCTCCTGTGCTGGGGAATACACGCATCACTGCAGACCGGGGATATCTGGCATTGACAAAGCACAGAGCAACTTCCCAGCAGCTGGAAAATTCAGGAGCTTATCATATTTGGACGTGCGGTAAAGTTCTGGTTTTTATTCAGCTCATGGTGATGCCCTGTGTTGCTTTAGGACCCCTCTGAAGCATAAAGCCCTTCCCAGTATTTGCTGGTGGCTGCCAGGATGCTGCTGGGGAGGTTCACGTGCCCTCCCTGTCTGACCACTTGGTACTCCTGCTTGCACTGAGGCACCAGCCTGTAATTGTGGCTATTGGTAGAAGAGGTGCTGGCATTGCTGAGGGGCTTTATAAAGAGACTGTCTGAAAGAATTACACTGTTTATTTTAAGCATAGAACAGTACTGAATGGAATTGGGAGGGAAGTGTCTCGGGCTCTACTGTAGAGCAGCTCTCACAGTGCGGCAAGAAAACCTGCTCAGGGAGAGCAGACTAAGCCATCTTGTTCTGTCTGGCTTTCCCTTCCCATACAACCCTGCAGGCACTTCTCCCCATTGATGTTTGAAAGCACAAGAGCAGGTTTTCCAATGTTGCAACTTCAAGTATTCTTCCTGGACAGAGAGCTATCACCATCCCCTGTAATGGTGTCCCTCTGTACTGCTGCTTCCATCCGCACTGGACCCCCATTAGTACATGAGGCGTTGCTGGATGTCAAGCTTTAACTCAGCATGAGAATAAATTCTAGTGGCTGTCTGCCTGGGGGACAGCTGCCAAGCTGCTTATCCTCTGCTTATCTCCTCTGGAGTCCCATCATGCACCCTGGTGTTTGCTCTTTACTTTTCATGGTTGTCCTTGAGGGAGCCACAGTCTGCCATGAAGCCTCCCCTCAGCCTCCTCTTCTGTGGGCCAAGAAGACCACAGGACCTCAGCCACACCTCACACACCTTACCCCCAGACCCTTTGCCATCTTTGTAGCCCCCCTTTGGACGCTCTCTAATTGCTTCATGTCCTTTGTATATTGTGGTGACGTTCTGACACAGGTTCAGCTGGGTATGAGTCTCAGAGAGCAGCATGTTGCTGGTTCATGGAAATGTGTGGGTGCAGTGATATCTGGGGGCAAAAGCAATGGCTGTTTCTGGCTGAGGCTGTCCCATAGACAACCCAGTCCAGAGCGGGACTCTTGATGAGACAGATGGAAGACCACAAACCATAACACTGTTTCCCTAGATGAGCAAGGGGCCCTTTGATCCTGCAGATAACTCCATCCAGTGCATCTACTACAGGATTCACCCTCCAAGATCTGCAGACCTCAGTATTTCTGTGGCGGAACTCAAACCCATGATCACATTGTGCACCACAGGCCCAAAGCAAACTCAGGTCAATGAAGAACTGTTAAAATTGTATAGCACTATTTTGGACTTGTAAAGCCCTGACATGCCAGCAGTGAGTGCTCACTCTGTCTCTCTCAACTAACATGGAGATCCTGCTGCTGTGCAGTGAGTAGATATTGCTCCAAGGATGGGTCAGACTTTGACTGAAATGTCTGGTTTTAACTTTGGGCTGAGATTCAACAAGTTGGAAGAGGTAGTCGTTTATAAAATGCATTTTTTTTTAAAACGTATCTGCAGGGTGGATTTGAGCACTCCCTGTGCCTAAGTGTCTAGAGAAGCGTGTGGCCCCTAACCAAGCCCTGACTGATCTCAAAGATGTCTACAGGTAGCAAATTCTGTTACTAGAGTTTCTATCTCAGGTCCCAGTGAGGCCTTCAGTGAGTTGCAGGTGGCTCATGTCACAATTTCCACTACTGACTGCTGTCAAAACCTCTGCTCCTAGAGAATTTCCTTCCATAAAAGAGTCTCAAATAGGTCTCTGATAGCCTTTGGCTAGAAATCTCTTCTTCCTGTCAGCTCTTTGCAAACCACCAGTGCCCATAACTTGTCAAATTCTTCCTGAGGCTAGTTAACAAATTCAATCCTAACAAACCTCTGAGACTTAGCTTCAGCTGAACTTATTGATGAAAGCAGAAAGGAAAGGAATATTTCCAACCTAAGCCCTTGCAAACAATAAATGGCTTAAAAAAACCAGTATAGTGTCACCGTGTTTTAAGTGCTTATGTTTAACTTGAATCTTGCTTCAAGTTAAAAAAGAAAATGAGTACAAGGCCAAAAGTAGGTGGGTTTTTTTGCTGCAATCTAGCCATGTAAGTGCTCTGGGGAAGGGCTAGAGGGATAGGGCTTGTGTGCTTCACCTCTGTGACTGCAGATCTACTGGATATCTAATTCCCTGGGTCTTGCATCATGTCCCAGATTTTATAAATCCCAAATCCCCTTTGAAAAGGGCCACCAGATGAAGGGACCTGGTGGGCAATGAGATGCTCAGTGTGGCTCCGACCTCTTCTATAACTAATGTCCATTGAGAAGGCAAATTCTACCCCTTCATGTTTCCCTGGCGCAGCTCTGCTAGTTGTTCATGAAGAGTGGTTAACTGGTAGATCATTCTGGAGTCATCAACACCCAGATGAGGACATCTGAAGCATGTATCTCATGTGCCTGTGCTTGTGTGAGGAGGGCTAGAGGAGTAATCTCAAAAATTAAAGATATGTTTCTTTTTTTAATTGAGGGCTTAGAAGCAAATAGAAGGCCTTTGAAGAAATAATGAAAGCATTTTTCTTGGAGTCATGTGGTGTATGTAGTGGAATCCAGTTATAACAAAAATAGATGGGCTTCTCTGTTCATGGGGGGGGCATCTTGCAATTCATTCTTGTTGCATTGTCTGCTCCCCTTTGCACTGTTTGCTTTCTGAAGGCAAACTTTCAGGAAGTTATTTTGAATATACTACTGCTAGGCTGAGTGTTTGTACAGGAATATTTATTCCATGTACTGCAGAGGTAAGCTGGTTGGAGTGACTGCCCTAACCACAGAAGAGGTTTAGTTTTTTGGCTTTTCTTTTTCTACAGGCACATTTAATTTATATTAGATCACTGGCACTTTTGGAAGTGGCTGAAATTTGGGGCTGCTGCCACTGATAGCTTCAGTCAGTGATTTGATTGTCTACTGCTCCCATCTAGAAGACATTTGATATTTATCTTTCCTGTTTTCAAGAATTATTAGTACTGGCTATAGTTTCTCAAATCTTTTGATTAGCTAGGGACATAATAACTCTGTTTATTCTCTATTCTTTATGGATGGCTTCAACCCTAGAAATTGCTTTGCTAATTGATTTCGGGATGAATTTGCTTGTGGCTGAGAAGTTAATGTTTGTAATGGCTCTTCCATGACAAATTCTTTCCAGTAGCCATATTGTACTTGGACTAGACTCTTATTTTTAAGAAAATAAATAATACGCTTGACATAATTAACCACAGTTGAGGTTTTTCTGAAACATTATTTTAGCTGACTTTATTACTGAATTTTTCTGTTTCTTCTTTTCAACTCTTCCTATGAAGCTACATTGTCTGTGAGGTAAATTAAACTGTAGAGCAGATGAAGAGATTCTCTGACTTTGTTTTTCTATGGAATTATTAACCTTGAGCTGTCTCTGATCTCTAGTGGCCATACAAGACTTTTTTTTTTTTTTTAATAGTGTTGGTTTGCTTTGTTTGTGTTGCTTAAAGGATGAATTGGCAACCTGTTCTCCCATGGTTCTCTGCTTTCTTTACGGCTTGCTGACACCTTTTCTGATGTTTTCTTTGTTCCCTATTGCTTTTTTTCCCCTGAGTTACCATATGTGAGTAAGCAGCTGCATGGGCAGACTGCAAAAGTACTTTAACCACGTCTGAGCTTGTAGAACCCTCTATGATATTTTGAAGGCTTTATTGCTTGTGTTTAATGCCTGGGTAATGTTTCTGCAACCAATCTTTCTCCTAAACCAGTGGTCCCCCTCCGCCTGTGTGATAAATACCTATGCCTTCAGCTTGTCAGAGTTCAGCATTTCCAGGAGGCTTCTGGGATTTCCACAGGAGCCTTCAGTTTCTGTAGTGCATTTACTTTTCAGCTTCCTGCAGTTGAGCATTGGTCAGATCTTCCTTTCTTTGGCAGAGGTAGGTGAGATGTCAAGTTATGGTCAGTCCCATAACTAAACAAGACAAAATTCTCATGACTAATGTATCGAGTAGGCTGCTGAGATTCTTGCTCATTTATTAATCTCTAAGAAAGTTTATGGTATGCAGGAATGCTCACTCATTCCCTTAGTGCTTTCCTGGAGGATCTTTGCATGGCCAGATTCAGAGGTTACCCTGAGGGACAGATGTAATGGGACAGAGATGTAACATAGGTGTTCAAGTCTGAAGGGTGGAAAAGACCGAACAATTCACTGGAACTCTATGTAGTCAGTGGCAGGGTTATCTAACCTACTAAAATTTGGTCTTATCTGCATGTTTGGGGCTTTCCTCCCAGTTAGAACGTCAAATCTGTTGTAATCCCAGTAGACTAAGAAGCAGAACCTAAGTTCCCGGTTTAAGTATGTTCTAATGTTTTCTACTTGCACCATATTTTTGTCTCCCATTCAATCCTGGATTCTCCTTCTAGAGGGTGCTTAGAGTGGCTGCAGTTTCTGGTGCTGCAAATCTGGTGTTTATGAAGACATAGAAATTTGCTTGGGCAGGAATGGGGAACACCTGTTTTAAGAAAGGTTCAACTACAACACTAGGGCTTGGCTCCCACCTGTTTGCTCAGTGAGACTCAAATGAACATGCAAAACAGCCCCACATCAAGACACAAGAAGGGACAGCATCTAATCTGAACACTGAGTGATGTTTCTTTGGGTTTTGATCTTAAATCTTCAAGATCCTTTGTGTCTACAATTTTTAAACTGATCGTATGAAATGACTTTAGAATGTGGAAGCCTTTCTGCTAGGCTTGCTTTGTAGCAGCTTTGGGAAGGGTTCCCAAGGAAAGCACTCTTACGGGCAATTGGCCCTTCCCTGTTGAAAGGACTTGGAGGAAACTTAAAATAGCTGTGTTTTGCTTGTACCTTATGCCTGTTAGAAACCACCCCATTAGGTGACACAGCAGCAAGGCCATCCTCTGTTTCCCATGACTATGATGATGGTGTTTCACAAGGTTTCTCATGGACAGCTCATGAAAACATAGGAGAAGACCTCAGTCCAACCCCCAACAGACAAGGAGAGTATTTGACTTGTTTATTGCTTGCGCCTTAATGCAAAGGAGGAGTTTCCCTAGGAAAGGGGGAGGAAGAACTGCAGTAATTGCTACCAACAGTAAGTGTTTATCTCATTCTTTATGTAAAATGTTTCAGTTTTGCACTGGATGCATGTGGGGATTCAGACCTGCAATTCTGCAGTCAGCAGGAGACAGATCTTCTATTTCTAAGACAGAAGATGATGCAAGGAAAAGAAAAATGTTTTGATCATTGCTAGCTAGTCATTTTTGCAGTATGATTAAAGCACATATATTCATACCTTCATTGTCTTGACACTTAATGGGGAATCAGGAGATAGCACCAAAAATAGTGTGCATTCTGTAAAAGTGTTTACCTGTGTGTGCTGTAGCTGTTAAGACACAAAAAGAAGGTTAGACACTGATGAGACACAAGAAAGGAAGAGATCAGTTTGTTTATTCTACTTTCAGATATATACGTTCTTAATTTAAAGTGCAGCACTTGATGTATTTCTTACATTATTTATTATTATTAGATAGCAGCTCCCTCTCGGCATATTTATTTTGTTAAATTACACATCTAAAATTAAATACAGATCCTTGTCAGTGTTTATGTTCCTCTGCCTACTCCTATAATTATTGTTGATAAGAGGTGGCTTTCAAGTTAACAACACGTGGATTGATAAGACAGCCATTATGATGTTACCTGAGTGCTTTTTGGAAAGCTTAGCTCAAGGGCAAATTGTATTTCATCCGGAAAGTGCAGTGCTGAATCCCTGGCTTACAGACTGCTGCTGAGGGTGGTATTTGCTGCATCCAACCAACTGCTCTGAAACTGCTGACTCCTGGGCACTTGAAGTCAGCGATTGCGACTGTTTTTGGGGGTGCACAAAGGAGTGCCTCCTGTGCTTATTTTTGAGTCGCCAGAAGGTTTCTGCTCCTTTCGCTTCTGCTCTTCTCTTCTGCTCTCTGATGCTCTTCTCTTCATTCTCAGGTAGTAGATCCTGTTGGCTTCTGGGTAGGTGACTTTGCAGAGGGGGATTTTGTAGATGGCTGGGTTGTCTGAAGTTATCAGCAAAAAGAGAAGCGCTGAGAAGCAAAAAGGCCAGGTACAGAGTGGTAGTCCAAGCTGGGAGGAGAACAGACAGATAGGTGAGTTTTTGGAAACTCTTTTGCAAATTCCCTTCACTTACTTTTCCCTGTTGCTAAATTATGGCATTTGAGAAGTCGTGGGGGTGTGTGCCCTCATGAGAACGTTGTGACAGAGGACACCTGAAACCCCCTCATCCCTATACACTTTAGTCCATTCAGATATAGAGGAGAATGCTCAGAGGCAGGTATGGAGAAGTCTACATGTGTGCTAGGTCCCTGGACATCTGGGAAGCTTCTCTGCTGCCAAATGTCAGTACAGCTGCTCATGTGGAGGAATCCAGTAGTATTTAAAATACATGGGGCTATGTAAGGCATCCCACGCTGTAGACCTGGGTCTTTTTGGAACTGCAACTGTTGGCAAGCATGACGTGCAGCAGCAATATTGAAGCACATAAATCAAGCTTCAGAGCTCTGATGTCTGTAATGAAAGCCCAGACACCCAGCTCACGTGTAGACATTTCAATTTTCTAACAAATGACCAAAATCCTACCCTCATGGTCCTGTAAAACATGATCTGGGAATACGGTTCACACACCTTCAGTTCTCATTGCCCATGAATTACTGGCATTGCATCCACCCCACAGTCCTGCTCTGTGACCCAAACTCCTGGCCTATCTTGGAGTCTGCCAAAACCAAGATTACAGAAAAAGAGAAAAACTAGATGTGCTCTTCCCTGATCCATACACAAAACAGGTGTGCTTAAAGCAGCCTTTTGCATGGACCTACACAGTACTAGCGGAATGCCAGATGAGTACATTTAATGCATTTAAGCTGTTAGTTCTACTTTTTTTTTTTACTTTATTTTATGTTACTAAATCAATTTTATTAAAATGTGGTTTTGCTTTATTCTCTCAGATCTCGCAGAAAGAAAGCTCGGCAGTCCTGGCTTCATTTCTTTCTTGAACTGCCCAGATACAATGATTCTCCATTTAAGAGACCAATGACTTTTTTTCCTTAAATAATTATAGTTCTCATTTCCAGACCAAACTTGAGAAAAAAATTTGGGGGCAGAGTGGGAAAAGCAAGGAAAACTTTATACCATTGGGATTCATTTAAAAATGCTGGCTGCGGCTTAATATTGCAATATCTCAAACCATAAACTCTTGCTGGAATTCACATTTATGTGCAAATTCCCACTCTGGATTACATGCTCCAAAGGTTTCTGAAGTCGTGTTGTCAATTGTAGAGTTTGCAGGTGCACAGTTCAGCTGATGCACCATCTATAAGAGACACGCCACTGGCTGCAGCACTCTCACTTCAATACTGTTAGAACTGACATGGAGAATTTTGGAGCATTTCCGTGGCATTGCATCATGAGAAAATCAGAAGATAGCTAAAACAAAAAAACAAAACTCACAAAATAACTAAACTTACCACAGAGAGCGCATTAGTAAGAGCTGCTCCAGAGTAGGCACAAAATAATGCTGACAAAAGAAGACCAAAGACAGCTGAGGATGGGGAAAGAATGGCTCAACTTTCCAAGGAAATTATCAGAAATAATAAGATATCCAAATGCACAGTAAATCATTTCATCTTACGTGAGGATTAGTGTTAGAATTCAACAATTAGTTAAAATGCTCCAACGCTGTGTCTGGCCACATGGACTACGTTTGGTCCTCTCTGCTCTGTAATGGTGGATGGTGAAAGAACATGGTTTTGCCAGGAGTAGGTGATGGTGGTATTTCCTTTTCCATTGACACAGCTTGTCCCGTGTGTTGTGGGGATCACAACCATTCTCTGAGCAACTGAGAAACGATGTTCAAGTTGAACATGACAAATGGCTGGAGGCTGGGTTAATCTTCATGAGGAATTTACGTATGGTACACTGTTCCTAAACTTCCCATAGTATGTGTTTTTGGCTGTTGTTGGAGATGGGTGTCTTCGGCTAAATGGATTTTAAATTGAACTTGTGTAACAGCTCTCTTCTTATGAGGCAGTTCCTCTAAGGATAATTACAATTCTGGAATGGCTTTTCTGAATCTCCTGAATTGATAATTTGTTGAACTTCTGTTCCTGGCACAGCTTGTGCTCCTTACAAATACTGCTCCCACCATCTCTAGATGTTTCTTTGTGATTAGAAGCCTTGTTATCTAGAAGCCTTTACTTCTGCTTTTGTGGCTTGCACATCCAAGCTCAAATCTGATGCCACCACAGAAGCAGCTATTGCAGAGTACCTAGTTATGCAGGAAATCAGAATTCCAAAGTGGATTCAGAGTTGTCCTGTACTGCTCATGTACTGTGTGGATGCAAACATTTTTGGCTTCCCTCATCATATAAGATACATACCACAAGCAAGGGCCAGCAAATGAGTCTGCCAGGTCAGGGCGTAGAACATGCCTCCAATTGCAATGCATGCGAGTGCACAATTGTAATTGTGTAAGCCAAGGTAGATACTGTCAAATGGTGTTGCAATACTCAGTGCTACAAGACAAAAAAACAGTTGGCTGAGGTCAGCTATGGGAAGTATCTGCAGGAAGTAACCCTGACGTGTTGGAAATCCAGTCTCTTCCCTGTGATATCCAGCCAAATTTACAGTGCTCACACTTGCACAAGACCCATTTGCAGGAAAAGGGTGAACTCCAATGGAGCTCATTATTTTGGAGCTGTGACAGAGCAGTAGGGGTAGAATTTGGCGCAGTCTCAAATGTTTCTTCAGGCAAAATTTCCTACTTATGCCCCCTAATTTGCTCTAGTTAGTCCCTGAGATCTCTGGATGGGTGATTCAGCCAGAGTACATGGAGGCTTTCTCACTTGGGTTTCCTATTTGCAGAAAGCTGTGCTTGTGTGTTGTTTAAATCTCATTTATACCCGGATCTTGAATATCAGAGACACAGCTTTGGTAGGAGAAAGCAGAATTTTCCAGCTCTTCCTAGTGACCTTTGCTAAAACGCTCAGTGTGTGCTGGTCCCTCCATCTCTGCTGTGGAAATTCTGCAATGGGATGGGAGCTGAGGGTTTGCAATGAACCTGACATCGTAGGTACTTCTGCAGGACTTCTCATATGCATCGGGACTATCAGTAAAAAGGGTATCATGGTACACAGTGCACAGACCACCTTATTCTTAAGAGCAATACTTTTCCTGCTGTAATATCCTCATTTGTCTTCTGTTCCTCATCACCTTGCTTATTTCCATGTATTTTCTTTTGATCTTTCTCTTCTAGGTTAAATGTCAGGCCTGTGCAAAACTTGTCAAATGTTCTTAACCGTATAAATCATGGATAATTTTGTTTAAAAACACAAATTCAGGGCGGGTCACATCTTGTAAAACGCACTTCAGAGCGCAAATCAGAACTTAATGTTGGGTGTCTGTACCTTTTTCAAGGTAGTTGCCTCAGACTATGCTATCATATTTTGTATTGAAGTTGCTCACATGAAAGGCATTGATCTTGTTGTATTCAAGGGTCAGATTCATCTCTGTTAACCTAGGATTGTTTCTCTGGTTAGCGGAGAGAGGCTATTCAGGGTGGCATTCGTTTAGTTGTTTTTACAAATCTGCAGCAGAATGGAATGAACTCCATACCAGAAAAGTCTGTTTCTTTTCATTACTGATAATCTCTGAGGCAGATCTCTGCTCGTGGTTGCGACTTAGCATACTTCTGATGGTAAGAGATCAATGATACAATTTATTTTTTTCTTTATCATCATGTCCATGGGATTAACCACATCCAATGGCAGGAACGTTAAGCAAGATGGAACGAACCACCTGCAAAGTTACAAATTTAGTTACAAATCTAGAGCTGTAAGATAACCTGCTTCTGCTCTTCCCTTCACCATGTTGAGTAACCTTCAGTAAGATCTTTCAAATTCAGAGACGCTTTCAAAGATGGGAGTG
This sequence comes from Numida meleagris, assembly GCF_002078875.1. Classification (NCBI taxonomy): domain Eukaryota; kingdom Metazoa; phylum Chordata; class Aves; order Galliformes; family Numididae; genus Numida; species Numida meleagris. Next base: position 2,385,934 of record NC_034438.1, read on the forward strand.
TATTCCCAAGTATGCCTCAGCCAATACAACTGTAAACTCTGAACAGAATCTCATACTGGCATAGGTCAATGTATTCACTTTATCGAGATGATGTTGGTGAATATTTCTTACCTGCAAACATCCCAACTGTAGATCCAATTGCAGCATGTAAGCAAATTAGTGGGGAAGAGATGAGTAAAGCAACAAGGAAGATGCCTCCAGTCCAGGGGTTTTCACAACCAAACACTTGACCAACACCGACTGGGATGGATTGCAAGAGCTGCAACAGCCGGTAGAAAAAGGGCATGTTATTGTTGCTCTGAGTGAAAGAAGCAACTGTTATTTTGTCCAAGATGTGGGTTAGAAAGGAAAGGTAGCAACCCTGGCTCTGGGCAGGGCTGCTGAGTGAATGTAGGCACTCACGTCCTTCAGTCCAGAGTTAGTTTCTTGTTTGGTCTGAATTTCATCAGTCCAAGATGGGGTTTCATTTGTCCTGGGGTGGTAATGTGATATGCTTGTGTTTGTTGTGGTTTTGTTGCAAGTGACTTAAGTGAAGGAGAAAAACTGTAACCCTCCTAAGCAGTAATACTGTATGAGGCTGATTGGAATTTATTACATTTGATAATAGCATGGATAAGCAATAGATAAGCATATCAGTTACCCTTAACTTTTCTTTGGGGGTGTGGATGTAACTTTGCAGTGCTCGACCTGGCCAGTGGGGACTGGATGTAGATGCATTTCTGCCCCTTTGAGGTCGTGATGTTTCTTCCCTTTTTTCTTATTATCATTGACCGTCCTGCTGATTTCCCTTTGACCACATCTGGACAGTGAGTGTGCATGTCTGGATATACTTGTGTGATAACAGTAATTGAGGCATGTTTAGGGGCAATGTAACGCTAGGTAGAGTGAGAGGTTCAGAATCTCTGAGATTTGATCAGTTTTTCTGCTGGATCAGCCAGGACTGTCCCTGGAGCATTTATGGCACTCTCTTGTATGAAATGAGCTAAGCCATTTATTTCTGCAAATGGCTGCTGCTCAGAATAGGCATGTGCAAAACTGTTATCCAGAGCTAAATGTCTTCATGCTCACGTTTTTAATCAACTGTCATAAACTTGTTGGGGTGAAGCTTACCAGAGGCACATTGATTGCAGACCAGGTGATATTGGGCACTGATGCTACAGGCTTGATGAGGGTTGTAGGAAAAAAAGGGTTGTAGTGTCCTGTGGCTGCCAAGTACAAAGTCAGCGCAATATTGAAGGGCAGAGTGAAAACAGGAAGGTCCCATTTACTGAAAATAGATCCCAAAGCACTGGACAGGACTGGACTGAGAACAAAAGGAAAAGAGAAAGAAGTATGGCTTGTTCGTCATAGTTACAGTGGTAAAGCATCCTACCACTTGTGTCATAAGCTCTGGAAAATGCAAGCCAGTGGTATTCCTTTTGGAAACATTAGGCAGTGAATTCCTTCATATAGTAGATTGCGTCTGGCAAACAGTTAGAGAATGCTGCTCATCCTTTTACAGCAACTATCCCATTCATTCGTGGATGTAAGCATATTGTTGAGGAGACTTCTCACCACATAAAGTACTGTATGTTTTTTTTTTTTTGTTAAATAAAGCCCAGAAAACATGTGAATGAGGGTGAGGTCCTGTACTCGATGGAAATGGGCTGTATTTTGATGGTTTCATCTGAGCTCTGGGGATGCAACTGGGCTGAGCCACCCTTGCAGTCAACCTTGAAGTTGCAGTGTGCATTGCACAGTTTACAGCAGCTGGATTTGAGTCCTAGAAGAACATTAGACCGGTTCTAATTTAAAACAAAACAAAACAACAAAACAAACCGGAAAACAAAACAAACCAATTATTTGGCATTTCAAAAGCAACTTCTTGTGTCCTGTTGTGAAGATATTATCAATGGAAAAAATGCTTTGTTCTCCTTTTGTATTCTCAGATAAAGCCTATTATTTTACGATAAATTTCGTTTCCAGAGCAGTTTAAAGGCTTCCTTGCTAGCTGCTGTAGAAAAAAAAAACACCGCTTCGGTGAAAACAGTGTCCCAGTTTCTGTGTTGAAATACAAAGCTTCTGCCAGTTATACATCTTGTCAGGAAAAAAGAAACAATTAAAGAAATTCTGACTTCTAAAGCTTAAATTCAAACTACCGGTTGAAAATCTCTGAAAATTCTAATTTTAAAACCTTTCTGCTCTACCCTCGAGTCCCATGAACTAGAAAAACAGGGAAATGTTTGAATAAAAAGCCTCGGGGAGTTCTGGCAGACAAGACAGACTAAACATTCTTGCAACATGTTGTGGATTTTGAAAGTGTCTCAAAATGACCTTCGCAGAGCATCACTAGTGAAATAAAATATTGAAAAATCTGATTTCAAAAGGAGTGAAATGCAGTCATGATTTGTATCTTGTCACTGACAGTGATTAAAATGTGGCTTTTGAATTAATTTTTGTTGAGCCTGTTAAATAGATTCTGCAGTGCTGTTAAGGTCTGTATTTAGAAGTGGTAAGCATAGTCCCGAAAGGATGTTGTCTAGCTTTTGGAGGTAGTTGTAAGAAATAATTTGACTTGTGACTGGTTGCACATTTGAGATGGGAAGGTGGAATTCAGCCTGAAGGAGAAGCTTCAGGTCAGTTCAGCATCTGGGTAAGGGAGAATCATAGGAGTGCTGGGCACTGTGACATCCAACCCAATGTGATCTGCTGATGTGGTCCATTTACAGTGCACTGAAGAAGAGCTGCTTTGTCCTTCTGATATGATTGACTTTGTTAGTGTGCTTGACCTCCTGCCAAAGTGTTTCATTCAGTGAAGAGCTTTTTCCAGTGCTACCTTGGCTGGAGCTACTGATGTAGGCGACTGTGCAGACAGGACTTGCAATATGTACAAGATTCACATAACAAAATTCCTCATTCTCTGAGAATTGTCCATAAGAGAAAAGTGACACTTACCAGGCCATGGATATAACTGCCACAGGAGGAAGAAGCCACCAGTAGTAATCCCCTTTATCTGAGTAGACAGCCATGAGCAGACCCACCAGGATCCCATTATAGCCGTGCAGCCCTGCTGCAATGGCTGACCTATGATACAAAGAAATGTTTGCAAAGTAGCAAGCTGTGCAGAAGATATAGCTGTAGCATAGCTTCCAGGAGGATCTGCTCACGATCTTCCCTGCCACGGAGACTCACTGAAATGCAACTTAAAAATGTCCTGCTCCTGGTGAAGGGAGTGTAGGGGGAGGATGGAAAAAGCAGTGAGGTTGTTGCCAGGTTTCATTGCAGGGGTCTGTGGAAGGCAGGATTTTTGAGACTGTTGAACAGTGATGGTCCAGAGAGCTCTGTTTGACACAAGTGGTATGGTTGTGATGATGGCCAAACTTAACGGCTATCAGGGAGAGAACTGGGCTTGTAGTGTTGGATGACATTATGACACTATGATGGCCAGCTATCAAGACAAGCCAGCACCTCCTGGACCACAGCTCTGTCCTCACCTAACTTCTTCCAAGTCAGCTGTGAGGAAAGTTGGTCTGCTGGCTCTAATGCTGTTGAACACAGGCCTATGACCCATCAACATGCTCCTGAGATCCTAAGGATCATCTTGGACACGAGGTCCCACATACCTCTCCTGACTGAGAACCAGCGCAGTTAACGTTGATGTGGCAGTTCCAACACAGCCCATCAGCATCCACCAGGGCTTCTGGATGAAAAGCCCCACTAAAATGATGAGCCCGCTGAGAGGGTTGTTGACAAACATCACCTGAGAGGTACCTCGCAAGATCCAATCCACCAGCTGAACCATGAGGGGTTTATCTGAAAGAGATAAAAATGCTAGTGATGAGGCACCATTTCATTGGAGCTCCTTCAGAGCACACTCAGCTTGACAGCTGTTTTCTCGCCACAGAACAGAGGTGATGTATCAACAGGACTATAAAGACAGGCTCTGATTTATTGCTGTCTGAGCATATTTTTGCATCTGGCACTTGAAATAACAGGGACTGGGCACTGCTGTAGAGTCTGTGGAGGGATTCATAAAAATGGTTTATTTATGGTGGTAAAAAAAAAAAAAAAGTCTTTGCAGAAAATTCTGCTATAAATTTAACAGGGAGATAAACCCTTTTCTGTGTATTATTCAGATGCAGAGTGGGATAGAGGCAAAGACTGAAACTAGTTTGTGTTTGGATAGGGAAATATAAAAGAAACACTTCTGCTGGTTCAGGGAGAAAGCTGGTGGCCCAGAACATGGAGGATCAAGTGGTAAAGTTCTTCTGAGGCAGTGTGTGCTGCAGGTCCCCATGGCAAAGGTGGCTCAGTGTTCAGACTCATGAGGTGGCAGGAATTTACTTGCTTGCTTATAGCCTGGTGCACTGATTAGACTCAATGACATGGTGGACAGTCCTTTTTAATGTCTTTACTGATGGCCTGGATGAGGGGATTGGGTGCATTTTCAGTAAGTTTGCAAATGACACCAAGTCAGGAGGAAGTGTTGATCTGCCTGAGGGTAGGAAGGCTCAGTGGAGGGATGTGAATAGGCTGCTTTGATGAGCTGAGACCAACATTATGAGCTTCAGCAAGATCGAGTGCCTGGCCCTGTACTTCAGTTAGAACAGCGCCATGTGACACTACAGCCTTGGGGCAGAGTGGCTGGAAAGCTGCGTGGCCAAGAAGGTCAGTGGTATCCTGGGGTGTATCAGAAATAATATAGTCAGCAGCACTGCGGAAGTGATTGTCTGCCGATGCTTGGCACTGGTGGGGCTGCACCTCAACTGGTATGTTCAGTTCTGGGCCCCTCACTACAGGAAAGACACTGAGATGCTGGAGCACGTCCAAGGAAGGTTAAAGAAGCTGGTGAAGTGTCTGGAACACAAGTCTTACAAAGAGCGGCTGAGAGAGCTGGGATTGTTTAGTCTGGAGAATAGAAGGCTCCAGAGAGACCTTGTTAGTCTCATGTCCAGCTTGACATCCACCAGTACCCCCAAGTTCTTTTCAGCAGGGCTGTACCCAGTCCCCCAGCTTGTATTGATAGTGGGGGTTGCCACAACCCTGGTACAAGACCTTCTGCTCGTCTTTGTTGAACATCATGAGGTTCTCTTGCGTTCACACTCTACTTGGGCCTGTCTTGGCCTCTGGATTGCATCCAGTCCCTCAGCATGTCAACTGCACTACACAGCTTGGTGTCACCTGCAAACTTACATTCAGTTCTACTGTCAGTGACATTGATGAAGGTATTAAAGAGCACTGGTCTCAGTCCTGACCCTTAGGGGACACCAGTTGCCACTGATCACCATCTGGCGTTGAACTGTTGACCACTACTCTCCGGGTATGACCTTGCACCAGTTCCTCATTCATCAAGCAGTCCACCCATCAAATCCATATCTTTCCAATTTGGAGAAAATGTTATGGGGGACCATGTCAAAGGCCTTACTGAGTCCAGATAGATGACATCAGTTGCTCTTCCCTTGTCCACTGATGCAGTTATGCCATTGCAGAAGGCCGCTAGGTCACTCAGGTGGGTCTTGCCCCTGGTGAAGCCATGTTGGTTATCCCCTACCACTTCCTTCCTTTCCATGTGCCTTAGCATACCTTCCAGGAGGATCTGCTCCATGATCATCCCTGGCACAGAGGTGAAGCTGGCAGATCAGTAGATCCCTGGGTTCTCCTTTCTACCCCTCTTAAAAATGGGAGCGATATTGCCTTTTTTCAAGTCACCAAGCTCTTCACTGGGCTGCCATGACTTTTCAGATATCATTGAGAGTGGCTTGGTGTCTTCATCAGCTGATTCCCTTGGGACTCTGCGATACATCTTGTTGGGACCCGTAGACTTATGGTCAGGTTTCTCAGGTGGTTGCAAACTTGAGCTTTGCTTATGGTGGGAGGGACATTGTTCCCCTGGTTCCCACCTTCTAACCCACCCACTTGAGGGGTATGAGGTTGTCTGAGAGCATCTCTGTACAGTGCAGAAAGGGTTTTGCAGCGCTGCAGTCGATGTGTTCCTGGGCCTTGTGCAAACTGACTTGAGGGCAAGCAGGAAATGGCACTGTATCGCTGTGTGTTATTAAACATGGTGTAAGAATACGAAAAAGAAAGTCTGCCTGCATGTACACATTGCATCTTTCATCTTCTTAAATATTTAAAATTAATTCAGTTACTCAGTTTACACTGTTAATTAGACACAGTGCGAAGTGCCAGGCTGCTGCTTGAATCTGGGCAATGTCTTATTCGTAACAACTTCCCACTGCCCCTTTCTTTTCCACTTCCCTTCTCTGTTTATTTACAGTGGAGTCTTAAGTTCTCTTTTGTGATGGCAGTAGCTTAAAGAGAGGATCTCTCAAGGGACAGGCGCCACTCTACATCTATTCAGCATCCCTGGGAGAGACCTCCCAAAAGGCTGCAGTGTGTCTTAAGGGATGACTTCACAAGCATCCCTTTAGCAGTATGTTGCTGGTGATCCAGGCAGTTACAACTAGGAAGGAATGGCTTCTTTAGAGAAAAATGATTGGACGTGTTTGAGACAATGTTTATTAATGTTTGTATTGAGCTATGAAGCATATCAGCAATGCTTTTGAGTTTAAGCACTAGTTTTAACTGTATTCAAATATAATGAGCATGCAGGGGCAGGAAGATTTCCAGGACACTGAGTAATAAATGCTGTCTACCAAGCCACTGGAGTTAACAAAAAGCAAAAGGAGATGTTTCTTTTTGCTAGGGAACCAAACTGGGTCTACTGGGAACAGGTTGCTCAGGGAGCTGGCGAAGACACTATCCCTGGAGGTTTTCAAGAAGGGGATGAGTTTTGCAGTGAGTGAAATGGTCTAGTGTGTTCACCATCAGCATGGGCTGATGGTTGGACTAGTTGATCTCAGTGGTCTTTTCAACCTCCATGACTCTATGATTTTACAAAACTACCATCCTTCTGAGCTCCCAGAGTGGAGGTAACTCAGCTCACCTGCTCTTAAATCTCTCTCCTTGTTGGAGCTGTTCTTCTAATGAACCTTACCTTGACAGAGGATCCACAATCTTGCATAGCCTCTCAAAGCCCAAATCCCTAATAATTCTGGTTAACACAGACCATCTGCTGATGTATTGTTCCTGCCTGGACAGTAAACCTTTGAGATCAGTCCTTGCTTTGTACTTTATAGGAACATAACACTCGTGGTGCTTATTAATCCCCAAAGGCTGGTAAATAGAAAGCCTTTGCCTGTACAGTCAGAAGTCAAGTCCCCGTTGCCAGCCCACACATGGACAAGGAGATGGCTACTGATCCAAAGCACTTACAGACAAGTCCAAATCCTCAGCTCTGACGTGTGATTCTGGGCATCGCTATGAGGAACATGATGCTAATGACATAACTGATTAAGTGTAAAAGACATCTTTTGCCTGTGCTGAATTACATGTGCAGCCATGGTAATGGCAGTGAAGTTTCTTTCTCAAGAACAGTGCAATTTGGGCTAAAGCACCAGAATTTCACAGGGAGTTCAGGCCATGCCTTCTCTGCTATGTCTCAGAAGGTGAACTCGTCCCTTGTCTTGTGGCCCAACACTGGAAGTATCATGGTGATGCAGATGTTCCCAGCTTGCTCTTCCACAGAGCCCCAGCATATCCCTGTGCTTACTTTTCATCCACTCTCCATATTCTTTCATTTCTCCTGTGAGATACTTGAAAGCTTGGTGGAATTGTTTTCCACTTCTCCCCAGCAGGTCCTGGCTTCTTGGCTGCTTCTCTGTATACAGGTTCCTCTCAGCCGGACTTTCAGCCACAACAATTTCTCCAAGATCCATCTCTCTTGGGTAGTGAGAAGAGGAAACTGTAAATCACAAAATCCATGTGTTAGAAAACCCCTTGTGTTGTGCACTGGCAACTTTCTGCTGTAGCGTAGAGCCCCTCAGTGACATAATTTTTTAAAGAAGGGATGTTTCGTGTAGAAGGCACCTGCCTGAGACACTGCTGGGAGCAGTGTGAGCTTCCATCTAGAACTTGCTATAGTTGTCTTTTTTTGGGGATGATGACCAGGAAATGACTTAACGCTGACATGGAGCTGTGGCACAGAGCTGCATGGGGCAAATTGGACATGGCTTGTGTGCCTTGCAGGATCCTGGCCAGGGCTCCTCATTCCACATCTGCTTTTGATAGACCACCAAGAGCAAACTGAAGAAGCATCAAAGCCTTGCTCAGAAATTGGCATCCAGATGTGGCTCTGAGCAAAGATGAGCCCCTTGGCTCAGAGCTGTGGGCTCTTTAATGAGCAGATGAATATCCAGGCAGGATTATTTGTTTATTAAACTCCCAAGTACTACTGCAGATCATTAAGAAGATCATTAAGACATAAACCCTTTAGAGAAAATACACTGCACTGCGACCTAGGGAGTTACACTGTAGGTTACATCTGCAGAGATGCTGCTCAGTTTGCTCTGATCATTTTGTAGCAATGTGTCTGGGTCTCTAGGTGCCGACCAAGAGCATATGATGTTGCCTAGAGCTTGCCCCGTGTTTTGTGGAATATGGGCCCCACCTTCTGGTGGAAGCCTGGGTTTTGGCAGCTGTGACTGGCTGTCACTGTACAGCCTGCAGCAGAAGAGCAGAATGAGAAGGGATGCCTGGCTGGGGACAAGGCTGTTGTGCCTGATAGGCTGGTGGTAAAAGTATCCATGGCTCTGGATGCCCTAAGAAGAGGGTCCTTGACCACCAGAAGATGTTTTCTGTTCATCCCATGGAGTACAAAGTTACATGCAGCTCTGGAAACGCTTCCTCCAGTGCTTGCTGCCTTGTGCTTTGGCTCTCTCTGCTGGCAGCACAGCTCTTTGCAGTGGCCTTCGAGCACAAGGCTCAGCCTGGGGCTGTGGATTTAATTTGTGCATGTAACTAACCAGCTCTGTGTGCTTGATCCTATGGGTGAGGAGGATTATAAGAGGCATATGGAGCATCTTATTAGAATCTCCAAGTTACAAGGATGCATCAGTAAAGCAAGATTAGTGTCCCCCCGGCTATGAACAACATCCATAACCAACAACAAAGTGCAGCTGTAACCATCAGGGAGAATAAATACTGAGCAGTTGAGTCTGCCTTCTTGGCACCTGAGTATCTCATGTTCATTTTGAACCTCACCATGAGAAAACGCAGTTGGGTTTTACAAAGGGAAAACATCAGTGCAGAGCATATAAAGTCCAGATTTACAAGACTGCACTGCTCAATTCCCACTGAAATTGAGATGCGGGACCTGGATGTTTTTAAAAATTCTTGCCCTCTCTCACATAATTTAAGTATTAGGGGTTAAGTGCAAAGTAGTCATGTGAGAGACTTTTGCCATCAGTGCAGAGAAAAGCTAGTACCTCAGGAGAGTGATTCATGTCACAAGTGAATAAGGGGGTGCCTCCCTCTTTCCACTCACTGCAGAGGGAGATTGGCTGCTGAGCATGGAGGGCTATTTTTAGGTGAGAGAAATTCCAGCCATGGAGATTTTGCCAAGGTCAACCCTCATTTTGATGGAGGAGGGATCTGGAGTCCCAGGCTAGTGCTTTAAATCACCGGGCCATCTATAACCGGCCTGCAACCTGCATCAAAGCTCAGGAGCTAGGAAACAATTCTGGTCTTGTGATTCTTCTTTCTCTATGCATCAGAAGGGAATTAAACCTCTGTTTGCAAGGTAGCGTGCTTGTCCCCCTCATAGGGGAAGGCAGGCTGGGAGGAGATGGCTGAAATTCCCAAATTGTTGGGAAAAAGAATAGTGCAAAAATGATATGAGGATTCTGAAATCCTTCACACTGCCACAGCAGTGAGCTGTAGGGCTTTGAAGCAGAGCAGCCCAAAGGGATGGAGAAGGTCCTGGAGGGCTGTGATGGGCACAGTGATCCCTGCAGCAGCGTTACCCTGGAAAAACATGCTTCTTTGCAACGAGCACCTGTCAGGCAGTAGACACGTGCTCCGTGCTACAGGCTCCAGGAATAGTAGAGAAATCGTTTGAACAGTTAGCTAATTAGGGCTAATGAGAGCCTGAATCACTTATGGCACACCTACGGCTGATGGGGAATTCCTTGAGAAAAGGGCCTTTTGTCAGCAAACACTGATTCATCACTGTGGTTAAAAGACATCCTGCTTCTTGGGAACATCTGTCAGGCTGTAAGGCACGGTGGTTAGAATTCATCTCTGGATCTACCTTTGCCTATTCATTCCCAAACAGACTGCTGTTCTAGCATGCTTTTGGGGTGCAGGATAATGATAGCATAAAGCTTTGCACTTGTAAGCTTCCTAGAGTAAACACTGGTTTTCCCTTTGGCTTTTTCTGCTGGAGAAATGGTGCATGGTGTTGCACGCCCACTAAGCCTGCAGCTATTTAGTGGCCCCACAAACAAATAGCAGTACAAGGTGGCTGTGAGTAATGGGAGGGTGCATGACCAGAGTGGTGAGTAACCCATGGCATCTGAAACCTCCTTTCTGCCTGGCATGATGTGCCTGAAGATGCAACTGCACATTTCGTGCTCATTTCTGGTTGCGTAGGGAGCTGAGTGTTACACTATGGCACCCGAGACCAAACCTGGGCAATTGCTTCTCTCCTTCTTGCCTAGTATTGTTAGCCTGTGCTATAACCTCCTTAACCTTAGCATGAAAATCTGGCTCTAAAATTGCAAGACTCTTAAAGAAGTACTGAGTTTGTGTGTTCACCTTCAGGATGTGAATCTTTGGTTGTCATGATTTCGAGCTTGTGTATGCAATCACCCAGGCTAGAAATGTCAATCCTTTCTGGCTTGAATCCCATGGTATCACCTGACTCCAGGATGTGGAAATTGAAGGAAATGAGCAGGGGAGCTGGGAGGGCTGAATGCATCGAGGTGATTGGAGAAGTGTTGACTTCAAGGGACATGGCCTCACAAGGGCTTTTGAAAAGAAGCTGTTTGTAAAGGCGTGTTGTGCTCAGCAGAAACCATAAAGAAATGGAGAGGAAATAGAGTGTACGGCTAGAGGGCAAGACTTTGGGATGGTGACAGAACGCTTGGCTGAGTTGTAATGACTTTACCAAGGAAAGCTCTGCCAGGGATCAGTCTGTGACACTGAAAACAAATGGAGAAAGCGGGGCATTTCAGAACAGCCATGAGGTTGAATGTAATGCATTTGCAGAGAGCAGGTACAAAACACTGTGTTGGGTTTATGTGGCAAGGTTTTGGTAGCAGGTGTGTTGCAGAGATGGCCTCTGTGAGCAGAGCCCACAGGCTGCCCTATGTCAGCTTAGAGGAGGGAAAGTGAGAGCAGTATGGTGGAGTTCAGCTGCGCATCAGGGTGAAATTACCAGAAAGTCAGACCAGGCAGGTACAATGGACACAAAAATCCTATTTTCTTACCACAGACCCTTACATGAAATGAAACAGCAACAATAAAAAGAAAAAACAACAACGAACAGATCAACACAAGATAGGCAAATTTTTTTCCTAACACAGGCATTAAGTGAAACCATGTTCCAGAGCAGTTCTGTTATATCTGTGCAAACACAAGTACCATGCACGAGGTAGCCATCAGGACAGTTTAACTTATGGGGTGAAATGTCTCTTACGTCTGAGGTTAGATGCTTTTCTCTGAGGACGTGGTCTTGTAGTCCGTCTGTATCTTTCTTTCCTGCTTCGTGTGGCACAAAATGCAATATTTTTCTTCGCTCCAAGGCAATCCTTTACTGCTTCTTTTGCTGTGGTGTCTCCAAATCTGCCAAATGAAAGCACAAAATTTAGTCAATGGATTGTCCTAGCATACTGGGTAGGTAGTGCCCTTGACACCATTTGTATATGGCTTGTACGTTTACATGCACTTGTGTGTATGTGTAACTATGGAGGATGGTTTGCCTTCCTTACCACATCTCCAAAGTGATGTTAGTAGAGTGGAACTCCTCCTGACTCTCTTCAACCATTTAAAACCTTACGGTTTTTGCTTTCTCTACAGCCAGCATGGAAAGGTGAGTACCATTATCTTACATTGTTTGGGTGGAATGAATTTCCTTTCAGAGACATCTATCTCATCCCTTCAGTGACACAGTGAGGCTAAGGTGAGGCTTGCATTACTAACCATGGAGATGTCCAGTATAAGTCTCTTTATCTCAGCAACTCAACTGGACTCCCATTACAGTCAGTGAAGAGCTAGTCAATATATGGATCCGGAGCATGATTCATCCCCTCCTATCCTGTACAGATGAATCATATTGTAAACTCTGTTGCATTTGGGAAAGACAGACAGCTCAGATGCAAACAGCTGCACTGCATATACGGGGGGAGAGGGATGATGAATCTCAGCAAAATGACCATCCCAAAGTCATTTGGGAAATTTGAGGTATCAGACAAGGACATGTTAGTGTTTGAACTGAGTGTCTAACGCATAAAGAATTTTCAAAACACTTTTTTTTTTTTTTTTTAATAATAAAAGTAGTCAGACCAGGTAGATATTTTAAGACACAAAAATCCTGTTTTCTTGCATATGGTTTCAGTTATAAAACCAGAGGGGAAAACAAATAGAGAAAATATGAAATATAAACACCATCGCTTCTAAACAGAATGTTTTTCAAAGGTTTCCATGAGGTGTTGGCTGCTCTGCAAAGCAGACTGTAAAACAACTTTACAAGCCACATTTATTCTAAGAGCTCCACTTATTGAAGTACAATTCAAACTCTTGTTCTGCGGGCCAAGTTCCATAAATTAAACACTTGTCCAATAACACATACCTCTCCACTTGGATCCTCTGTTTCTTTTTGGCTTTGTGGGTCTGTGTCTCTCTCTCCCTCACTCTCTTTAAAAAATCCTTTGCGAATGGAAACAAAAAAGGGTCTGCTTGCTTTAGGAATGAATGTAAGAAATAGGCAAGGAAAATAAACATAAAGAGAGGAAAAACAAACAGGTCAACTTTTAAATTTAGCTGACAGAGGCTTTTGTTCCGTTATGTTACATCTTGATGACACCGATTTAAAGGCAGGGTGAAATCTGCAGTGTGAAGCTGCACAGTGTCAAATGTCAACTGATGAGGCTACAGCCCCGTTACAGTGCACAAGGAGCTGGGTCTTCAGAGGAGCCAGCAAAGGGGCCTGGACCTGGCTGGCAGGTTGGACCTATGCCCTGCCTTCAAAGAGAACTCAGTTTCCCTGTGATCAGCCTTCTTCCAAGGGGTCATGGCCTTAGAGTTGTGATCCTAAGCAGGGCCAGGTTTTTCTTAGAAGGGATGGGACATCCCCATTGAGCTTTAGCTGGAAAACTGATAGGGATGGTCTGAGATGTTTTCCATCCTGTTTGACCTTGAGTAGGGATGGGCCCATGCTCAAGAAAAGCTGTGCCATTGGGCTCACTACAGCTTCCCGTTCCCATCTTTTTTCCTCCTACTCTCTGTCATCACCCTAAGTCTTGCAGATATTTTTGGTATGATGTCTTTCAAAGTCCGGTTTTATTTTTCATTCTAGAAGCTAAAGATCTCACCCCTTCATCTCCCATCATATCATTTCTCCTTTAGCACATCTGTCTATCTGGTCTTGATAGTCTATGTGGTCTTGACAGTAGTCATTCCTGCCTTTTGTATCCCTATTTTCCTAACTTTCTCTTTGATGTGGCTCTCTGTGATTCTCTGTCTCATTGACTGTGAGCTGCATGTCTTTACTTTCAGAACCAGTCATTGCTCTGTCTCACCAATGGGGAAATGTTAATTTCTGCATCCACTTGACCTGTAACACTTACTCAGTTTTGCCATAAATATTTTTAAAGGATCATAGAAACACAGACTGATTGAGGTTGGGAAATATCTCTGGAGGACATCTGGTCAAAGCCCCCTGCTCAAGCAGGGTCACCTAGTAGTCCAAGGCTATGGGTGGACAAAGCTTAAATGTCCCAACATGAAATACTTTTTCTGGCTGGGGTACTGCAACTGATGAGAATGAAAGAGAGGGTGAGGAAGGAAATGTGCTTTAAGGATATTTCAGCGTGGAAGAAACCAGATTTAGATTTGCCACTGCTCCAGATGGTTTTAGGAAGTCTTTTTGTGTTGCTGTGAAGCTGGAGCAGCTCTTGTGGTTAGTCCTGAAAGCTGAGCTATGAGGACATCTACTTCATCTGAGAGATGGTGGTTAAGAGTGATGATGCCTTCTTAGTCTGTCCATCTGATCTGCAGCACCAGGGTTGCCTGAAGTGCAGAGGGCTTTGAGCACAGAATTCTTCTGATATCTCCGTGGCTATTTAGGTGACATTGTGTGGTGTTCTTACTCCCTGGAACATCAAGGGGATGGTGGAGTTGGAGGATCTAGGTCTCCACCACTGACCTATGGGGCCAAGGTGATCTTTGACCTGCCCCAAGTCCAAAATGCTAATGTAAAAGATATTAAGAAGTGTACATAAGCTGGCCAGAGGTGTCCAGTCACTACACCTGTAAACATTTCTGCTGGCATCAGATAACCTGTGCGAGTCATGAGGATTGGCAAAAGAACTTTGTGAAATGTGCTGCCGTTTTTTTTTTTTTTTTGGTGAGCATGAAAAGATCAGACCTCTCTCCAACAAAACTTTGCCTGTAAATGTTTTAACTGCAGTAACAATTGCATGGTGGCTGATATTGCTGGGCCGGTCCAGCTGAACACTCGACTGTCTTTAACAATGTGTGGTAAACCACAGTCTGTAATGTGCTAGGTGCTGCTCACAGCGAATAAAAATGTCAGAACTTGGGCAATATTTGGTTAAAACTTGGAACAAAAGGCACAGCATTTTAACAGGATAACTGTAACATTTCTCCATATACTTCACGTCTCTTGGTCTTTAATAGAAAGTTAGCAGGGAATTTCTTTTTTAGATAGCAACAATTTATTGTGTGTTTCCTGGGTAACTACAACACTGTGAACCTTCCCTGAAAACTCCACTGGGATTCCTGCAATGTTAGTGAGCATAATGAATGGTAAATGTAAAGCAAACCCATTGAATCGCTTTATTTTAAATTCTGGCAGAGACATAATTTCCCACAGTTCATAAACATTTACAAAAAAGGAGTTTACATGCAGAAAAACAGTTGTTTTTATCACTCAGATCAAAGAATACATTTATCTGGATGTACGGGTACATTTTCAGCCAGCTTTTGAGGAACTCAGGTGACAGTCTTTAAGAAGCTTCATAGCCTAATACCGAACCTTTGAAGTCTGCAGCTTTGCTCACCCGAAAATACAGACATCAATTCTGCTCCCTCTTTTGCATGAGTCTGAAGTTTGCACTTCAAAGATTGTAGATGACAGACCAAATTTCCCAGGTTGCTAACAGCACCGGAACTTATCAAATGGAATAAAATGGAAAAGTAGGGCGCATTACGGGATAGAAGGTTTTGTACCCAAACCCACGCAGCAGTCTTGCTCCTGGGGAGCCGGGTGGATGGCACTTGAGCCCTGGAGAAGTGGCCTTAGGCTTTTTGAAAATTCAGCAGGAGGATTCCCTCAGTGTTAGTGCTCTTTGCATCAGGCCCTAAGATGGAGGAAGCAGAAGAGCAGGAGCTGCAGATAGCAGCGCTGCAGCTGCCAAGACTCCTGGCAGAGCCTGGCACCACTCCATGGTCCGGGCTGCCTTATGTTGCATCAGCTCAAGTCCGGAGTTTACTGGATGGAGTCTGGTTTTCATCTCGGGTTTTATTCCTCGGTAGTTAATAGAATAACGCTAATATAAGTGAGAGAAGGGTCATATCCATCAACCCCAGTGGAGCTGCTCTGTGTTTGTGGTGTTGTACATAAAAGCTGTTTCTGGTGCTGAGAGCAGATGGGGGCAAGTTGGGTTTATGTGCTGCTGGATCAGTGCACGTCCCGGGGCATGTCTGCACCGCCTTATGGTGCGACTGTATCTACAGGCTGCATCTTTGTTATGAGCCATATCCACTTGGAGCCTCAGTGTTTCAAGAAAGATGGGCATTTTGGGAACGGTTTAAAAATTAAAAAAAAATAGGGTGTTCAAACCCCTCCTTTTATAAAGCCTCTGACAAGGAGGATGCAAGTTATGATTATTTATTTCAAAATATTTCATTTTGCTTTAATCCTTTAAAAGGGCGATGTATCTGTAACATCAAGTTACAAATAAAGTGAACTGTGGTTTCAAAATGGGGAAATGGGGAAATGGTGCACTGGAAGCTGAATAGCATTAGAGATTTTCAGGAGAAAACTGCTGTCTCCCGAGACTTCCACATTTCTGTGGAGTTCTTTGCTTTGTGGCTACATTTTTTCCCTTTGGTTCTTTGTAACTCTGCTGTGAGAACTGTAATTTCATATAATTGAGACATCAAATACCTCCCACCCTCAGAAAATATCTTCGGCATATTTTGGTTGGCAGTATATTTGTGTTGAAGCGGGAAGCTCCATTCACACGTAGAGTTGTGACAAGGATCTTGTAAGGCTGAAAGCATGTAAAACCTGATTAAATGATGCTTCTAATTAGAGGTGAGTATTATCTATCAGAAACGCAATAAGTTTTTAAATTAAATTTGAGGGCTGAGAGGGTCAGATGACAAATGCATAAATTAGTTTAATCCTAATTCTTCACTGAGTGGAGCACGTGATCCAGGAACTCTGCCACAGCAAAGCTTTAAGTGGGGGATTTGTGAAAGAGGTAAGGGAAATTTTCCCCCTCTCAGCAGAAATGCTGGGGAAGTTGGTTTTGGGGCATTTCTAACAGTGTCTTGGCCAAGGTGGGAGCTAGGGCCCATGGATGTGTCTCCCACTGGGAGTGGGGTTAGTGCTCGTGGTACAAGGGAAGAACTGAACTTAGATTTGTGCAGGGATCGATTTTAGCTGAAACACTGATGCTTGTGAGGAAAGAGATGGGACAGAAAGAAGTAAGAGCGTTTTGCCAAACCTCCTTGTGTGTTTAATTTACAAATGTGAGTACTGCAGAGAGCCCAGTCAAGGGTTGGAGGTATGTTCAGGTTGGGTATCCAGAGAGGACAAGCTGGAGAGCCAGGATTAGGATTAGGTTGATGTATGACTCATCCGGAAGAAAGAGAGAGAGAGTGGGAGTTAAGAGACCTGATTGGATTTAGGGTGTGTGAATAAGAAGACGAGGAGACAAAGCCGTAACCAGGTTCATACTCAGTTATTCAACTGGAAATAGATGGAATTGTAGTATTGGTGTCTGTGTGAGATGTGTTCCCAGCTTCACCCCGTGAGCGTGAATAATGCCCAGTTCACTCTCACAGTGGGTGGGTGCACCAGTTTGGGGCTCATCCATAGGCTAGGCAGTATGCATTGCCTACGGTTTATGGTTAGCTGCAGGTACAGAAGTGCTTTGGAAGAACACGGAGGCAGATCTTGGGAGTTTAGGATCTAAGTTTATTCGCTAAAGTTGTTTTTTTTTTCAAATTAAAGTACAATTTGAAATTTTAGAAATTGTTCAGGACCGATGTCTTCAGAATTTGTACCTCTTTAAAAATAAAATGCTTTGTTCTCATTTTTGTGTGCTTGTAAGAAGACAAGTGAGGTTATGGTTGCGAAAAAATTTTGCCACAGAATGAGAAGTAGAGTTGAATTTTGTTATCTCAGTTTATTTGGTTGCCATATTCCCATTCTTTTCTCCATATATATTCCAAGCACAGGCTAGACTTAGTTTAGAGATGGTAACCTTTATGAAAGTGGTGATAACATAGCTACAGTTATTTTCAAATTTGCCTCTTCTGAGATGGAGAATATTGGTATCACTTTGTTTGATATTAAGCTCTATTTGTTATTAAGCTCATTTTTTTCTGTGGTGCTTTATGTCTTTTTCATTCTGTATCTTATTGTTCAAGTAACTTTTATAGGACGTGAAAGAAACATTGCAGATCCAAGCTTATAGCTGAACTTTGGCATGACTGTGAAGGAAAATATAAAGTTTGCATCAGCTTGTTTCATTTGCAGTGAATTTTCACATGGAAGAATACGCCTTTTCTATAGCCAAGGTTAGATTTAGTGCTAGGTTCTATTGTAATGCTCAGCATGCACATTTTGTTTCAATGAAGGCTTCCAGTTGTCTGGAGGAAATGTCTAACTAGTGTCAGTTTATATAATTGCCATATTGTTAGGCTTGTGTGGCCTTGAGTGCCTTGTTGACAGCCAGTGCTTAGGTAATATAGGGTTTGTGAGACTAAAGGATGCATAATGAGGCTTATAATATAAATTTGCCAGTTGTACTGAGGCCAGTGCAAAGGTTGGGATTAGTTTGAAGGGTCATGAAAAGTTGAATTGGAAAGCCAAGGGTTTGGCTGTAGTTTGCCAGCTGCAAAAAGAAAAGCCGAGAGCTGCTTCCACTTGGTTTGAATCCCTTAATCTGAATGCTTCATCTGGAGCCAAAGTCAGGGTTAGATTTGGGGTCAAGATGTACCAAGGGTCCTTGTTATGCACCAAAATACCTTTCCAAAAAGCTGCTCTGGGATTTCCTGTGTTTCTAGGAAGAGCTGAAATGCTACGGTTGACACCATCAATGAAAGAAACACACTATAAATAATGTTGAACTTGACATCAGATATGTCATCTCTGAGCCACAGATTATGTTTTCCACATCTACGGCATAAGCAAAACCTCATGACCGATCCTCATATCCTATCTTGAGTAAATACCGCTTTCTAGGCTGAGCAGTGTGAGTTTCATCCTGTGCTGTGTCCCTGGCAAAGCCACACAGCCCACTCATCCATTTTTGCCATTAGGGTTGTTAAAGCAGATCCTACCTCACAAGCTACCAGAGAGGTTTTAGTGAAGAATTTAGAGCATTTCATCTACAATGTTCGTGAAGCCGAATATCGCTTTGTTTTGTGCTATAAGAAGAGAGGAAAAGGTTGGATTTCCTTCTCTGTCTCTTTCTTGTGATATAGAAGAGAGAAAGATGCACTTTATTGCTAAAAAAGCAGTTTCAGGTCACTCAATTTCTAGCATTAACTGCTGTATTTAGCAGAGTACTTTGTCAAAAAAAGCAAAAAAGATCAAATGCAGGGAGGGGAAATCAAACAGTTATGGTTTTGTTCTTTTTTAAAGCCTAGTTTAGCTAAATTCAATGATAATTTTTCAAAGGAGAAATGTGCTGCAATAAAACATTTATCGTGTTTTTGTGCTTGTTTTTATCCCTTTGAGAAAAATGAAACAATTTCAGGCTCATCTAATGCCATTTTTTTCTCCTAGTTTTTGTCAGTTCGAGCATTAAAACATAAAATCAGTTATTCACACAGTTCTCATTATAGATTATACTAGAGGTAAAAGTTGTAAGATAGCTTTTCGGATGGGATGACTGAATACCATTCAAGAAGACTTAGTTTAAATGGACGTTGGCAAGATTCTTAGTAAGCATGTGAATGATTAAAGAAAACCAGACGTTTGCAAGTTAAAAGAAGAAGAGATCTGTGTGTGAAAAGACCTAGAAGACATGTGTGAGAACTAACTCATCTGCATGGCTCGTGCTCAGACATTTGGTGGAGAATTGTTGAGACCTGAGGCACCAAAAAAAAGATGTTTGGGCAGCAGAAGCCAACTTGGAGGCTGTAAAGTGATTTGTTTCTGTTTTCTTGTATCAATTTGAAAAGTCAAGTCAGCTTTGCAGCTCTGAAATAAACACAGTTGGGAGTTTATGTGAGTTCAGGATGGCGTAATTTGTGTGTTTTGGACATGCTAGGGTAAGGAGAAGAAACATTTGCAGCCAATTTGCCAACATGTTCCTCATCTGACATATCGACAAATTGGTTGAGGTAATGGGAGAGATAAGTGTTTTAAGTTGTAAATACTTAAGAAGCTGAGAATCTGGAAAAGGGAATTAGTTTTTAAGTACAGCAATAATTTAGAGCCAGATACAAGGGATGGTTGGAGGGGACTTGTAAATATACCAATGCCCTCTGTATTGTTCCGAGACAGGTGTCCTGCTTGAAACTTGGGGCAAGAAATATCTGACCTCTGAAGTACTGACCTGCACGAGGGAGAGGGCAGGCAAGAGCCAGCAACGTTCATCCTCTGGACTGCATGCAGCTGCCCAGATGTTCATCCAGCCTAGCAGCTGCCTCTCCTGGCTCTCCTGTCCCAGGGCACTGGTGACTGCTGCAGCTTGCCAAGCTGCTCCTGGCTGCCGTTGTCCTGGGATGAGGTCTGCTTGGAAAATACTTCTCCTCTGTTGTTTTCCAGCAAAAGATGGAAGAATTGCTTGTTTGTTAACTGAGCTGAGATGGAGGAAAAATGGTGTTGTTGACACTTGTGTTACCATTTAATTCACGGCTTCTTAAGAAATGGGAGTGCTTAAGCACCCCAGGGTAGGGTAAAGCTTAGAATTAGCTCCAGTATTCTCCAAACCTCCTGAATTTGCTTGTGACTTAAAGATGCTGGGTCCCTGTTCAAACTCCAGTGAAGTCAGAGGAAGTATGGATTGCTCTGATGTCCTCTGTCACTCAGCTACTGGAAAAGGCCACGCACTGAGCTGGACCTTTTGGCTTTTCATCAGTTTTAAAGACTAATTGATATGAATCATGATAGTGATGGGTTTGTAGACTTTGCCTTTGGTGGACATTTCAGCTGTGTTGTGGAAACTCAAGGGCAGCAAAACCTTCAGGATTTATTAACACAGAACGATTTTCTCTTGTTTTTGGATATCTTATCTCTGGACTTTTTGATCATGTTTCTTCTTCCCGTGCCTAAGGCCTCAGTTGGCTCTAGAAACAGTCCTGTCCTAGCCTTGAAAAGGCATGATGAGATGCTTTGTTTTCTGTTTTACAGGAGGGGAACCTGAGAGTAGGACCTTTTAAGGTTGGCATGTTTGCCTGTGATTATGGAAATAACTGAGCATCTTAACAAACAGTGTGATTTTATGATGTATGCGTGGCTTAAAGTCTGTAGAAGTCAGCAGAAGGCAGGGAGGCTTAGCAACAGGGAAAATCAAGCCATATACCTCTGGGCAGATTTCAACCTACAGCAAGGCTGCTCCCGTACTTACTGTGTATTTCTGAAGCACAGAAAAAGTGGCTGATGAAAAGCACATAGGCAAGCGTAGATAAGTGTCCCATAAAGCCTCGCTTTAGAAGTTTAAGTGGGGTTAAAGCATCCGAGCAGTCTCATGTAAAGAATAAAATTGCTGGAATTTCAGTGTTGCTATTGGTAAAATGGATTTCAGATCTTTATTATGCAATCAAAATACTTGAATCACCATTTGAACTAAATGAAAGTTTACTGTGTGTGCACATAATTGTTTTTCCTACTACCTATTACTTGATTGGGGTTGGGTAAGGTTAGCAAAAGAATTAAATTAATTTTCTTTGAAAGTTATGCATTATGAAGTAAGAGGTATAAAAGATACATTACACATGGCGAATGTCTCGAGGGTTTCATTTATAGACTTGTTTATATATTCATTTTAATGTTTATTACTTTCTCAGTGTCATTTCCACTTTTGCATCTCCATACTCATTACACTTTTATTATCTCTTTTATAAAATCAATGGCTGCAAACCAGAGAATTTTGTTGTTGAAAGAAATAGATCGAAATATATCTGTCCATAAATTATCACGGCTATGAAAGGGACTTTTCGGAAGTCACTAAGCTTAAACTGAAGACAACTGGTAGCTGACCTTTCGTTTTTATGGACCATGCCATACAGCACATCCATCTGACTTTGCACATTTGAAATTATCCAAGTGATAGTTGAGCTGCATTGAAAGATGCGTTAGTAAAATGGGTGCGCATGAAAGGCAACAGATCAACAGCCTCAGAAACAGAATCCTCACAAGCTAGATACAAAGCCTACTCAAGTCACTTAAAAGTCTCTTGACTCCAGTGCGTTCTTGATGAGGGCCATTGTCACCACAGTGTATACGCCATTCTCAGGGGCTGTGCAAATTTCAGCCAGTGGTTGTCCACTGTGGAACTTGACTGATACATGTTACTAAAGATGCTGTGAGACCTATGGTTGGAAAGGGCTGTCAAGGAACAAAAAAAGAGCTGAATACACAAACCAGCAAGTCAAAGTGATGGGAGAACAAAATGGAAACACTCAGCAATCAGATGGCCACTGTGAAAATGGAAACACTGCTTTAGCTCAAATAATATTACAGTCACATTTGTCAGCATTATGGAAATTTTGCGCCTGATCAAACAGCTATGGATATTTATTATTGCTCCTATTATGAAAATATTCACTGGCTGCAGAGAAAGACATAAAGAAGACAAAGTATTTATGATAGCTTTGTGAACTGGTAGCTATTGTACCCATGATTAATCTTAGAATGATAGAATCACAGAATCATAGAATTGCAGGACGATAGAATCCTAGAATGTCTTGAGTTGGAAGCTTCTGGAAAGCTGGTCCAGTCCCAAATCCCCTCCTGTATGCTGGGCTGCCAACCATTAAATCAGACACTAGATCATGTTGCCCAGTCTTTCTCCTCAAGGCTGTAGTTACCTGGGATTGCTATAACCCAAGTGCAACACCTTGCACTTGGCCTTGCTGGATCTCATTTGGTACATGTAGGACCAGTTTTCAAGCCTGTCCAGGTCCCTCTGAATGGCATTTCTTCCTCCTAATGTCTCAGCTCAGCTTGATGTAATCCTCAAACTTGCTGAGCGTGCACTCAATCCCACTGTGTATGTCACTGATAAAGGTGTTAAAGAGCACCAGTCCCAAGATAGACCTCTGGGAAACACCACTAGTCACCAGTCTCCATCTGGACATAGAGCCACTGACCACAACCATTAAGCTGTGACCATCCAATCAATTTTTTATCTATCAAATAGATCACCCTTCAAATCCATATCTCTCCAACTTAGAAATAGGGATGTGATGTGGGACCATGTCAAAAGCCTTGCCAAAGGTCTAGGCAGATGACATTAGTTGCCCTCTCTTTGTCCACTGATGCTGTCACTCTGTCATAGAAGGGCACCAGCTAGGTCAGGCACGATCTGCCCATGGCGAAGCTGTACTGGCTGTCTTGGCTGACTTGACTTTATAGTTTGTATAGTAGTGCCAGTATTTGCATGGTTTGCTTTAATTGTTACTTTATTTCTAGAGCCTGCTATATATTTCAGGAAGTGTGAGATGTTTCACCAGAAAGGAGTGATATTTCTGGTGTGTTTGAGATGCATTCAAGCTGCAGTACCCTTTCAATGATACCTTCTGGGAAACATGGTGTTTCTCCAGCCTCTCCTCTGTCCTCATCTTGATTCAGAAGTGGCTTCAGTCCCTTGGAAGTCTGGGCTTCTCTTCTCTGCAAAGTGAAGGAAAGCTCCAAGGAAAACTGAAGTTTGTATCTCCTAAGCTAATGAGATGAACCCCATAATTCACTCTGGTAATTCAGAAGTACCACTAATCCATCAGTAAGTCATCAAAATCAGTCTTACAGATGCCAGCACGCAACCTGTCCTATGATTCCATGCACAGACACATCTCTGGGGAACTGAGAACCAGCCAGGTTTCTTCCCCCAGTGTTTCCATGTAAAGGATCTTGTGGAGCTTTGTCAGATTTGCTGTTGATCAGTTCCTTCCTATTTTCTCTTCTTCCATCTATCTGCCAGTCTTCGCCAGGCCTACTAGGAAAATGGTGTGGTAGTAAGGAAACTAATTACCTTATTAGAAGTGAGTTGCACAAAAATAGCCCAGTGAGTAGTGAAATGTAGAATTTGGTAATGATCGGGCTTCTGGTATATTGAGAACTTGCGTATTTATCTGACCGGTATTGCCTTGTATTGTGCTCATGGTTTCCCATCTGTATGTCTATATCTTTTGTTTCAGGTTTTAATCCAAACCTTCTTTAGAGCAGGGCCATCTTTTTGGGTTTGGTATGTATAACATCTACCCTAGTAGATAGTTGATAAAGGCTTCCATAAGGAACACAAGATGAACAATAATAAGAATAAAAATAGAGAATATAATGAAGGTTGTCATAGAACATCTAATACAAATCCTATATCTAAGAATAGAATTCCACAAGCAAGAGAAACATTAAAACTAATTTAAAGTGATGATATTTTTTTGTCACTGGAATTGGCCAGTAGACAGGGGAGCTATATTTCACCAGATTTGTATTTCCACTTTTCTAAATTGTATTTTTAGGAAGTAATTGTTGAACTACGTCCATCCCTGCTACTCCACAGTGAAACCCCCAATGCCTGTTAAGCAGGATGCTAGTAATAATGTGGTCATTTTGAATTGTCTCATTGGAGTTTTGCCTGAGGAAACAGAGAAGGCTTTGAGACCTAGCTTCTTGTGTGGTGGACAAAACATTTCATTACATTTAAGCAATGAGCACAATGCTCCTTTTTAGAAGAGGTTATTGTTGTTGGAGATGGAGAAGGAAGTCTGATATCCAAAACACGTTTGAGGTAATGAATAGCTGTGGTAGTGAGAATTTATGGATCCATTGGCTGTTGCTCCTAATCCTAATGATCAGTATTTCACCAGGTAGTATTATTTGCACAGTGGTAGCATTTAGGGTGCTGATCATGGATTTGGATGCTCTCGAAGAGGCTGCACAAAGGATCATTTCTCCTCCAAAAAATTTACAGTTCAAATGTAGTGAGGTTGGAAACTATATGTGGCAATGTACAGCTAGATAGGAGATTGAAGAGTGGACTTTAAACAGCCTAGTGGTCCAAGCTAAATAAATTAAGAGTTCAAGTGAGAAAAGTGGTTTGGGAATTTTATTTTGAAGTTATTAACCTTAGTTATTATCAACTTTGAGCTCTGTTTTGAACGTAGCAGTGCTTTGCTTCTATATTTTTGTTTTTGTGGTGGTCTGAAATTTAAAAAAAAAACATCATAGGGAAAACTGTAAAGACCTGTTAAATCTACATGATTTTCTAGCTGTTTGAAAATACTAGACATGTAAAGAGTAGTCTCTTTTCAAGAATAAATGCTCTGGATGTGAGAGGAACTAAGGAGAAACGTGGTCATCTCCTGGCCCAGACATGAGGGCAACCTGACAGAGAGAGTGAGACTACAAAAGGATGTATCTCCCCAACCTCTTCAAAGGTGGGAATAAGGGCAAAGAGATCATAAATTGCAGAGGTAAACAGGATCCTAGTTTGACAAGAAGACATGAATCCCAGTTTCAGGAGGCTTTGGAAGAACAGAGAGCAAAAGAGCAGGCATCAAAGGAAGCCCCACATAGGATGTGTCCACTTATGTGTCCCTGTCACCCTGTGTTGATGGCTGTACCCAGCAAGGGTGGGATAGGAGTAAGGAGGCTAGGATGAAGCCAAGAGCCTCCCAGATTTTCTTTTCTCTCAGCTTGCTTGCTGTATATCCAGTACAATATTCCCAGACTGCTTTTTGCTTCTTCCCCTTGAACAGCCTTCCTTGCTAAAAGGCAGAGAACAGAAAATACTCGAGTTCCGTGGCTTTGGGGGATGTATTAAGCATTGTGTATTGAATCAGTAAAGCTTAATATGT
This sequence comes from Numida meleagris, assembly GCF_002078875.1. Classification (NCBI taxonomy): domain Eukaryota; kingdom Metazoa; phylum Chordata; class Aves; order Galliformes; family Numididae; genus Numida; species Numida meleagris. Next base: position 2,411,257 of record NC_034438.1, read on the forward strand.
CCCCCATTAGTTTGTTGCACTATGGAGAATACAGGTACTTTTCTGCATAAAATTTTCACACAACACAGCAGGAGTTGCACTTTAAGTCTAAATGACGTGCACTTAGTTATCTAATTTTTGCACGTTAATCCTCTCAAGATGTCTGTTAACATAAACCTCATTAATTAATGTTCCTTTAGCATCTGCAAATGGATGATTCAGTGTTTTAAAGGAAATTGGAAGACCACAGAGTATTGTATTATGAATCATAATATCAATAGCATTTAAAGGCATGTAAAATAGCTTAGCTTACTCCCTGACACTAGTAGCACATAGTGCAGGAATATGCCATCCTCAAATCAAAAAAACCCATGTTTTATCTCTGCTAACTGCACATGTGCTTATGTTCTTAGACAATCACAGCTACAGAAAGACTTTGGCAATTTTCTTCATTTAAATGTGTTTTGTAAAGAAGCAAATTCTCACCCAGAATAAACATCTGAAAAGACATGGAGGTCTGAATGAGACGCACTAGACTTCTTTTTTGGTCATTGGAGATAAGCAGGCAGCTTCAGAAGTCAATTCACCTGATCAAACCTAGGAGAATTCACATCCAACCCTTATACAAACATCAATGTTGCAACAAGCTCAAGTTTAGAACTTTATTTATAAAAAAGTGAGTACCTAAGGGACTTGCGGCATTCCTTTGCCTTTCTTATTTTGAATGGGAAACAGCAAACAGCCTATTGTCTCTGTTTTGGTGTATCTGAGGCCAGAAAATGTGTCAAACATGCACTGGGGTCCTGAAATTTAAGCCTTTATTTCCAGTCCAGAGGGATCTGTGATTTTTAAGCAAATGAGCAAACTTCTGGATATTTCTTTTGCAAAGCGACTTCCAATTTTGAATTGCTGTAATACTTGTAATAATACCTTTCATCAAAAGGTGCAAACCTACTTAGTAAGCTACAAACCTGTACTGATGCAAAACTTACACAGCAGAAAGGGGAAAGACTGTACCAAAAGTATGATGATATATTCATGTGTCATCAACATCATGTATTTCTACACAAAATCCTAATTGTTACAGGGATGGAATGGAGCAGAATTGATAGAGACCAGGAAGAGAGAAGAAGGCATATTATCAATGGTTTTGCTCAAAAAGGTTGGAAGTAAGCCTCCCGTGGACAATCTTAATCATAATCATTACCAGTGCTATCTTAAACCCCATGGCTTATTGATTGCCAGTGATGTTTTTTAACAGAAGGACTGGTTAGCCTTAGCAAACTACCAGGAAAAGTAGAGGAATCCACTCCTCTTGGAAGTCTTCATCTCAAAACTGGAAGTCAACATTACTATACTCAATATAACAGCTACAGGATGAAATTTACAGTCTGTATAATGTGGGCTGAATGCTGAAGTGTTCCTTCTGGTCTGAATGTTTATGAATTTCAGTGTTTCTAAAGTATCTACAGATCCTTGAATAAAAGGCACAATTGGAAGTACAACGTATTTTATGGGAGAGCCCCATCTGCCTCATGCAGAGGTAGAGAAAACCTCACGCAGTGGTGTAGTGAACTCAGGTACATGCACATTTTATTGAACCTGTTACAGCTTTCAGCCAAGTGGGTGCCTGGACAATCTGGCAAGGCCAGATTAGTTTTACTAAAATACATCCATCTCGCACCTTGACAGGCATGCAAGTGGCTGCAATTGCCTGTGTCTCAAGGACAATTTTAACAGCAAGACCATTCACCTCAGGGGACCACTCTCACTTTTTATTTAAAAAAGGAGAAAAGAAACCCAAGCTTAAACATATGATGGCTTTATTATGTGAAATCCAATAGGAAATGAAGTAAGAATATCAGCCTGCTTTCATTTGGGTAGTTTCCTAGCAAGGGATTTTGTTTTCACTTGTAAGAAGGCAGCTGTGTCGGAGGTCAGCTTCCCTTCACCTAAACATGGGGACCTCTTCAGCTCTTTAATTGTGTGAAGGTTGTTGGGTGAGCTGGGTGGTAGAAAAGTTAGAGCAAGCTTGATGGGATCCGTCTCCCAAGTCTGGGTTCACGTTTTGCTGTTTGGAGAGGAAGATTCAGCTGTAGAAGTGGAGGGAAAAAACCCCTGTAAAAGATTGCAGCAGCTCCTGCTGCTCATGTGCAGATGGTTATGTGTGTGTTTGTGCACACTCGCTGTATAAGCAAGCCAGCTAAATTCCATCTTCATGGACAGTTCAATGGAAAGTTAGCTTGAAAATGCAGTATATCAAATTTCATGAATTTAATAGGGTTTTCATGATTTTACAAAGTGCTTCAACCAGACACTCACGGCTGGAGGCTGCACAGCAGGAGACCTAAAACACTGCATCTGTGTTTTTCAACTCTTGCCAGAATCCATTGAATTTGATCCGGAATGACTATGCATCTTTGGAATGTACATTCACTTTTCTCTTGCCTTATCCAAATAAAAAAGGGAGGGGAAAAAAAGAGTCCTATGAGAATTCCATATGGAAACACTAAACTAGCATTATAAAGGATTTCCTATAAACAAAATTACGGTCACAAATTTTGGACTTGGACCACATTTGAAATAAAGGACCCTTTGTCTCCCACTTTTTAATATATTATTTTATCTATGTTAACACACACAATTTTATTTTTTATAGATATAAACACAAGCACACATACACACTCATGCAAAAATGAACGTATATATTAGTTAGAGGTCCGTTTGCAGTCTTTCTTTTTTTTTTTTTTTATCAGATTGCAGAACTCCTAACAAGAGCAAACTTTAATCGTTCTGTGCACTAAATCCCCTGAAAATAAATATCCAGGGCAACTTCAAAAGCCCTTAATTAGAAGCACATGTGTGGTGTTACAAATTTCTGGCTGAGGCGGCTGAGTTGTAATTTAATGTTATGATCTGCCATAAATATTATCCATAATGAGCAGACTTCGTGTTACACTTCTGTACGTCAGATAACTGCAATATTTTTTTGTCTGCTTTTGTTCAATCACTAAACCTTAAGTGAAGTTTAAAATTAGAAAGAAAGAAAGAAAGGAAGAAATAAAGAGCCATTTTCCTCACTGGGAAGTTGAACATTTTTGTCCTAGCTGCAAAGAGAGCTATTGATTCTATTCTGTTTTCCTTGCTATGGTTTAAATCCGTGGTAAACAGATAATAATAACTTGGAGATGTCAGGGGAAGGGTAATAATAGAGAGCAGAGGTTAGTGAGGCTCTGAACGTCTTTCTGATAACAGCTTCCTGGAATAAGTGCTGCATTTCCTCCCCAGAAACCTCTTGCAGCTCATTTCAGTGTGAAAATCAAGACTGGTTCTGTCCTTGTGCTGTTCCTGACCAAGGGGCAGTTGTCTATCATACTGCTGCTCTTGAGGAGCGAATTTTGTGTGCTAATTCCAGGGAATGTTTGTGATTTGGTTTCGCAGCCTTGGCATGGCCTACGCCTGAGTATGTATATGTGTGTGTGGAAGGAGAGGCTAACGAACCAGCCGGTAAATTTTTTTTTTTGCGCAAATATACAGCTGTAAGGATTATGTGCTGGTTTCCTAAATGTGTGTGAAGCGATGCAGAAATAGTGTGGGGCCATGGAACAAGTCCACAGCCTCATGACTCATGCATAAAAAGGCAGTTTGGTTTTGGACCGCAACCAAGAGCTCAGGCTGCGTGGTTATTCTCCATGCAGAGTGCTCCAGGACCCCACCGTACCTATTTAAAATGACAAGCCTTATCTGGTGTTCATGACTGAAGGTATCTGAGCTGTGCCTTGGCAGGCTTTCCAGGCAGCCGCATCTTTTAGCAATGTGCAGGAGAGCTGCTCTCTCCTGGGCTTGCTCTCCTAGACAGACGACGTTGCGCGTCCTCAGCCTACGCTCCCTCCAGCAGTCTCAGCATCTCCCGCATTTTCTCCCACTCTAGCAAGCCTTCAGGTCAGAATCACTTTTATGCTAGATCCAAAAAAAAAAAAAAAAAAAAAACTACTGCAAGAATGAGCAAAAAGTCTCCGTCAAAGAGCTCAGGGTGTGGACGTGTCTCCTTTATTGACTGTAGCGGCTCAACATAAAACGTGGCTCCTGCGGCTACATGCTGACAGAGCTATTCAAAACAGGGAAGCGGTGAGCAAGGACATAACAGTTTCAAGCTGCAGGCACTGTAGGGCTGGTTATAATGCAAATAGATAGCCGGAACAGCACTCTGAGCGAGCATGATGGGGAGAGGTCTGCTGGCAGCAAGGCATGGGTCGCTGTCTGTTCAGCTTGTGCCAGACTCTCTGAGCGCCTGCCTGGCAGCAGGAGGAGCTGCAAATCCAGCTCTCCAAGGTTTCTTCTGCAAGACTTTCTTTCTCAGCTCTGCCCCTCATTCCTGGGATGCCTATATGAATTTTTTTTTTCCCTTTGCAGTTGCAAAGCCTTGATTGGATCGCATCCTATCAGATTTAGCTCACATCAGAAACAGAAAACTGTGGGTCAGGTTCGCTCACTCTGCTAACTCTTCTCAGTGCAGCTAAATTACACAGAGATGAATTTAGCCACCTCTTTTTCCTCTTTAGGAAGAGCAGAAGTAAGGCACGAAGCTGTAAACTTTCCCAGTGACAGGTTATCTCTGGAAAGGTTGCCAAGTTACATTATAAACTTCAGCTACACAGGAGAGAAGATAAAAGATATAAGGATGCCTATCAGTTCCCACGATGGATATGCTGTTCAGTTTCTGACTGTGTTGGATGTATCTGATCAAACCTTTTATTGAAGTCCTGAAAATAAAATACCTCTACAACCCTCGACCCCTTCTAGCTTCTTGTTTCTAGAACCAGAAATGCCAAGACATGGAAAACCTATTCTCATGATATTTCTCACAGAATTGATGGAAATACCCATTTCTCTGGCTGCCAGCATCAGTTTGTAGGCTGGGAAGGTTCTGATAAAGCCTGGAGACCTGCAGAGCTGCTGGTGCATTTCTGAGTGTAATCAGCACTCAGTCATCTCCAATCAACACTTACAGAAGCAATGTCCTGTAGTTTGGACCATGTACCAAAACAACCTTACATCTAAGACTTAAAAGTGTGTATCTGGAGAAAAGATTCTAAGTCCTTGTTTTATGAAGTTATTAAATGCTATATAGGCACCTGGCAGTAAGGGATCAAGAAAATATTTAAAAATATGAATCATTTCAGTGTTTCAGAAAAACTTTCCAGTCTCCCACTGTCATCCCAGGCTGACTGCTGAGCCTTAGGTGAATTCCTGGACAGGCATGATGCAGCTCTTATGGAGTCAAGTTTCTCCCCCACTTGTATTTATTTGCAATCAATTGCTTGGGTGATTGCAGCTCCAGGTAGGATGGTGATTACCTGACACATCTTCCTGAAGGGAAACTTAGAAAAGCTATGTGTGAGAGACAGGTTAATAGAGACACAAAGTGAGAAAGTGATTTTTCAGCCGAGGTCAAATGCTAGAAGTGAGCTTGAGCCAAACGAGAGCTCAGATTTCATGTGGCCTGGCGCAGTGCCCCCTGTTCTGCATGAGGCTGCTCTTCTGCAGATTCTGTGTCCTGTACCAGCTCTTGCAGAGCCAGAAATTCTGACTCCCAAGAAGGCCCCAAGAAGGGCTAGCCATGGAAATGCCAAATGTATAAGGTCTCTGGGACCTAAACCTGTGCTCTGGTGGACATATTCTTCCCAGGAGATCAACTGAAGAGTCAGAAAGTGCACAGGACCTTGTGGCAGTTTATGAGATATCAGCCAGCTACTTACCATCTGGCTGGCTCTTTTCTTCCCCAGGTGTCTCCTCCACATTGCAAGGGTAAAAAAAAGATTATTTAGGAAGAATTTCACAGTTTGCTCTTTTACAGCAATCTGATTATTCTCTGTTGTCCTACAAAGCCTTTTCTCAATGAAGGAAAGAAAAAATTCTGAAACAATAGGGGAGAGAAACAGATTGGCTGCCCATTCATCTTCATTTCTTCACTTCTCTATGGTTTATCCCTTCTGCCACCACTGCCCTGGTAGACTTTGGGTCAGATTTACAACAAGACCATTTTGGCTACAGTAACATGGTGGTTCTTCCTTTGGGTTGGCTTATATTCAATTTGGCTAAAGGACATTTGCTGATGCTGCCACAGTCCAAAGATTTTCTACTTACGTGTCGTAATGTGTGGCTCATCATGACCAGCTGGCCCGAAACTACAGAGATTAGTCATGCTCTTCTACCTGCTAAACTACAGCACTGTCAGGGGAATGGGCCTCCTGTGTACGAAGGAAGCTGAGCAATGTATTCAACTCAGACATAAGAGGCTTGCTGCCTGCCCCAAAACACTCCTCTTTTTAGGACGCCAATAGGTGGAGCTGAAAGAACAACACAGAGCACACAAGGGAATGCATGCATGGATTTCTTTGCTTTTCTGAGCATCAGAAAGGGATTGTGTTTGTGGAATGAAGGAACTGTAATTGCATGGGGCATAAAGGATGCAAGATTGCTGCAAAAAAGGTGGAGGAGCATTAGGAAAGTAGTGAGATGCATAGAAATTTTCACCTGGGGCAAAATACCTTTGTTCAGTCTACAGAACACTCCACAGCATGTTCTGCTTATGATTCAACTTCTACACACATTGTATCAAAGTATCAATAAAAAGAACTTAATTTCCGTAGTAAATTACCTACAGAATGATTTTTAGTATACTTGTTTGCATATCTAGCTTCGACTAGACAAACATTCAGGAGCTTTGTGTATCAGAGATATCTGCCGTGGTATGATCTAGATCTTATAGAATATCCGGAGTTGGAAGGGACCCATAAGGATCATTGAGACCAACTCCTTGGTTAAGGCAGGTCAGACAGGTGCATTTGAATACCTCCTCCAGCTAAATAAATCACTTTTTGAAAAGAATCCTTAGTATCCCATGTAAATAAGGATTCTTATGTCATGGTTTGCTTAGTCTGCTAATCAAAACGTGTGGCTCTGAGCATTTGGCATTTAGTGCAGCTTATGAAAATCAAGCATCATTATTGCTGTCTGATACATTATCACCAGCAGCCATATAATGGGCAGAATGTTCCCGGGTTGGAAAAAGAGCAATTTATGATTCTAAATTATTATGCATAAAGAAGGAAAAATGCAGCTGGATATTCATTAGATGCATTCAATTTAAAGTATTGAATACAGTAAAGAATATGTTTTAATTAATAAGACAAGCGCACATGGCATGGAATCTGTAAAGAGAGACCACAGAGCTCTGCAACTTCTCTTGTACTTACTGGAAACTGAGATGGCAAAGCTCTTCTCTCTCTAGAGGGAGTGAGTCTACATTTACATACAAACTAGAATTCACCTGCTTTGGTTGTCTTTGCATTACTGCCAGAGGTATCTGATTCTGTCTTTCAGGCCTACCAGAGATACAAAACCCAGCTGATGTTTTTATGTGCCTTGGTGTATGGCCATCTGAGTTGCAAATCATTACTGACTTTTGTTTCTGGAGGACAACAGCTAGCGTTCCTAAAATCTGGACCTTTTTCTGAAATTATTTTTAGAAATAGCAATTATGAATCATTAAAAAGACATTAAAACCATTGTAAACATTACCTCTGTACTGCAGTGTCTGAAGGAATGAATAGGAAAAAATAGGACATCTTCAATATTTGTGGAGAAGCTCAAGTCCCAGCATGACCTTCCATACAAATACCCCATCACTGATATTTCCCCTGAAAGTTGAAAATGTACTGAAGATACTTACCAAAGGATCTACGTTTTGTGAGGGGTTCTTAAAAAGACCCCTAAATGGAAATGTGGCAGCATGAACAATTATTAAATTTACTCTTGGGACTGGAACTTTCATTCTGACTCAAAATGCGAAGGAATTTTTTTGGCACATTTGAAGGATGTGAAGGAATTTTTTTGGCACATAAAGATAACCAAGTCTGTTATATGCCAGAAAGTGAATCACCTTGGAAAGTCTGAAATTTCCATAGCTGCTGTTAAGCGAGGGCAAACAAAGTGTATTTCCACATTACAAGGAATTTTTAACATGATATTTAGCTCATAGCTACTCACTCAAAATTAGTCAATTCTTGTAGTTTGTACTATGAGTTGAATCTTCTTGAGTTTTCTGATACTTCGCTATTTGAAAGAAAAGGAGGGGGCTGGGTTACAGTATTAGACTATTTATATTCATATGAGGACTTAAGAGTCCCTGATCAAAACTCCACATCATCAGGCATAGACCCAGCACCAACCCCTGGGGAGCATCGCTTGTTACAGGCCTCCAACCAGACCCTGTGACAGTGATCACAGCCCCTTGAGCTCTGCAAGTAGACCAGTTCTCAATCCACCTCAATCTCCACTCATTTATTGCGCAGTTCCTAAGCTTACCTTTGAGAATGTTATGGGAGACATTGTCAAACACCTTGCTGAAGTCAAGGTACACAAAATCCACTACTCTCCTCATCTTCCCAGCCAGCCATGTCATTGTAGAAGGCTACCAGGTTGGTCAAGTATGATTTCCTCTTGGTGAATCCATATTGACTACTCCAGATAACTGTTTTTTTCCACTTGCATGAAGATGTCATCCAGAATAAATTGTTCCATCACCTTCCCAGGGACAGAGGAGAGACTGACAGGCCTGCATTTTCCCGGGTCCTCCTTCTTGTCCTTTTTGAAGACTGGAGTTTCATTGGCTTTCCTCCAGTCCTCAGGGATCTTTCTCGTTCTCCGTGAACTTTCAAAGATGAGAGAGCAGCTCAGCAATCACTTCTGAGCATTATTTCTGACAAATCTGCACCTCATGGCTTAGTGCCCTCTAAAGGGAGACATATGCATATCCTGCAGGGACTGACCGGGTACTCATAAAAACTGAAGAGTGACCAACACTTTTTTTAAAAAAAGCTGTATTTTAGACCATTCATAGAGCCAGTGGTGAAGGGAATAACCTCAATGGCTGTGGTCGGTTTAATCTAGAGATTAAATGACGTTAAGAGAGAGTCCCAGTCAGAAGCTATAGTATCTCTTGAAATTTAGTCTGTGTGTATGCATAACTCTTGTGAGGCCCCATATGGAGTACTGCATACAGGCCTGGTGCCCACAGAACAAGAAGGACATGGAACTGTTGGAATAGGTACAGAGGAGGCCAGAAGATACTCAAAGGGCTGGAGGAATGGAGGGCTGTGAGGAATGGCCGAGGGAGCTGGGCTTGTTCAGCCTGAAGAGGAGAAGGCTTCAGGGATAACACATTGAGGCCTTTCAGTATTTAAAGGGAGCTTATAAAAAAAGATGGAGACTGAATTTTTACACAGTCTGGTAATAATAAGACAAGGTGGGAGCGTTCTAAACTAAAAGAGAGGTGATATAGATTAGATGTTAGAAGGAAATTCTTTACTCAGAGGATGCTGAGGCCTTGGCACTGCTGCCTAGAGAAGTGTGGGTCCCCCATCCTTGGAGGTGTTCAAGAAGAGATTGGATGGGACTCTGGCCAATGTGATCTAATGGGTGGCAACCCTGACCATGGCAGAGGATTGGAATTAGTTGATTCTTAAGATTTCTTCTGACCCAAGCCATTCTATGACTCTATGATTTCACAGAGACAGGAGGCCTGAACTTGCTTATGGGTGTGTGGGGCAGCCTTGTCCTCTTACAGCTGGAGAATAGAGCCTGTCTACTTCAGTCTGCAGTGCTGATCTGTAATGAGCATGTTTGCATATATGGTCCAGAAAAGCCACCAAACTAAAACATTTCTAAAAGACTTTTTTCTTTAATTTTTTTTTTGCTGTCAATCCTATCTTCACTTGCTAAGTACTGGAAAGTACAGAGTTAATGGAAGAAGTCCCATATTCGCTATTAGTTTCAAAAAAAAGTCATTTCTGGGAACAAGTTGTTCCATGAGCAGCAGAACTAATGAAATTATGTTTCTTGTGGATATGTCTCAAGCTTCAAGTCTGTGGTCTGTATTTTCCTGGGTCCTCCATCTTGCTCTTTTTGAAGACTGGAGTTACATTGGCTTTCCATCTCCCCAACATGGGTTCTCCAGAATCTCATAAAGGGTAACTGGAGCCTGTCTTATTCAGGCTGGTACAAGTAATTAAGTCCCCATATACCCTAGGCTGTAAATTTTTGTGAAACTTGTACATTTCTATCAAAATCGGTTGAAATAGGTTCAGGAGTTGTCAGAGAGACATATGGATAAATGGATGAAGACATAGCTGGGATTGTGTAAATCCTTGTTTTCTTTGGTAATAAATAAAGATAAAAGTAATCTCCACATGCAGATTTTAATGTAGAAAATGGCTATTTATGGAAATCTTTATGCTCTTTTTTACCTTATAAAGAGATGCAACTTGTCTTCTCTCTTTGATATGATTGATGACCTATAGGGAAATGAATGTTTAAAGGTATCCTGCCAAAGATTTTTGACAATTGCCCCTTTTCCTCTTACAAATTTTCTACATGATTGTCATCCTTCTTTTTGATGAACAGAAACTGACTGAATGATTTCTCTTTTTCACCTGTTTAGTCATTTTATTAAGCCATATTTAGCTGCATGTTCTTGCTGAGACTTTTCATGAAAAATCTTTGTGCTGCATCACAAAGACTGTGTGAATCAACTATGATCATAAATGTTAAAACTGTGTCTCAGTTTAAACACAAGCTTTCTGAAGACTAAAATTCAAATACTGATGTTGAAGAAATGGTTAGATAAGATTTCCCTTTCATTTACCCATCATCAGATGTTTAACAAGACTCCAGCCTGGTCACAATCTATATCGCCAAAGTTAAAAATCAGCTCTTTCAAGGAATAGTTTTTTTTATGCTAAGGAAAGAAAAAACCAACAATGATGCAAGGATGAGTTTTGAATATATCAGCCCAAAGCAAAGTCTAGTCAAATCCTAGTGAGGTTCATGTTTCTCTTTTTGTACTGTGTACACAAATTCAAAACTAATAAGTTGTGGGTAACGTTAATTTTAACAATGATCTTAAACAGATTATTCTTTCTGGGAAAAGGACTTCAAATTTCCAGGTGTTCTAGGTTCATTACAAAGCCCAGTTCTATTCTTCATTTTTTGTCTTTTGACTTCTAGAGAGTTTAACCAATTCTTGTTGTGACTGGTACCAGTGACAAGGGAAACATTTAGAGTGCTGAGGTCAAAGGAGCCAACACAAAGCAGTGACAACAGTACTCCATCATTTTAACCTGATTTTTCGAATAGGGAATGTAACTTCAGGCTTGAAGAGCAATCATCATAATAGGAACATTTACCTCTTGGAAAGCTTGTCTGATAGGGCTTTAGTTTAGGGAAGCCTTGTTCTTTTGCATAATTCACAATTCTTTCTTCTTTTTGAACACTGCTGGTTCAAAGAGCACATTAGCTTTCTGATGCTGACAAGGGTAAACAATGCTATTTTTCAGCTTTTTTCATCTACTGTTTCTGTTGGCATCTGTGAACATGAAGGATGCTCATTCAGCAGGAAACGGGCAGAGCCCACACTAAATTGTAGGGAATTCTCATTCATCAACTTCTCCCCTACATTTTCCTTAAAATTCTGAGTTATTTTTGTTGTTTGTTTGTTTGATATTCTCTGCTCTATAATACATTTGATACCCGCTTTATTACCTCTTAGAAAACTGCAGTATTGGGCCAGCCTCCTTCACTGACTTATTTTACATACAGTTGTGTTCTTTGGTTCACAGCTGGAGTGATAGAGAGGTTGGATTTATAGAAGATCATGGCAGCAGGGAGGCCCGTATGTACCCACAGTTACAATGGTTTAGGTGCCTTACTACACATCCTCAGTAGGCTTCAACCAATGAGAGTTAAATTAGAGGATAACCTCCAACACTCCCTGAGCTCCTCCAGGCACCAAAGGTGCTGTTCCATACCGCTGTTTTTGGATCAGCTGGGGGTGGAAAGAGCTCTGGAAACTGTGGGAGAAGCAGGCGGGAGATGTGGTGGATTTGCCACCTTCATAGAAATATATAATCATAGAATGGTTGGGTTGGAAGTGACCTTAAACCCTTCCAGTTCCAACCCCATGTTGTGGGCTGAGTGTCCCTCTCCCCCCACCCCCCATGCTCAGGCTTCCCAGGGCCCATCCATGGCTTTGGGCACATCCAGGAATGGGGCACCCACAGTTCTGGGCAGCAGTGCCAGGGCCTCACCACCCTCTGGGTAAAGAATTTCCTCCTAACATTTAACTTCAGTCTTCCCTCTTTTAGTTTAAAACTATTCCTGCTTGTCCTATCACTATCAGACTCTGTAAAAAGATGGTCTTTCTCCTGCTTCTAAGCACTTTAAATACTGAAAATCTTCAACAAGGTCTCCTTGGAGCCTTCCCTTCTCCAGACGGAACCCCCCCAGCTCCCTTAGCCTGTCTGCACAGTATAGGTTCTCCAGCCCTCTGAGCATCTTCATGGCCTCCTCTGGACCCTCTCCAACAGCTCCACATCCCTCTTGTGCTGGGGATCCCACGCTTGGATGCAGTACCCCAAATGGGGCCTCATGAGGGCAGAGCAGAGGGAGACAATCCCCTCCCTGCCCGCTGCCACTCCTCTTTTGATGCAGCCCTCTTTACGCTGAAGTTTCCAAGGTGCAAAGGCAACAGGACCATATCTATTTTTTGTACCTGTCTTTCATTCTCCTCCAACCCCCTTGCAGCAATCACCTGCCCCAGGCGACTGCCTGCTTTGCCTGCACCAGAACTGGCCCCGGCTGCACCACCTGGCCCTAGGCTGTTTCCAGTCCCCTCTGTTTTATCTGCTGAATCCCTGGCAACATCTCACCGTGGAGTGATGGGAGCCTGACAGAGGGTATGCGAATAACTCACTGTTGATTGACAGCCCCTCCATCTCAGAGTCTGTCAGATTCATTATCTGCACTTCAGAAATCCCTAGAGATCCCATCACCATTTCACAGGGTGCTGTGGAAGCATATAACAAAGATCCAGCCCCCTCTCCCCAAGTGATGGCAAGCTGTTGTTACGATAAGAAGCAGTAGATAGAATCAGTTCATGGACAGCAGCAAGGAAGAAAAATGACTTTTATGATCTAGGAAATACAGAGAAGCCAAAGTGTCTGGCTCCTTCCCTTTTGCTAACGGAACTGGGGTGTTCCTGGAGTCCTATGAAAGCTGTGGTCTCCAGAAATGGACCTGAGTCTTGTGTCCTAACTGAGTATCTCATCCTCACAGTAACAGCAAGGATCACATTGGATGAAGACCCAGAAATCTGGGTACCAGTGCTTGAACCTGAAGATGCTCATTGTGTTGTTAAAACAATGTCTAAGTTATATTAGTGTTATTGCTCAAACATCTGTCAAATAGAATTTGGGGAAAGAAACTTTCAAGCAGTGTTTACGCGAGAAGTCATTTCTCATTGAAAATTCTTTTTCTGAACTTTTCCAATTTCATTAACAAAGGACTGTTTATAAAGCAAAGCCCCACTTGACACACTGACATTTCTGAGTTTGGACTTGTTCTTGTAGCAGTTGAAATTGAGTTCATGCATCGGTTTGAGAGCACAGAACACATCCGGGGGGAACAAGGAACGGCTTGTTGTTGTCATGGGAGAAAATATTCCTCACGTGGCAATGGGGCAAGCACTGAGAATATGAATGAATGCCTGTGAGATGGGTTGGTGAAAGCAGTTTGTTGCAGAAAGTATTGAACAAAGCCATTATGTGTTTGGCTGAATGCATGACCAATTTTATCTTGTGTAAATGTTTACAATCTCTAAAAGTGAACTAAATGTCATATAGCTTGTTGTTCCTGGTAACTATTCAATATCCACCTTGAAACAGAGGTTTTTTGTGTAGAGACAAGATCCCTGACACAGACTTTTTAGCCTAAAATCGAGTTAAAGATAGGCTAATCTCATTCTGTCATCATTTTGTTTTTACCCATTTTTGTTGCTTTGCCTCTGAAAAGTCAATGATAAAAAGCCTCGCTGTCCCCGCTTCCTACCAAATTATCAAGAGTCCACCCTGTTGCAAAACACAGCTAGCCATAAGGACAGTCCTACACCACTGATATTCTCGTGCCATCTATTTGAAGGGATATATTGAAGATTTTCTATTATGAGACACCACATGCGACTGTTGGAATTGGTTGGTGATTTGAACCTTCATATCCTCTTTCACTGAAGGGCACTGAGAACATTTTGCAAGAATAAGCATGTGTATCCTCATTTTGCAACTGGAAAATGGAGGGTGAGTATTTGGGGCCATGTGTTGAGGCATTGATGGAGCACTGGTGCAAGGTGCCACGGACTTCGGGGCTGAATGGCAAAGAGCAGGTATTTCTCAATATTCTTCTCTTATTCTATGATTCCCAGCTATTTCTAAACTCCACTAGTATCCATCTACTTAAACTCATCTCTATGACAATGTGTGCAAAGCTAATGAGAACTGAAGAACTTAAGTTTGACTGAGATTTTTCATGAAATATACCCACTGCTTTTGCCTCCTGTGGTTTCTGGCATAAGGGACTAAGAATTAGGGAAACTTGTGACTGTTGTGAGTGCAAGGACATGCTGTAATTTATTTATTTATTAATTTATTTTGTGCCTCGTGCTTGTAGAAAAAGGTAGACATGGATCTGTTAACAAGAAAGATAAGGATGCAGAGAAAGAAAATTTTTCAATGTCACCTTCCTAACAGAAACTTCTCAGAAGACCCCAAATATAGCTAGCTTCCCTGAAGTTAATGCCATGCAGACTGCAAGCTTGTGCTATGTCACCGAGGTACTCAGCACTTATGAGGTGTATATTTTAGTAGATCATGTGAGGAATTAGGCATGGAGGTGCCATTTAATTACACATTTATGCACTTGCCTTTTTTTAAGCAGACTCTCTGCTGAGCTTTTACTCCTTTGAGTTAATGACAATAATTACATGAAAATCCATTCGGGCTTCTCAAGATGCTGAATTTGCAAACTGGCAATACAAATACTTTAATACTCATTTAAATGCACTGTAATTGCACTTGATTCTAAGTAGTGGTGTTTTAAAAATCATGCCATTTGTAAATACTTGATTTCCTCCCTGCCCCCCTCCGCTGTAACATCAATCCTTAGCAAGGCACAGTGGATCTGGTTGGTGTCAGTCTTGATAAATGGTTCTGCTGAAAGAGCTGACCATAAAGAATAACATTTTCCATTAAAAATTAATATATTCCCGTGCCACAGGTCCCTGTGTAAGAGCAATACAATGGTCTGTATTGTCTGTCTGTCAGCAGCTCCCTGCCTGATTTGCAGTTTACCTAAGTTCTACAAAGTCCTGAGAAAATTACAACTTTGATATCTGCCATCAATTAGTGATATTTATATAGCTATTCATTTGCACAATGGCCAGTGACACCTGCGGTACTCTAGCTGTCACACAGGCTTGCAACATGAAAGAAAGGAAACGACTTGACTTTATTGAGGGAAATGATCCAAATTTTGATGCTCAGTTTTCCAAAGAGATTTCAAGTGGTGCACTGGAAATTTTTATAGGATAGGCGTGGAAACAGTCGTGAAACCTAATTCTCCACTACTGCAGGTACCAAATCACGTCATTGTTCAGAACCTGATCAAGTATCGTATCATCCTTCTGCCAAGATGGATATCTGAAGACTTAATTTCTCTGGTGCATAGGAATGCTCTTCTGGTGACATTCAGCAAGCCCAAGTGCCTGGTCCTACTCTATGGTTGCAAAAATTACAGTGCAACACTACAGGCTTTGGGCAGAGTGGCTGGGAAGCTGGCTGAACATGAGCCAGCAGTGTGCCCACGTGGCCAACAAGGCCAACAGCATCCTGACTTGTATCCGAAATAATGCAGCCAGAAGGAGTGGGGAGGTGATTTTCCCTGTGTACTCAGCTCTGGTGGGTCCACATTTCAAGTACTGTGTTCTGTTTTGGGCCCCTCGCTACAAGAAAGGCACTGTGTGTGTCCAGGGAAGGGCAATGGAGCTGTGAAGGGTCAGAAGCCTAATGAGGAGAGGCTGAGGGAACTGGGGTGTTTCAGTCTGGAGAAGAGGAAGTTCAGGGGAGACCTCATCACTCTCTACAGCTACCTGGAAGGAGGTTGTGACGAGCTGAGGGTCAGCCTCTGCTGCCAAGTGGCAGTGACAGAACAAGAGGTAAAGACCTCAAGTTGCACCAGGGAGGTTCAGGCTGGACATTAGAAATAATTTATTCTCTGAAAGAATAGTGAGATATTGCAACAGGCTGCCCAGTGCAGTGATGGAGTCACAATCCCTGGAGATGTTCAAGAAATGTGGAGATGCAGCACTTAAGGACGTGGCTTAGTGATCATGGTGGTGATGGGTTGATGGTTGGACTAGATGATCTTAGAGGTCATTTCCAACCTTAATGATTCCATGATTCTAAGACTTCCAGACTAAATACAGTCTAAGAGGGCTTAAACTCCTCCTTTATTTCAGCAGTATTGCTCTTTACCTTATTTTTCAATATAATTGCCAACATGTGAATGTTGACAATTGTTTCATTCTGTGTTTTGAAGTAAGTTTCTTTTCCTTTTTTTTTTGCTTATGTATATGTGAGTTTCTTTGCATTTTAATTCGTTCATAAAAGTTTAGCTGAACAATTTATCACCTGTGGAAGTGGCTTTGCATGAGTGCTAACACTTTTGTGTAATATTAGTGAGATTTGTTTCAGAAATTAATCACAAAAAGATTCAAAAGTGTCTGTACTATTTTATTTGATGGTTTGATTTTTTCCAGTCTTGTGTTGAAAGATTATGTGGAAGAAAAGAGAATACGAAGCAGAACATTTACCTTACTTTGCAGTAATTATCTTCTGGGAAGTTGCCACTTAGAAATGATACCTTTTCCAACCTGATTCCCTCAGAAAGAGAAAAGTGAGTGCTATGCATCAGGCTGGGTAAAATATTGTAAGAGATCTGTATAATGAATATCTTCCATGATAAAGAGTAAAGTTGATTGTATGTCAGCCAAAGAATCCTGGATTTTTCATTCTATTCTGTGCAGATTTGTGGGATTTTAATCTCTCCCTCTCTTTTTTTTTTTGTGTGTGTTTGTTTTTTTTCTATTCCTGTTTAGGAGTTGTTGCTTCCAGGGTGCACTAGTCCATTCAATTTGATGTCATCCTGGATTTTTGAAGTAGATAATTATTTTATATGGAGGCAAAACAGAGCTTGGAGAAATCCTTACACACAGTTAGAGATTTGTCAGCTATACTGATGGTAGAAAGTGCACTTTCTGAACAAGCTATTTCCCCCCCAAATTTCTTCTTGTGTTGAAACTACCCCATTTCAGGATTGTGTTTAAGTTCCAGAACAGAAATTTGTTTTAGAGTGAAAATGAGCAAAAATCCCTATTTTGTGGAAAACTTCCCACAGTCTACCAGCCCTTGCATCAAGTATTTTTATTGAGTTCATCTAACCCAACTTAAGCATCTAGAAGAAATCACCCCAAAAATCACCCAACTCACTGAAGAGTGATTATAGAGTACAATATTCCTCCCATGAGCCATCCAGGATAAGTTAGGCATCATTCTGGTACGTTGCAGGACATATTCTTAAATCCTAATTTACACAACCTTGTGGACTCGTAAATACAAACTATGTGTACATCCCCTGTTAATAGACACTTGGTCTGGTTTTGCACAGAAAATCTTTCACGCATGGATGTTTGTGCACATGCATCACACGCCCAGGCATTTATACATTGCTCATTTCCCATTTCTTCTTCTTACAAGGCAGGTTTCTGAAAGGCTGCTTTTTTTGCAGAATGAAACCCACCAATACAATGCACCAACACTCCACATACTGGGAAGAATGAAAGGATCAGCTTTGCAATAAGAACCCTTTAGATAAGTTCACATGCTTGAAAGATTAAACCCAAGGACAAAAATATCTTTTACAACACGTATTTTTTTCCCTTTTCTACAATAACTTTAGCACAGGAAGGAGGGGAGGGAGGAAGAGAGAGAAATAAGCTTATATTCTTAACTTTCCTAACCCATATTGCACTCCAGAACTATAAGATGTGGTAAAGACAGGTAAGCAGATTAATTTAGCAGACTTCCAGACTTCTGAAGCAAAAGAGGGAGGCAAGAGCATTTTATCATTTCTGACATATGGAGCATGTAGTGCTGACTGCAATATGGAATGGATGATCAAAGTCATGTTTTCAATAGATTCTGGGAACGTTTTTAGCCTTAAAGTCATTAGTAAACTTCAATTTAGGAGCTGAACCCTAAAACCTTAATTTGGACAACGCACTGCTACTTGGGAGCAATAGAAACTGACTCACGGGTCAAAATTTAATATCATTCTTGAACCAGGCAGCTCAATGTCTTGGAGAAAACGACTAAAAAAATACTTAGAAAAATACCTTCAAGGGATGAGGACGAAATTGAGAGCTAGGCAGAGAAAAAAAATAAGAACTAGGGCTTTCAAAGAAAATTGAAGATTTGGAGAGCCTTCAACTATTTTGATTTATATTTAAACATTTAGAGATTGGAGTTTTGATTAGCTGAGACCCTCTCCAGTTCCCCTTCAGCTCTGATTTATGGGCATGCTGAATCTCAGTAAAATGAAAGCTAAATGAGGTGTTCTTTAAAATTACCTTTGAACATTTAAAGAAGGTAAGGAAGAGGGCAACTTGGCTGATGCTGACATGAAGGAGAATGGGATATGAGGGTGGGTGATTTCAGAAGCCAAAATCTTTTAAATACTGTAGAGGGGGAAGGAACAGAAAGAACAGGATACCAGGGGGTTTCTAATTGCTGCATGCGATAGTGCTAATATACACATCCCTTTTGACTGAGAGATGCACTAAGCTGCACATGTTAGCACAAACAAGGTTGTTTGTGCATTTGCAATAAGGTTTATGGAGTCCTTTTGCTTTTCTTTTTTTTTTTTTGTAAGAAAAATTTTCTCAAGGAATGTTTTTCTTCAAGATTTACAAAAGATTGTTTTAGCTCATCCAAGGCTATTTTTATAGAAAACTTCTGACATTCAGGATGCAGGTAGATGTTACTTCTAAATGAAACTGTGGAGGAGTGATTCGTGATGAATCACCCTGCAACACATCTTAGACTAGAGTTATTTAATATTAAAGTGGGTCAAAACAGTGTGTGTACCAGTGCTGCTCACCTCACTTGTCCGTGTTCTCCCCAGTCCTCCCTCTTTAGACTGTGAATAGTTTTATTGCTTATGATGCGCACTAATTTGGACATTATCAGAAGCCAGGTAGCACTGGATGGCCATTGAGAGTCCAAGATTTAAGGCATTATCCAATTCTACGAATGGTCTGCTGGCGTAGTTTTGTTGTCTCCGTTCACATTCATATAGGTTGAAGTCTGCATCCTGCTCTTGCAACTGACTCCATTAGAGGCACGCATGGGACTGGTATCCCACTCCACCAGATCCCTACGGCTGGGCATCATTGGAACAAAACCCTCAGGTGCAGAGGAAATTTCATGTGACAGTTGTTTGAAAACATGTCTTAAATGAAGTAAGGAATGTGACATAAGTAGATGACTCCTGAGAGAGAGGTAGCTGCCAAAACCATGAGTTAGGTCATGACGCTTGTAGGAGATTTTAATATTTTGCAGCTGTAATGTGCATATAACAGCTTATTCCCACCTCGCATTCTTGCTGAGTTTAAAGACGTGGATACAAATGATTACTGACTGGCTCAAAGACTTCCTTGTAGATACTGTTTCTTGACAGCCGTTATCATGGCAAGAGGAACTGTTGAGGTACTGTGAGTGTAGCCTGACTGTGTGGGATTGTTTGAGTTTTCCCAGTCAGTTAAACAGCCGTAGGGCATCTTGGATTGAATTCAGCATCATAGTTTGGACACAGATCTCGGTTATCCTCTATTCTTGGCATTGCTCTTTGCTTGCCTGACAGCTCAGTGATGGGAATCCAGGATCTTTGACTACAAAAATCTGTTCCTACATAGGTGCCATCTCATTCTGCAGTTGTGTGTTCATCATTCAAACATTTTCCTTCGTTGTTTCTCACTGACAACAGTTTCTTCCTAGTGGGGAGCAGATGAGTCATGGCAAACTTTTATCACTTCTCTAGAATCATGTTATCTCAGCTCCCATATTAGTCCCGAAGCCCACTGCAGTTCAGTGCAGGCAAACGCTTGGATCTTTTCTGTTTGTCAGAATATTTCCTTGGCAAGGCAATCCCTCTGTTGTCAACATAGCCATCTCACAGGCTTCCACCTGTACCGTAGGATATGCACATAGGTGAGTAGTGGCCTACTCATGATATGTCTTCTGAGACTTTATTCCAAATACATGCAACGATTTTGCTGATAGTGTTATAGCTGATCTCAGCCACTTTGAGAGAATCACTGTGGGCGAAGGAGCATAGTTGCTATTTTTGTAACTGCTGGCATCAAGTAATAATGTAAGTGGTATTGCCTCTGGAATTAGCCAGATCCCACAATTTTTCATCTTTCTCATTGAAACATTTGGCTTCTCTTGTCTCCCTAATTGCTTTCTTATGTGTCAAATAAGGGTTCAGCCTCTGTGACACATAGCAGTCTTTCATGCCACAAACCATAATGCTGTGCATTGCTCCATTGTGCAACCAGATGGAGAAATGGCAGCCTTGTAGGGGTCTGGAATCTCAGGACAACTCCTCAGTGCAACTTCTGGATGGTTGTGAAGATCCTAAGGAGGACCAGATCACCTTGACGGCCTCAGTCAGATCAGTTGCTCAACTGAAGAAAGAGATGGGGTAGAGGAAAAGGATCTGGGCAAGCATGCACTGTCCAGCCGCAGGAAACTCCTAACCCTGATGGTAGATATTTCCTCTGGGAATACCTCAGCAGTGGTGTTGCCCTACAGCTGGTCCCAAAGTTGCTCCAGTCAGCACCAGGGAGCATAATGCAGATGGCCATGGGGCTGCTCACAACTAGGAGCACATACACTCTTGTCATGATGTCAGTGGTGAAGAGCAGAAGTTCCCTCTCCACCATCATCTATCCTTCATATTGATTAAATGTGTATCTAATTTCTCAAAGAGAAAGGATTGTTTATTTCTTTGCAAAGACAGAATAGGCAATAAAAGTGTTGCAACAACAGGATAGACACCACAAGCTTATGGCTGGAGTGTATGAGCTGGAAGTACTTCATGGTTTAAGTTATGATCCCATAAGCAGGATAAATGGGAGAAAATTAATCTGTAGATAAAGTTCTGAAGCAGTTCAGAGGATTTTAAGGAACAAATCTGCGCTTCTTTCTCCCTTAGGTCTTCAACTAGCCCTGTGTAGCTGCAGTCATTCTCACCCTGTTAAGTCCCATTCACCAAAACATTTTACACTGTCTTTAAATTCAACCCTGGTCAACAAAGCACTGAAGCCAGATAATCATACTGAATGTATACTGAAATACTTCCAGTAGCCTCTATGTCTGAAGCTCTGCATCTAAATTCTAGCCAAAAATGAACTGATGATAGAGTGTTTTGACCCATGCTTCGGATCTATCACAGTTTAAATAAGTAGAATAATAGCAAATGCCATTTAAACGTAGGATCTCAATATCCAAACCTTTGAGGCAGGTACAGTATCACTGTCCTCCATGGACAGTAGAAGTTCAATTTGCTGGAGTTTTGCTAGGATCTCTGACTGGTTTTAAGCAGCATTACACATAGTGATTTTAAAAGCTCTGTATTTTAAACACATTCATTTAACCTACTCTGCAGGTTGTTATGTTGAAAAAAGAGATGTACCTTGCATCTAGTCCCAGATGCAGTGTTAGAGATAAGTGTTGTTTGAAGCTAGGATATCCGAACATGTGAGACCAGATTGTCATGCTTGTCTACATGTCACTGCCTGTGTATCTAGGGCCAACATGAATACATGAAACGGACACACAGAGGCACAAAGTCTTAAAGCTGTTCACTCATTTCAGTGTGAACAGAAAATGCAGAGAAATTCTAAAAGTTGTCTAACTCAGTCAGCACAGACCAGGTTGCCCCTCTTCTTGACAAACCTTGTCTCACATGAAGTGATCTCCAGTGAGCTGCTGCGTGAGGACAGAACAAGGCAAGGGAAGAGAAAGAGGTTAAATGCTATTTTCAGGGTCCACTGTATCAATGATTAAGGGCCTGTTTTGTGCCAGACATTTACCCATCAGACCGTGAGCTTCTCCTATCATCATCATCATCATCACCTGACTACACCTCCCCAGTGAGAACTGGAAATTCAAGATTTCCCATCATATTCATAGATAGCAAACTCATGAACAGACATAACGTCTCTTCCAAGACATACCCTCACTGCACTCTCTCAGGGACCTACTGGGCTCACCGCTCAGCCCTGAGTTGGAGGAATGACCAATGCAATGCAACCATCCACCCTATTTCATGCAGCTTGTACATCTGCCTTAAAAGCCAAGTTGGAGTCCTACACATATCGCACTGACATGGTTTAAAATGTGTGACAAGATAAAAATCTGGTGTTATGCTCTGGGTCATGATATCGGTATTACGCAGCAATTATAATAATAAAATAGCAACAACTAAATGTCTTTCAGTGGCTGTACTAAGAATAGGTTGACTGAAATTTAATGACTATGTATCATCATTAGAGAGCTGCTGAGTCCCAGAGAATCTCTGCTAATGAACAATTGGAATTTAACTAGCAAATGATGACTTTTGCAACTGAATCTAAAAGATGAACTCATTGCTACCATTTGATTATTAAGAGCTTATGTATTGATGTTCAATCATTTTAATAGATTTACTTTCCTTATTGTAGAATACGACAATAAAAGTGCTGTGAATAGTAATTTCCTAATAATAACTCTAATAATGCTAATAATACCATAATCTTATTTAATCTAATTTAAATAGACAGCAAAAAGGCCTACTTAGAACCACTTGTCTTTTGTTGGCAGAAAGATTCTCATTACAAAATCAATTTGCTTTTGAACTCCTTTGGCACACTGAAATCAAAGCCCCTCACCATGAACCAGACTGGAGCCCCAAATCTGCAAAATCTTTAGGGAAGTACTAATGCATTGTGTTTAACAGGGATGGATTTAAGCATGTGCTTATGGACTGTACTGAACTGGGCTTTCTCAAGCCTTTGGGCAGGGTCTTGGTTTTTAAATGAGATTAATTTTGCATCCACATCTGAGCCAATTTAGTTTCCAGTGAAGCCTCAGCAAGTGGGTGTAGAAATTAACAGAGAAGGAGAGGGAGGAGGTAAAGGCTGCATGGCAAAGATTCAGCTGAAATCAAATGGTAAATCTGGCTGGCATACCAAACTCTGAGCCTATAGTAAACTTTATTGACTCCACATGTGCTTTTAATATACCATATGGGTAAGAAATCCTCTGAGATCTTGTCACCCAAGTACAGACAAGACTCAGTGCTACTTAAACTAAACCCCATCATCAAATGTTTCTAAGTTGGATCCACCCTGAAGTTTCAATATATTTCCTTCATGTATAAACACAAGGACACTTGGCAGAGATAATCCGGCGAAGAAGAATTGAGAGTGATTCTGTAAATTTCCAGCCCTGTTTTGTCTCTGTGTATGGCTTTGTGTATGTATTTTGTGTTCACACAAAGGCAAGTTTGATGGGTTTTGGTTGGTATACCTGCGGATAGGGTGCATCTCTGGAGATGAAGGTATATTCTCTTGTGGCTAACACATCCCACTGCTGAGTTGTCTCTAACTGCAACATCCTTGTTGGTGGCAATGGCTGTGACAAGGAGGAAGGAAGTTGGAATTTTGGACTATTTGCAGGGCTGACAATCAGGCTTGAAGTACCTTTCCTGCCCAGAAACAGAGAATAGTGGTTGTCATAGAAATCAAATAAACTTCCTAGTCAATATGGTCACTTTTCATGAGAAGTCTCTTTTCAGAATAGAACTTTATGTTCAAAGTCAGTAGGATGACCTGCATTCATGGCGAGGGTAAAATGCCTCATTAGGTGCAAAATTCACTGGTGCTGACAGCAATTTCTTCATGAAGGTGGTGTGGGGAAGGAAACAGGATGGGTTATTCCAGGAGGAGGAAGGACAAATGCCAATGGAATCCTGAGCCAGCTTAAGGTTAAAAAAGTGCTTTTCTGTTCTACCTGATAGTTCAGAAAGAAACACTGAAGGATGCTGTTTCTAGAAACAGCGGTCATAGGGGGAATACAAATGTATGTAACAGGGCCTATGGCAGGGAGGAATCTGGCCCATCTCCTTGGTGGCATGGAGGATAAAATGCTGAGTGGCCCCAGACACAAAAATAATAGCCAGGTGGAAACTTCTAACAGTAGGAAAATTAGGACATCTGCTCTTTTGCAACAATCTACCTACCTACCTACCTATCTAACTAAATCAATAAAAGCTTTTTCAGCTGAGAAATTCTGGAAATAGGTAGATGCTTTATAAATCCCCACGATACTAGTACTGTGGAAAACAGTGCTGCATATGCAATTTGCTGTCAGAAAGTCAACAGTATTTTGTTGCTTGCGTTTGTCTGCCCATCAGACTTGTTGCTGAATGGCCATGTACAAGAGAACACACTGCAGCTACCAAGTTAGGTGACCAAGCTAGAGCAAGCCCTGTGAAGCTCTCCTTAGGGCTGGTCCACCAAGCCACCAGAGCAGCTGGAAGCCTGCTCTGAGCTGTTCTGCCTGCACGTACTGTCAGTGCCAACAGGGAAAGACAAGGCATGAAGAAGCCTTAGGCCATGCCCTGAATCTGTGCTGCAAGCATACAGTGTGTGGAGGTGGTTGGACCTGTCACTGAGATGTCCCCCCTGAGCACCCCCTCCCAGGAGGATTTCAACAAGCCAGGGATGATCGCTCTGCTCTGTTTATCCCTGGCTCTGTGGGGATTCTGCTCTTCCCACCTGTCTATGTTCCCACCAGGCATTGCAGTGGGAACGCATCCTTTGGGATGCCCTCACCACAGCGTGTCAAACAGACCGCCGGGGAAAAAGGGGAGTTAAAAATAATGTTTTGAGGAAGACTGCAGATCACGGTGAAGCTGAATATAGGATTTTCAGAGAGCACAGTTTGCCAGGAAGACAGCTGCTTTTTATAGCATGCCTGGCATGGCTGATGGCAAAGACATTTGACATTTAGATCTGATTGAGTGGCAGGTGGGGAGGAGAAAGCCAGGGATAATGTAAGCAAATCACTTCAAAAACTGAGCTAGGAAGGGACGGTTTTGTGGGGAAAGTTGCGTAGCTTTGGCTGGACTTTTTGGTTCTTTCATGATGCCGGAGGGGCTGCAGACAAAGTCCCTTGACATCCCTTCAAAGAAGGAAAAAACTGGTCTCAGAACTTCAGGAAAATGTGTTGCTTTCCGCAAGTGTCTGCTTCCCTTGGTCTTTCAGAGCTGCCTGTAGGCAATGACCTGGCAAAGCTTCCATCCTCAAGAGAGCCCAGGCAGGGTTTGGTCTGCAGGGAGGACAGACACAGGGCCAAGGGTGGAAGACCTCAAAACTGGCAGTAATCATGGCCAGGATGCCACTGAATTGGTGCCTAGAGGGCAAACTGGAATAAGTAGGGTGTGAATTCTGAGAGAGGGGATCTCTCAGATGTTCTTGGCTTAAGAGAAACCCTCCTGGCACAAATGCTTGGGCAACATGAAGTTTCTTGAAATGAGAATGGGCCCAAGGGTCCTATTTTCACCATTTGCAATGTATGGGTAGCAACACGGACCCTTCTCCCACTTCCTGATGTGCCTCTATGTGTGTGAAGTGCTGAGTATTACTGTTACGATTAGGAGATGCTTTTATATTTCAGGCTTATGTTGAGCCACTGGCATTTGATTTCTACTCCTGTGTTACTCACGCATTTCATTAGATTTCTGCCCAGGACCTAAAATGGGGATAAGAAGCAATATTGTTTTTTGTTCCATGTTTGAATACTTTCCTGGTGTTTCTTGCCTGGTGCTGATCCTGGGACTCATCAGCAGAACTGGCCATGGTGCACTGGGGCCAATTGCAAAAGGTTGGCAGTAATTCTGCATCAACTACCACTTGTCACATGGACCTACTGCTATACTGGTTCAAGACTCCCCTGAGCTCCTTAATTTCATTTACTACTTTTTATGAGGTCTTTCTTATCTTCAAATACATTTTCTTCTTATTTATTGTTCAGGATGTGTTCAATAGAAGGTTAAGTACCTCAGTAATTTATGGTCACTGTTACTTTAATGACTGCTAATTTATTAGTGTTTACACCTTCTGCTCAAGAAGGCAAAGTATTTGATACAATAAATAATTTTTCTTCAAGCATTTGTTGGGCTCTATTTGTCAGTGCAAGTCTTTCTCTTTCAATAAAAGCATAAACTATGGGACTCACTGCCACCGGACAGGAGAGGAGAGACTATGAGCATGTGAGGTACTTAATTAGTACTAATGGCTTGTGGGATGGCTTTAGGCAAATCTGTTCACCTGCATACTCATAAAGAACCTTGTTTGGAAGATGAAGACAGGTAATGCAAATTGCACTAAGCAATGGCTTTGGAAAAGACAGGAATTTGAGAAAAAAATATTAATTCACACAAGTATTATATTTTCATTTGGGAAAAATTAAATTATACTTTTTCTTGTTTTGAAATGAAACACTTTGATTTGTGGGCCAGACCCAAAGCGTTTGAGGAACGATTTTGTTTCAAACTCTATTTGACTAAGGTACTATGATATTTCATGGAAGCTGTGATTTGAATATTCATCATCTCCCGTAGGCAAAACTTCTCCCACCAGGTTTATGGCATAGCTGCTTTTTCTTTTTCTCATCTATCTCAAATTCAAAGTGCTGAAAAATTCCTACTGCAGGCCAGCTGTCTGGAGGCCTATGTGTAATTGTACTCCTGCTTCCAGCAGAGAGAAATCTGTGTAGTGCTAGGAATGATGTGTTGATGTTGAGTTTATACCTTGTCACAGGCTCAGTATGTATTTATTGGAAAATGCATCTACTTTCCCTGTGCTTTTCTTTCCATCTGAGACGTGGGAAAACAAACTGGACAGAAGATTCTTTCCTGCATAATTTTCCAGGCTGGGGGTGTGGAGGCAAGATTTCAGATTTATTATTTAACTTCCAATTTTAAACAAATTCAGTCCTTCAGATGTTATGAATTTTGTGCCACAAGGAACCTGGAGTTTGCTGCTCACGTCTTCTTCCAGCACCCAGTCCCCAGCAGGGCTAAGCTTTCTGCAGTATACCATGGTTTATTTCTTAACGAAGGAAAGTTGAACCTTTGAGAAATCTCAGATAGCTAAGCATTAACGGAGATGTGGTCTTGCTGGAGAGTTCAGTTTTAAGGTGAAAATGGGACTGCAGGCAGCAAAGTTCACCTCTGAGACTTTCATGAGACTACCAAAAAAATCTTTTTAAGATGGCACTGTAATAAAAAGCCATAAAAACTGCAGAAAACAAACTGTTTCACTAAAACCAAAATTCAAGCAGAATGCCATTTCTTTGGAAAAGGCATACGTGACAACTATTAACATGAATGCTTTGCGTGTCATTTTCTGCACTGTTATCTGGTGAATGCTACAAAGAGGAGGCTTTTCCTTGGCGCATCTGTTGGCTGACTCTAGGTCCTGCTATGAGAAAAGAAATAAAAATAATGCTCTTGCACCGGAAATGTTGCTGTGAACAGACCTTTTCCCAACAGACTGTCCAGTTGTTCTCCCTTGCTGGTTCTCCTCCTGGCTCCCACAGTTGTGGAGAGGTTGATGACCCATTCATTCAGTGCCAGAGAAGCCGGATGGGGTCATGTTGAGGCTGAGATCCTGGGATGATGGATTTCTTCAGGAGTGCTGCAAGAAAAACCCTCAAAGTGTTTCCTGAGATCCTCCAGCTTCCATCAGAAATTACTTGCTTGCTGCAGGAATTACGGGGTGAAACTTCATGCTTGCCGAGATGCTGATGTGGGGACATATGCTCCTTCCCAGCTAAGGAATCCAAAATCCACTTAATGCAGCTGCGCTTAGCCCCATGTTTACTCGTAATAAAACACCATTACAGGGGCCTAGTCTTGCATTAATATTGGCTTTGTTTTGATGGAATCTGGCTGCGGAAAGAATGTTTTGGAGAGCAGCTCCAGCAGAAAAACCATCAGCTCTGCTGTGCCAACGCGAGCGTGAGCGCAGTCTGATGGCGAAATATCTTCTCCTGAGTGGTGACCCAGCTGGCCGGCTGCTGTGTGGGTAGCAGCGTCAGTCCAAGACTACACAAATTCACAATTCCTGCCTGAACCATTCTGGTTTCCGTGGCATTCACTTTTATGCATATAAATATATGAAAATAAATATATAAATATATATTAAAAATATATCTATTTTTCTCCCAAAATACGTTTCTTGCGTTTGTTATGCCCCCTAAGAGAAATAAAGGAAACCTCTGCGTAGGGCAGAATCTTTGTTGCTATGATCTTCTGCATTTGTAGAGGACTGTATGGTTATGTTTGTGTTAACTGCCTGGATAGTTAAGCTTAGGATCATGAAAAGTAATTAACAGTCACTAAGTACAGAAAAGCTCACACAAGACAGGATCCAGCTTCTGTTGGAATGAGTGATGCTCAGTGACTTAGAAAGGTTGAGAAAAGCTGCTTCAGTCTTCTGAGAAAAAAAGGCAGAGTCAAAAGTGCCCGATCACATTCATTAAATATTGTTTTAACAGAGAGTACTCAAAATAAACTTTGCAGTTTGCCCATCCAGATTATCAGGGTCGGACCAAATGGTACACCTACCTCCAGTGCAGAAAGCAGAGGCTATTTGGCAGCACTGATAACGAAGCATGGGAAGGGAGGAATACAGAGAACTTTTTGGCAGCTTTTGGCAAGCAGCGTGGCTTTGCGCTTGTGAGTCTGCAGAAATAGCATGCTGCTCTGAGATATTTCATAGTTGTGAGTGGTCGTCCCAAAATGTGGGTAGGGCAGGATTAAAACCTAAGAAGGGAGTATTAGCTTTGGGGAAGACCAAGAGAGAAAGCTTTGGGTAGTTCTGCAAACTAAGATTAAAAAATAAACCATCCCTGAAGAGATATCAAAAATACATTTAAATGTGGGGAACTCACGTATCTCAATTACTGTGCGTTATATTTAATTTGCTCAAGTTTTGAAGGTGCTGAGGAGAATCACCATCCACTGGTTTGAGCTTAGGTTGAGGGATATTGATGCTGTCAGAATAATTGAGCTCTGTGTGGGTGAACTGGGAGCTAAAACGCCGAGACATTCCCAGAGTTGGTTTTCCGTGCAAATTAATGCACAGATACCTGCAGCGTGTTACGCAGTGACCAACCATCCTCAGCTTTCTGACATCCTAATATTACCAGAAACGTGACCAGTCTGGTCAAGATTATGATGACATAGTAATAATTACTGTGAAGTTTATGTGAGTGTAGGCACAGGAGATTCTCTGAAGCAATGAAAGGTCCAGACCCAGCATGTCTTGTAGCAGCTCCCATCACAAGGAACCCATTGTTGCAATCTATTAACCTTAATCCCGGTATTTCTTGGGTTGCCTCCATTTTGCCCTTAGACCTTTTTCAGTAAGCCTCTTAGCATGTCTCACACCAGCTGGTGTCTCCCCAGCCACGAGACGGCGTGAGGTTACACGTTAAAGATAATATCACCTCACGTACTTCACTTAGCCAATATCATTGCTGTTAAATCTTTAATGGAAAATGTTAAATATTTTATTTAATGGAGAACTTCCCTTCACCCCTGCACAAGAATGATATTTTTCCCTCCATGAAGAATGACTGCAAACATTTCTGACAATAATTAATTTTCCGTTAATTATTTTCTATTTCTGTACAGTGTATTCTTTTCATTCTAGCCCTCTAACAAATTTGGCATTGAGACCCCTTCACCCTTTCCATCTCTTCAAGTACAAGGTTCCATTCTTCATTAGGGCTATTTTAAAATCTGCAAAGAACTGTTTTCCAGATGTGGATATGCACAGACAGTAATTGCACTTCATGATCACTTCCAGCTGCCCTAAATGCCTGCCAACAAATTCCCATGAGTGCATGTTTTGTGCTTCAAATCAGGGAGAACATTGTAAAATGATAATGTGTTGCACACTGCAGTACCTACAAGAGTTATGGACCTTGTAACCAAACTAATTGGAATTAGGCTTTCCTTTAAAAGGTCAAGAAAGTGACAGAGAAATGCAATCTTTGCAAATGAATCTGTTGGTTTTGAGTAGTACTGAGTACCTGTTTGTTAGATAATCTTCCAAATATATTTGAATACTCTGTGGATACATTGCAAACTTATGTATAATGGGCATGGAAATCTCATGTATTGAATTTGGACACACAGTCCGACATCATTTATTCTTTTACCAAGTAAAACATTTGCCTCCTGGTAATCTTCTGGTGTGCCCAGAACTTATCGTTGTGGATCACTTGTTCTGCTGGTGTTAATGGCCTCAATTTCATTGATACCAGTAGAGATATGTACACACTGCTAGAACTGAATTTGGTCCTGTATTTTTGTTATTTTAACAATGTAATTTTAAAATAGGTGTTTATGTAGTTCCAGTGCAGTTTTCTCCCTTTTTATTCACACATCCTTATGATTCTTGGCTGAGATACGGTTTTGTACAAGAAGACCAGCAGAAGACATCACTCACCAGCCCAAAGTGAATAAGAACATCCTTCCCAGCATAGCAAATGCTTTAGCATTCTTAAAAGCTATATAAAAATCTGACATTTCCACAACAGAATTTAATAATCTATCATGTTACATCTTGTTCCAATACTCACGAGTGTGTGGCTCAAACAAACAATCCCTACCAGCTCTCTGTATAGACTATGCTGCTGTCCATTGCAGCGCTTGACCGTAGCCTGTATGCCTGGAGATTAAAAATTCAGAGTTGGACACTTCTGACCATGTTTTCCATCTTAGAGGTGTGCCCCAGAGGTCAGCTTTCCTTTTGGCACCTCAGATCAGAATTGGCTTCCCTCCATAGCAGTATAAAGTGTGGAGAAATAGAATACAGCCAAGACCTGGAGGAGAAGAGCCCCAGGCTGAAAATTCTGGGCAGGTGACTGTACATTCTTCATAAAAAAGTATGTATTTCATTTTCTGTGCTGAACGGAGGTTTGTACAGCTGGCCTGCTTTAGAGGTAATCTCCTGGAGATCCTGGTAGAGCTGAACCAAATGCCTCCTGAATTACCTATCTGCTGGTACAACATCAGGTGGGAGGAACACTGAATGCTCTCATGTATGTCCACCAAGTTATGGTGGGTCTAATTGCCTGTTATTGCATTGAGGTATATATGAGTATGCCTGTGAGCATGAACACTAACCTTATATTCACTTCCACAGGGTACAGTGTACGTATGTCCCATGGCTTCTTACGAGAGATTATATAGTCATTCTTGAGCCAGTTCTGGTGAATTTGCCAGTGATTTTCAACTTTTTTTTTTTATTATTTAAATTTTTTTTTTTCCAGTGAAAATCTAGATTCCTATCTTGCAAAGATAAGCTTTCAGATAATCTCTCCTTAGTTAGCATTTGTTTTGCCACCTGGAATGGTGTGCTATCTCCTGCCACCAGCCACCTCCTTTGTCCTGGCCACTACGCCCAAGGCCTTGCTCTGGACTGTTAACACTGTCTTGCTAAATACTACGACTATGAGCCTGTCATCCTTCCTCATAAATAGAGAGCAGCCCAAGGCTCTAATCCTCATGACAAGACCACACACAATCTCTCCAGTTCCTTAGAACCTCCAGTATCTCTAGAAATTTAGCAATCTCTGTAGAGTTATTCCAAAATTTAACGCGTTTGCAGTCAGCAGTATTATTCACATTATTTGCACTTCCACGTGCTCTGCTGACAGTGCATTTATCACCACCAACTCAAAAGAATCTGTAATCTCTTGCATCAGGAGAGATCACTATTCATAAATCTGGCCGCGAGAGTTCTCACTGAGCGCAGCCAAACTTCTTTAGAGTTAAGGAGTTCGGCTGAGCCTCTCTTCTCCCCAACACAGGGGGACCTGTAGGGTAAGATTCACATACTTGGTTGTACTGACTGCTTCTCCACGAAACTTAGAAATCTCTACAGAGTTCAAAAGCAACTGACCTTTTAGCGCTGATTTGGGATTTACCCTTCTCTCAGGATACTTTAGGTATCCCGCTGAGGGAATCCAAAGGAATTTGTATCACCTAAGTCAGAGGTCCGCAAGGTAGATGTCTCTGTCTGAGCTGTTCATCTGTGGTTCATTTTAGTTCATGGTTGATGGAGAAAGAAAGATTTTGAATCATCTGATTTCAGATAAGAAGAACTTTGCTTTGGAGTGCTTCCAGTGAGCAGGCTGATCGGCCAGGGTAAGCACCTTCATCCCAAGCTCCATACTCCAGGCTGGAAAGATTTCCCCCATAAGACTCAATACTCCAAGGCCTGTTGCCTAGAAGTGGGCAGCATGAACATCTCCTGTTTGATGGTGCTCATGTTAAAGTATCTCCTCCAGCTTTTAAATCACTGCCCAGCACTGCATCTTTGACAACTTCATCAAGCATTGATCAGGGCTGGATGCCTGGTATGGAGCCCAGTGAGACAAACAGGAGACTTTTGTTCAACTTTCTGTTGGATTTTATGGCCAGCCCTGTTACATAAATAATATCCTGTCTTCATGTGACGTTATCAGCCTGATAGTGCAGCAGTCTTTTCTGATAGTATGTGTAAGTCATGGGCTGGAGCAGTGTTGTAGGCAGCCCTTGCTACTTGCTAGACAAAAGAAAGTGCTTTCTTACCATGGCATTTGTCTTAGTGGGTGGAAAAGTAGTTGTAGCTGGGCACGGGAGAAGGAATAACAATCTTTTGTCATAAAGTTTCATTATAACTGGGCCTGTATGTGCTCTCTGGTAAAAATTCGTCAGCTACATTAATTTATTGTCCCTTCACGAACAGTTCCTCATTCAGAGCCCTCCCACACCCCGGCATCTGCACGTGACCACGGTTCATAGCTGAAGATACTTGCTCACGCACAATTCATCAGCAGCTCTTTTCAGCAATGAGACTTTCTGATGATGGATTCTTTAACCTGCTCTCCAGCTGACCCAATGCCTATGCTATTTGGGTGTCTAGCCCAGAATATCTTAGTTTTCTACTCTCCCTTCTGTTTAAACATATCCTGCTCTTCAAGTTAAGGCTTATTGAAATTTCAGGAGGAAAGAGTTTCTGCCAAAAAATACAGTTGTGTCAAACCTAGTTTTTGGCAAGAAATTGTCGACTATATGTATATGTGCACACAAAACTTCGCCTGCAAGAAATTCAAAGGAAAAAATGGTTTTGAATGATCATTTCAAAACAAGATGAAATATTGTGTTACAGCACAACCTAAACTGTCATTTTTTTTTCCTTTTTCCGCAAAACCCCCCTGTATTTTAAAAGAAAAAAACATTTTGTTTTGAAACATCAACCTGAGATCCTTTTCTTTTCGGAATTTCTTGGAAACTACTCAAGCAGCAATTTTATGTTTTTAAAGCCTATGCTCAGGATTCTTCTTTTTTTAAATTCCACATTTTGAGACAAAAAGATTTTTCAGTTTCCTCTACTTCCAGTTTTCAGACCTGGTCCCGGAATCTGCAATACTGTGCTTGTTTAGAGATGCTAATGGTTACAAGGGGACTAGTTTCTTTTTACTCTCAGCTAAAAAGGGAAATTTAAGTGATTTGCTTCCAGTTCTGCAGAAGACTGACATGGAAAAAAAAAAGCCCCAAGAGCTCTTCATTCACACACAAACCTCTGTCCCTCTTCAATGGCCACAAGAGATGGAGACTCTAACTTGCTCAGGCACTGCAGAGCTCAGGGGGCCTCTCATAGTGGAAGGACCATTTCAGGACCTGCTCTTTGCAAGGCTAACTTTCAAAGCCTACTGCACCCTGCAGTAGCACCTCTGCTGCCTTTCCACATTCCCTGCCTGCATTTCTGATCCTGACCCCAGTGCTGGTAACTGCACCTATGGTGACAGCATCGTAGAATATCATAGCACTATCGTATATATGCAGGGCCTTGTGGGCTCGCTGCCTCCATCCTTTGTAGCTTGCACATTGCTTTAGAAAACAATGCTTACACCATGCAATCATCCTGAAATTCCAGCGAGGCTGTTGGTTATAAAGGATAATGCAGACAATGATACTTGTGCATGCGTACAAGATAAACATGCCTCCAGATGCGGGTAGAAAAGCAGCAAGGTTCTGGTGTTCTGACTCAAAGTAATCAATATCTGCCGGCTGCCAAGCCCATTGAACTCTGTGCCAGTAGAAAGGCTGTTTCTCGTAGTTGGCCCACCTTTTCCCATCTGGAAAACCAAAAACTGTATAGAACTAGAGAGCCCCTTTGCAAATTCCTGCAAGACAGTGCATTGCAATGCTGAGGCTTCCACAGCAGAGTACGTGAAGCTAATGCAGAAAATAATAGCTCTCCAACCATGATGTGATTCGTAAAGAAAGCACTTACCACTCTTAAGCCAAAATCAATAGTAAATTTTTTTTCCTTAGCTCAAAAGGACAAAACTATTTGTTTCGCCATCACACCAGCAGGCTGCTCCCTGAGATGAGCTGCTTCCATCAAAGGCAGCAGTGCCTGCAGAAACAGAATTAGCTTAACTTCAGTAGCCTCTAATCATAGAAGGATTAGGTAACTCTATCTGTTCAAAGTGGATAAACAGTTTCAATTGCCTACCATGGTAAGTGGGATCTGTTTTAAATTAAGAGACCTTTCCTAGCCTTGGGTAGTGTCTTTCATGCGACCTTGACACTGTTGAAGTCTGGCTTGAGACCTTGCCCAAGTTTTGCTTCCTTCCTGTGATGGGATGATGCTGTTACTGCTGAGAAGCTGGATGTTTTTCCCAAGTGCAATCTCTCAACTTAGGTAAAACAATCTATAAAATCAGCTGGATTGTAGGTTTGCTTATCACCCCTTCTGAATCATGGCTTTTCCCATGCGCACAGATAGATATCTTCCTGTGTTAGCGCCAGGGTTCTCCCCGGGATGTTATTCCTTCCATCCAGCTGAGACTGTTGTAAGTCCTGTGGATGTGGCAAAGTCAAAATCAGCATCTGAAAGTCCAGCACAGATCTGCACAACATTTTCTGTGGATGGGATGGAGATGGAAATTGAAGAGCGGTGGAGAAAGGGGATGTGTTAGAGACGACGTGGGGGAGCCGCATGAAGAT
The DNA here is from genome assembly GCF_002078875.1 of Numida meleagris. Taxonomy (NCBI): domain Eukaryota; kingdom Metazoa; phylum Chordata; class Aves; order Galliformes; family Numididae; genus Numida; species Numida meleagris. Next base: position 2,446,372 of record NC_034438.1, read on the forward strand.
GCAAATGGAGCCTGATTTTGATGAACTGAAGCCTTCACTGCCTACCTTGTCCTGGAAAAGGCAGGGCATTTTTTTTTCCCCACAAGTGCAAGGAGACACCACAGAGTCATCACAGAACCACAGAATGGTTTCAGTTGGAAGGGGCCCTCAAAGGCCGTCAGGTCCCACTGCCTGCAGTGCACAGGGACACCAACAGCTCCATCAGTGCTCAGAGCCCCGTCCCCTGATCCCCTGAGCCTGGGTGTCTGCAGGGACCAGGCATCACCACCTCCCTGGGCAGCCTGTGCCAGTGCCTCAGCGCCCTTATTGAAAAAACTTCATCCTTATATCCAAGCTAAACCTCCCATTTTTAGTTTGACACATTCTTCCCTTGTCCTATCACAACAAAACTCCTCTAAAGACTCTCACTTGAAATAGCTGCTAAGCCCTCCCAGTGCTGTGTTTTCTAGGGTTTTCTGTACATTTGTTCATTCTGACTCCACAAACGTATTTCTTTCTTTCTTCCTATATCTTTCTTTCTTTCCTCACCTAACACTGCTTTGATCACTTGTCCGTTCCCCAAATCCCTGTTCCTATATTCAACAAGAATCTCCTCCTGCACAGTCACAACAACAGAGTATTTCCACATCTCCTCAAATCCCTCTTCCGTCAGTTATTCTGAATATAGGTCCCAGTATTTGGGTGTTGTAGAAACGCACCAAAGTATTAGCTGCTACTGAGGATGCTACAGTGCAGACAAATAAGATAAATAAAGGACAAGAGGAAGCAAAATTATTGCATTCCTGCTTGAGATAAGGAGCTAAGATACTTCCTGGTTCAGGAAACAGCTTATATCTCAGGAAGTGGATGAGTCCTTCTTTAAGTATTGTTAGAGGCTGTGGGCCACTTGGGTATATGTAAAACTTATCTAACTGCTCCTTGACCAACAGCCAAGTGGAGTATGTCTAGTAACACAAGGGGTTGTGGCTGGCTTGAGTTCTCAGTCCACTGTTCCAGTGCCCTTGTCATGTTTCTCCGAGTTCACCTTTGCTTTATCTTTTCTCTTTTCCTTACTTATATTTTAACAAATCCAATAGACTCCTCCCTGTAGGTGCAAAGACACATTTAAACATTTATGTGTTACTCTTGCTGTTTTCTTTTTTCTTTTCTCTTTTCCAAAAAACACAACATTCTGAGATCAAAAATGAAGGAAAAAGAGTGAAGTCAAGAATAACATCTGCAATTGTGAGAACTGCACAGATTTCCATAGTCAAAAAATTTATGACTCAGACAATGGGTTTCAGTTTAAAAATATAAATTATAATCCCACCAGGGATCAGTTTTACAGTGCAAAACTACTCTTTGACACTGGCATGGGTTTTTATTAAGGAATTTATAAAAGAAAATCTTAAATAAATACAGCTGGGGCAAGCTACAAGTAGGACTGGATTGTACATGACAAAATTACTCAGGGAGATAGACAGATAGTCTCAAAGGCCCCTTCTAGACAGAGTTTGTAATCATGGTAATAGGGGTATTGCACACAAGAGTATCAAAAAGAAACGGTGACAAGGGCCAAGAAAAAAGCTATGGGTCGCAGTTTGGAGTTTCCAGGGGTCAGTGAGACATGGCACAAGAAGATTTACTGTCAGTCGATGCTAAAGAATGCATCCTGTTATGTATTGTATGATGCAAGGAGGGTTCAAGCACATACTCAGGGGCTACGCAGCATATTTCTTAACATCAAGGATTATTGACTTTCTCATGCTTGTTTTCTGCAGAAAGCAACAAAAAAGACGTTTTCCATCCCAGTTTTTGTAGAACCCCAGAACTATTGAGACTAGAGCATGCTTTCGTGAAAGTTAAAAGAAAACTTTAGGTTTCTTTTTTTGCATATTCTCTTTTTCTTATGTCATTTACCTTTCCACACTGCAGCTTGGCCACAGACTGCCCCGGCGAAGGGTTCACCATGAAGGGAATGAGAAAGAAAAGGGAAGATCTATGCAAAGCAAATATCCTTAGCAAGGGGATGGCAACAGGGCAAAACAAAACTCTTTCATGATCATAGATTTTTTTTTTTTTTTAGGCTGCAATGTTTTGTGTTTGCCATTTTCCTGAAAATTGTATGTTTTCTTCAAAAACAGAAAGAATACAACAGATTGCTTGTCCTTGTGCATCCATGCCTGAATCAACCCCATACCTTAAATATTTGTCATCTCAGACACTATTTCTGTCAAAAGCAGCTATTTTGCAGTCCTTAGTAGCTACATTATTATTCATTTCCCCTTGAAAGTGGAGCATTCATGAGAGTCTCTTGTATTTATTTCATCTTTTTTTTCTCCTTTTTTTTTTTTCAATCAGCAAATGCACAAGAGATAATGGAAAATAATATGAAATATTACAATAAATGAAACAAAATTCTGGATTCATTAGGCAGGTTCTCAAACCCATGCTCACAGAGAGAAGGAAACAATAGCTTGGGAAAAGCTGTGTGTCAAGATAAAAACGTCCATTTAAAGTTTGAATTTCAGACACCAAGTTGTTGAAGTGAGCTTCTCAAGAACCACATAAATACTTCCACATGCAGAAATTACTTAGGAAACAAATGAGGGAACAGCAGAAGTCAGAAAATAAACTGTTTATCTTCTGCCCTATACACGTAAAAAGGCAAACTTCACATCATTGTTGTCGATTGTGTGATTTCTCGGTGTTACTTTTCTGTAGTAAAATCTTTACCCTTCTCTGCTGCCCTTAATGGAAAGATATGAATGCATTTTCCTAACAACCGTTCCAAAGCACGTGCATGCAGAGGAAACCATGCCTGGAAAAAGCACACCTATCTGCACCCTGAGCTGGGCAAGGTCGTTTTTCCCACCCAGACTCTACAGATCAGCTGAGTTTGAGAGTCAGGGGAGCGCTGCAGCTCTGAAGATTACCCACTGTATGAAATCTTCCCCAGCTTCTACAGGATGAAAAGCAAGCCTTTGTGTGTTCCCATGCCCCTTTGCCAGAGGGAAGCAAGTCAGTAAGAGAGCCCAGGGGCCAGTTCTGTGATACCTTGCACGCCCCTATCTCACACGCACGTTTCCTCACCCGACACGCTCGTGGCATCATCGCATTTGAAATATTGAAAGCTCTCCGCCGTGGAGGTGCAAGCAGAGCACACGTGCTCCAGAAATAATCCCCCATTAGCATCCACATCCACCCACAGCACAGCGAGTCTCTCGCCCCAGTGAAACAACGGGAAGTCCTTGCCTGAAGGGTTGACATTCATACTCTGCGGATAAATTATTTATTGCCACCCTCCTATCCCCCACCCTGCACTTTTGGCATTGTATTGTATTTCATACCATGCTCGCCGCAAACCTTACGAGGGTTTCAGAGTGTGTGTGTGTCAAGGCTTAGAGAGGAGTGCTGAATTTTCTAATACTAAAGGGCCCATTTCACATTATTTATGACCTCACTAGTGTCGAAACAGAGACCTATAAATCGTAAACATAGGCACACTAATTCTAGCAACAGCAAGTTTTAGTCACATGTAATTAAAACATCCCAAAGTCTTTCAGCTGTAATGTATTTCCAAATGACACCACTGGGACGGGGAGAAATGGGAAATGGAGGAATCAGCAGTATTTCAAATCTGTGGCCATTGTTAGCTTTTGGGGCTTTCTGCAGTGCTGGCAGTGCTGCCAAGTCTGCAGGTTTCTTGATGTTATTTTCTATAGCGTATTTTAATGGCAGTGTCATTGATTTCCAGAAACAGCAGGGATGTTTGCTTGGCTAGGATGTCATCAAAAGCTTTAGGAGATGAGGCTGATGAGCACAATAAAAAGTAAGGCAAGCAAATTCTGTGATGGCATCACTGCTGTGGATTGTTAGATTAAGGGTTAGAGAGTGAGCTAACACTGAGTTAAAACTGGAATTGAGTCTTTTGTAATGTTTGAGAGGGTCTGTGGTCTTTTTCTTCCACTGTTATTTCATGTAGGAGCTTAGGATAAGCTCTTTCCTTAGAGGAATTGGGGGAAAGGCAGTGCAGTGGGAAGACAGCATGTTTTCAGATGCATGTAAAAGACTTGTAGCTGGCAAATGATTCAAGCTGTTGTCAATGCAAATTGGCTGGAAAGACCTACTGAAGTGCATGACAGCCAGCATCAAAGTGTCACCAGAAATTAGAAGATGGCACTGAAGCCAAGAGTGACAAGCTACGTGCCACGGTGCACAGTGCATTATTTGCTCAGCAGCACTGCCCAGCAGACAGCAAGTCAGATTTACATGGATGGAGGGAACATCTGCAGCTGGATTGAAGGGAGTGCTCCCAGTATGGTGCAGTCCCTGTGGATTCAAAGGTACTGTACAGCCCAGACCAGCCTGGATCTGGGATATTTGTCCTCTTAGAGAGGATGTTGAGCTTCCGCACTGCAGGGCACAAGCCAGCCCGCAACTACCTGTGATTGGAAAACTCCTCCCTTGGGCAGGCAGCAGCCCAGCGCATTTGCTTTGAAGCATCTGTTAACAACTGTTTTCAGTAAGCGAGCGCTGGCTCGATGGACCATTGGATTGATCCAGTGTGACAACTCCTACGCTCTTTTCCAGCCTGGATCCTTAGGCTAACACTGGTGCTGGCGGTAGATCACAGGAGTGAGTGCTGAGCCAAGCCGTGCTGCTCCCTGCAGAACCGAGGAGCAAGCCCTGGCCCGCGAGCAGCCTTGGCTTGTTTGCAGCTGGGGACTCGTGCTGGGAATGGCAGCAAATGGGACTGCGGATCCAGCCCTGGGCAGAGCCCATCCTTGGAACACAACCCGCCAGGTTGTTTTCTGAGGGGCAAGTTGCTCAGTTTGCATCAGATTTTCTGTGGTTGCCTACTTTTAGTGAGTGCAGCAGAAGGAATAATTTAAGGAAACAAAATATAAGTAATGACAAGGAGAATGAAAGGAAAACATTAGTATTTTTGTGGCCAAAGTCCCAGGCATGCAGATTTCCATGCTGACTTGTTTCCTATTCTCCTTCTTTTTTATTAAGGCATACTTTTCCTCATCCAGTCCCATTCTTTCTTATCAGCAGGTAGTGAACAGTGGCAGACACATACTGTAGGAAATTATCTCTTTAAGGAGGTTAAAGTAAAAGCAGAGATAACCATTGTGTAGTTAGACTGAATTCATCCTCTGAATTCAACTTTGGTGGTGGAAAAGCAAAACATTTCTGTGGCAGTTGTTATCTTGCTCTATATCTAAAAGCACAGTTCCTCTGGATCAGATCAGTGGTCCACCCAGGAATTTGGAGCTCAGACAGGATCTTCTGTGACATGAGATGCTGCTGGGGATGATGGGGCCAAGTTACTCTCCTGGTGGAGCATCCCATAGCAGGAGTTGAGGTCTCTGCTGTGAGCTATGGGATGAGTGAATGGGATGGTGTAACAGGCCAGGTCTGGAGGACAGCATACAAAAGCAGGACCCCTGTGGCACTGATGAGGGAGGCAAAGGGATAGCACAGAGAGCACCTTGGACATTCTTGTGTTTTTCCTAGAGAAATTTGGGCATTTCAGGTTCAGATATTTGAGAAGATAGGAAGCAGTATTATTTGCAGCAATGAGAGAAGGATTCACTTGAGTTGGTCTTAAGGAGCCTGGCCAGAGTTAGCAGAGATGGAAAGGGGCTTGTATATTGTAGTCCTTGTGATTAATGACACTACATGCATCTAAAGCCTCTTAGAGGATTTGGTAAGTATTGTTTTTTTTATGTGTGATGTGATGCTGAGACATCTTGGGATTACATTGCGTAGAACAAGAAGAGAGACAAAAGAAAAGAAGATGCTCTAAGTTCCTGAACACAGTGGATGTGGATGAGATGGAGGCTAATGTTCAGGGAAGCCCTATGGGGATCATGTATTTTCCTAAATTTCTACAGAACTGAAATTCTCCCCAAGTGTGCCTGATTTTGCAATGCCATCCCGTTTGGATGGGCAGAAAGATGATATCAGTGTATTTCAGCAAAATTGCTTTTGCATTCGATGCAGTGTCCTCAGCTCCACTTTCTACCTATATTAAGGAATGATGTTTCTTCCTTTGTATGAGGTCTTTGAGTTTAACTAGCAGAAATTTACCTGGAAATATTTTGGTCATACTGTCTTAGATCAGTAGTGTCAGCAGATAAATCACAGCTCTCTTTAGATTTCAGTTTCCTTTGCTGCTCCATGTATCCAAGTCTTTGTTTACTGAGATGTTGCCAAGGTCTCTGCAGCAGTCAGCATTTTTTGCTTTGGTGTTGGTACTGGTGAAGCATCACGGTTACATTTCCCACTTCAAAACCCATAGAAATACAGAGCCAGCTTACAAAAACTGCAACGAGCAGTTTGAGATTCAAAGAAGAGGGTTTTTCTGTCCTCAGTTTCAACACCTGCAGTGCAGGTGTTCTAACGCTTTATGTGTGTCTTGCCTCCTTTTATAGGTAACTGAGGAAGTCTTCCCCTACACTGATAATAAGAAGAGCTCAGGTGGCTTAGGTTAATCACCAGATTTTGCACAGTGAAAACAAAAGCGGCGCTAAGGATTCCTGGATGCAGGATGTATTTTTATTCTGTTTTCAAAGTACAACATACAATCAGATCAGAGACAAACACAATTATGTTGTTTTCATACGACAAGAACACTTTTCAGGCAGCTGAAATTTTATGATACTTTAAATATAGTTTTCACTGCAAATTTCTTCAATTTTCTTAGTGAGGGAAATGAAGAACTTGTGACTAGACTACTGGCTTTGCCAGAAATTAAGAATTCTGTTTCATGAGAAATGATGATTTTCAGAAATTTCCTGCAAAACTATACCAGAATGAAGTGGATAGGTTTCCAATTTGTCAGAATAGAAATGACTGAAAAAAGATCTCAAAGTAGCTAACAGCAAGGATCCTGAAGTTTGGGAGATGGAGTTCATGTCTACATGCTAACTCCAGTAGACATTTTCTCAATGAGAGATAATGGAGTTGAACACTTTTCCACAAAGCAAAACAAAACAAAACAAAACAAAGAAGACAAAACAAGACAAAACAAAACACTCTGCTAGGAAAAAAAATAAGCAGATCACTCACGAACTCAATTTTTAGCTGATTTTAAGGATAACTATTGGAGATTTGGAGCCTGATTTATCTTTTACTGAAGAGGCAAATTCAGAACTTGTTTCTCAGAGCTGTCTGCACCCAACATTTGATGTGAAACAAGAGATGGGGCAGGAGGGAGGAGGCATAGATGCAGAATCCAGAGTCTTTCACCCTGAACACACCTTTATCATTCACAATTAATCTAAGTGCTGTAGTCTTGGATCTAACTGCCTACTTCTTGTATGCAGAATCACAGAATCACTGAAAGGCTTGGGTTGGAAGGGACATCAAAAATCAACAAACTCCAACCCCTCTGCCTCAGGCAGGGCCATCAACCTCCATATCTAACACTAGACGAGAATTAATGTCTGTGTTAAGCAAAACCTTATTCCCAACCTGACGGTCAGTTGGTAATTGCAAGTATTTACTTCAACTTTGCTGAAGAAATGGCTCCTGGAGATGTGCTGATGGGAACATCTCAGTGCTCTGTTTCTCAGTGTCCTTGCTGTAAGACCTGGAACTCACGGTGGCAGATGTCTGCTGCTAAGTGCTTGGTTTTTTATTTTTTTCCCCTCCTTGTGCTTCATCACTCGATATTTTTAGTTGCTAAATGTTGCAGAGACAGCTTTTTCAATTAGAAAAGTGACAAACTCTGCAAAATGAATTCCAGCGCTTGGAGAACATCAACATCAGCCTCCAGTGCTTGCTCACTGACTTCACAAGATGGGCTTGTTTTTCCTAAACTGAGTGCTCTGACCTTTTTGTTTCCAAAAGAAATAAACAAAGCAAAGCACCAACCCAAAACATTCTCATCTAATGACACTTTGGAAAAGTGTGTGTCCAAATCCATCCCCATGTCCTAAGCAGACCGGCATCGGTGGACATAAAATTGAGGTGTGGTGGCAGAAGAGTAAAGAGGCTCTGCTGTGAATACAGAGTGTTTATTGAGGGTTGCCAATGCATTTATAATCCTGTGTGTGTTTAGAGAGTCAAAGGTGTCCAGGTATGATGCACGTCTATCACTTTTTACAAAAACCTTGTGTGCCTTAAGCATTCTTATTTAATGTCTAGGCATCAGACAGATTGCCCATGCATGGTATTGTTCTTAGTTTAAGCCATCAGACCTAGCAGTGCCTAAGAGATAGACCTGGTAAATAAGACTTGAGATGAAAATAAGTGGCCTGATTTCTAGGTACTGCTAAATGCTCATGAAAAATGTTCTGAGAATTTAGAATGTTTAGTTTTCTACTTAATATGGCTTAGCCTGTATATAGATGTTCTCTTTAGAATGAGCATGAGGTTATAGACTGCTGGCAAGTCAGAACAGTGGCAAATCAGAATTGTAATACACATTATATTGTTTATTTTTTGTATTGCGTTGGGTTTAAGAAGATCCAGAATTTTACCTAGGAAAGGTTTAAGAGAAGCCTGTGCTGGAGTTTTCCTGGTAGTTAATAGTCAGTCTGTCTTACTCTGTGAGCCACAAGATCAGAAACTGAAATAAGACAAATTTAGATTAGGAAGAAAACATAGGCAGAACTGTGAGGCTACAGTGACTTTATGTGAGGCTACAATGACTTCTCCATTCCAAAATATCATCAGATGGAAATGTTAATACTCAAATGGAAGTTGCATCACTGTAGTTACAGAGGAAGCAAACCAGATAATAATGCTCCTTTCTAAGCCCAGGCTCCTTAACTATTACTTTTTACTGAGAGATGTACTGTGGCTGCATTGCTGAGAGGAGCAGTGAGCAGCCCACTCCCAGAGGAGCCTGAGAGCCAAGCACCACAGGTATTACTGGTGGGAAGGTTAATACAGTTGATGCTGTCAAAACCTGATGCTAATTATTCCAAGTTTTGGGCATTTTTTAGCAAGCTGGAGATGGGGAAACCTTTTGTGAGTCGTGATTAGGGCGTTTGCTACCTTTCCTGAAGTCCTGCACTGAATTGGCCTTTGCTATGAGGTTTTCCTGCAGCGATGTGTTGACTTTAAGGCATGTGTTTTGAGAGGCTACCAGGAGGTGAGCTCAGGGACCATGATCACTGCCCTGAAGGTCAGTTGGTTGAATTGTCTCTGAAAGTTAGAAATTCACGCCTCAGAGAATCTTGGAGTTCAAACTGGGTCTTCATGGGACATTGCAGACATTGTTGGAACTAGATCATCCTCCAACCTAAGCCGTTCTATAGCTAGATGCTCCGAAAGAAACAGCAACACAACAACTTCACTGAATGCCCCCATGAAACAAGCCTGCTGAGCTCCATACAGTCCCAAATGAGCGGCTCTGACACAGGTAACACCTGCTGATGTGGCTGCTGTAGCTGGAAGCCAGTGCAGTTTGAAATCGAACTGTGCAAAATAGTTTTAAGAAAGTGAATGGATGACCTGGGGACAACTTACATTCCTGAAGACTTATCAGGATCTGGAAAGTAATTCAAAATGCCTTTCCTCAAGTTTAACCCCAGCTTTTCAAAATAATTCATGATACTACAAGAAATTGGTGATACGAGAGAGAAAATGTCAGCAGGGAACGTGGAAACGCAGGCAAGCTACTCTCGGAATGGAATGTTCTGTAAGGGAAAAGTTTGTTGTTATTTAGCAGTGAACCCCTGATGTTAACAGGGCCTTTATAGCTATCTCACATGCAAGATGTTCTGGGTGGGCAACCTTTGGGAGTTTAGCTTTGCTTTCAGAAATGAGTGCTTTGGTCCATTGTCTGTGCAGTGTGCCCTCACCAGCGTTCCTGTGATGGGATCATCTGAGCTAGCTGCAGGAACCTGAGGAAACTGCTCCCCCTCTGCAATCTAAAGCGGAGCTGGAGTGCCCTTAGGACAGAGAATAGAACAGAATTAGTTTTAATGAGTATTAAGAGAACTCATTACTGAGATAAATGCACCACGACAGATCGTGAGTCTCTCTGTTTCTTTCCCAGACAAAGAAAGACAGGCACAGCTGCCAAAGTCTTGGCTTTAACTGGACAGTCAGAAGTGGGACCAGACCACAGAAGGGTCTTCTTGTACTTCTTTTAGGTACTGATATCCGTCTTGACTTTTGTGGAGTGTTTTTGTTTTGATTCATTTCAAAACACTGCAGGAACAGATAAGTTCCTGCAGTAATTAAGTAATTATTAGGTCAGAGTCAGCCGGTCATATAACTCCTGTGAGTTATCCAGTGTTCTTTTGATGAATATAAGCCTGCTGACCCCTGCCCTGAAGGGGTCATTTCACGGGAGCAGCCTCATATTCTGCTGTGCCATTATCACAAACAGCTCCTGCTCAGCCAACGCATACCTGGCTCTGTGATGAGGGAGAGTCAGCCAAAATCTGAATGTCCATGAGCAATGAGTTACATTAGGAAAAATCTCTCTTGTCTACGTCGTGGGGTAGCAACTAACATAGCTCTGTGAGGTTTGACTTGAATAAATGGGGTCTTCTTCCTCAGGAGTAAAATTGCCTGGCTCCCTCTCATTCCAGCTGATACAATGGCAATGCCTGGACTAGGCACTGGGGAACTGCTCATAGCAACAGATTATTATTTGTTTAAATCTGAGTTTCAACATGACTTTTCATGGGATAGCAAAGGGATCCCTGATTTCTTTTGGCTTGCTCACCCAACAGGTCTGATCCTCAGGGCTCTGCAAGTCAAGTGTGACTTTGCTTGCTGAAAAGGTGTCCCCTCTCATACTCTCATAACCTGGTGTAACCCCGCAGAAGTCTTGCTACAGACTTGTGTGGAAATAAAGGGTTCTTCAGGAATTATAAATGTGCCTAAAGTTTGAATAACTCCACCAAGTAATGCTAATACAGATGTTGCATCTTTCTTCAGAGCAGCCTGGTTTTCAGCAGAAGGGTGACTATCTTCTGAAAGTCAGGCACCATCTAAGTGTTTCAAGATGAACAAACAAGAAAGAAAAGCATCAGCCATCAATAAAAGGCTCTGATGATGCATGCCTTATGCAACCGTAAAGGAACAGAAAGAGATATCTCTCTCTTTTTTTTTTTTTTTTTCCCCTCTGAAAACTCCATTAAATAACAGAATGTTTTGCATTCTGGAAGAATCAGTGTAACAGCTTCCTCAAGGGAAATTTTCTCAAACAATTAGAAAAGTGTCAGTGCAGACAACCGTTAATGAACTCAATATTTATTCCACATATCAGCTACTGGATCCAGTTCTTAATGAAAATTATAGGTCTTGGAAGGACAAAGATACTTAAGTTAAACCCGAATGAGGCCAAGTTAGCCTTTGAAAACATAGGACAAAATTGGACAAGAGGAGGACTTAACTTATAAAACTGGGAAGAAAGGAGAAAACGTGTTCCATTTGGTGTTTGGAACAAAACACTTCCAGCAGTTAGAGGGAGAACCTTCCGTGGCTCTGAAGTTGAAAAGACAGGAGAGGATATTTAACTGTCAGTAGTGGCTGTCTGAAAATTGGACACCTGCAGTGGATTTCAGCTTGCACAATGAAATGCTGAAATTGAGGAATTCCCCCACGTATGACTTGGCTCCCATTGCAGCCAGTGGCCATCTCGGTAAAATACTGAATGGATGAGAAGGACACGCTGTGCTCTCCCAGCACTAAACGCTTGTGCTTGATCAGCTGAATCCCTCCCTAGGCTTTTGACTAAAGAAGGTCTCTGTTGGCTGGGTGCATAGGCATCCAACTCACAAGTGGGTGCCCATACGTGCCCCCCTAAATGTCAGCATCTTCGCCTTGTGCCCTTGGGACTTGTCCAGTTTCCCTATGCAGAGACAGAAATGTTATTCCCTCAGAGGACATCTCAAAGCTGCCTGTAAGAAAACCAGAGCTTTATATTTCCCTCTTGTGTGTTTTCAAAAGTAGTCCAGATGCCTAACGGAGATTAGACATCTAATTTCTAGAAGTGTAAAGATAGGTGAGCATGCCAAAATAAATCGCTGCAGTTCTGATCTGCACAGTCTGTCTCTATTTATATATGATTCAACTGCAGCTGGGAAACTGCATTTGATTAATAGCTCTGTATTGCCAGCAAGTTGTTGAGGAGCAGAATTACTTCATTTTCGTTGCTCTCCTCTGATCTGAAGGCTGGAGGCATGGGTTTATAGTGAGAATTAAAAGAATTGTATCTATATGCATACAGTGGGAGAGGCAATTAAAGAGACTTAGGAAAAGCCAAACTTCAAGAGATCGTTAACACTGAAGGAGAACAGCAATTATTTGGCATGATACCCAGGGTAAAGCTAGCAGCAAGAGGATTCAATTAAGGCAGAGAAAATGTGAAATTTGGGCAGACCTTACAGGAAAGTTTTCTGAGAAAGAGACCTATGGGGGTATGGAATAATTGGAAGTCCCTGAAAAGAAAGGTTTTAAGCCAGGAAAAACAGAACATCAGCATTTATTCTGGAGATAACTCTCACAAGAGGAAGAAAATTGCCTGGATGTTCTAACAGGTTTCTGCTCCTTATAAATTCTGTAAGTTTATATTCGTCTTCCCTATGCATGATGGCTTCCCTTTACTACTGACTAGGATACTATGGCTCATTTATCTGTAGTAGGTCAGTTATTATTTTTCCACAGTAAATGGCAATGCTATATGACAAACATGTAGAAACCAGTCCTAACCACAAATGCTTGTGTCTGGGCTGTCAGTACAATATCCCATCCAGACCCAGCACTGCTTCAAGACCTACCATACAGTGGTACCCTGAATATATGCAGATGGGACTCCGAATGAGATACTCTCTTCGCTTAATTTTTTTCTAGCATACAATCATAAGAGAGCTGAAGCTGTTGACATTCTGTTCACTCGGTGATGGTTTGGCTCCCAAAAAGCCATTTATGTGTCTATTTTACCAGTAGGCACTTGGGATGCTTGAAAGCATCTGTATCAGCACAGCCTCTCTGATGGGAGGTTGGTAAGAGTATTCTCAGAGAATGAGAAAATGAAGCCACACAGGTTAAGGTGAAAGGCAGACCTTGGTAATGAGATTTTCAGTGCAGCAGTTGCAATGTAACTTGGATCTTTCTCGAATCCCGCATTTAGCTTTATAGAAAAGGAAGGAGATGGAGTTCTGGGCGGAAACTCCAAACTGTTTGTGAATCTGGGCCCATTTCAGTAAATAGTTTTCTCAGAAAAAAAAAAAGGAAGAAAGAAAAAAAGAAAAAAAAATGACAACATTTTTGAAAGCGTTGCAGACTGAAATGATTTTCCGCATGAAATGCTTCATATCAGGAAGTGCTGAAACAATTCATGTCAAATTTTTCATAAGACCACCTCATGAGACTGACTGCCTGCAAGTCTATGGGCCTGGATGACATGCATCCCAGGGTTCTGAAGGAGCTGGCTGAGGTGTTTGCCGAGATGAAAGCTGTTACTGTCAGTTGATGACCTGGGTGACTGGAAAAGGGTCACATCACTCCCATTTATGAAAAAGGGAGCAAGGACGACCCAGGGAACCACAGGCCAGTGAGTCTCACCTCTGTATCTAGGAAGATCATGGAACAGATCCTCCTGGATGACATGCTAGACCACATGAGGAATGAGTGTGTGATCTGAGACAGCAAGCACGGCTTCACCAGGGGAAGGTCATGACTAACCAATCTGGTGGCCTTCTGTGATGGAGTGACAGCATTGGTGGACAAAGGAAGGTGACTGATGTCATCTACCTGGACTTGTGCAAGGCCTTTGACATGGTCCCCCACCACATCCTTCTCTCCAAATTGGAGATATGTGGATTTGACAGGTGGATCAGCCAGTGGATAAGGAAATGGTTGAAAGGCTGCAGACAAAGGGTGGTGATCAATGGTTTGATTACCAGTGGAGGCTAGTAATGAGCGGTGTCCCCAGGGGTCTGTCTTGGGACTGGTGCTCTTTAACATCTTTATCAATGACATCAATGATGGAATTGAGTGCATCCTCAGCAAGTTTGCTGATGACACCAAGCTGACTGGTGTGGTTGACACAATGGAAGGAAGGGATGCCATTCAGAGGGATCTCAACAGACTCATAAGGTGGGCCTAGGTGAATCTAATGAGGTTCAACACAGCAAAGTGCAAGGTTTTGCTCTTGGGCTGGAGGAATCCCAGGCATAGGTACAAACTGGGTGGAGCAATCCTTGAGAGTAGCCCTGCAGAGAAGGACCTGGGGGTCCTGGTGGATGAAAAACTTAACATGAGCCAACAGTGTGCTCTTGCAGCTCTGAAAGCAAATGGTACCCTGGGCTCCATCAGAAGAGGGGTGGCCAGCAGGGAGAGGGAGGTGATTGTCACTCTCTACTTCGCCTTCATGAGGACCCAACCAAATACTGCGTCCAGGTCTGGGGCCCACAATACAAGAAGCACAGAGAGCTCTCAGAGAGGGTCCAGAGGAGGCCACAGAGATTATCAGAGGGCTGGAGCACCTCCCCTACAAGGACAGGCTGAGGGAGCTGGGCTTGTTCAGCCTGGAGAAGAGAAGGCTGTGGTCACCACCTCATTGCAGCCTTCCAGTACCTAAAGGGAGCCTACAAACAGGAGGAGTGTCAACTCTTTGAAAGGATAGATAATGACAGGACAAAGGGAAATGGTTTCAAGTTGAAGGAGGGAAGACTTTGGTTGGATATAAGGGGGAAATTCTTTACCGAGAGAGTGGTGAGGTGCTGGAACAGGCTGCCCTGAGAGGCTGTGGATGCCCCGTCCCTGGAGGTGTTCAAGGCCAGGTTGCATGGGACCTTGGGCATCCTGGTCTAGTATTAGATATGGAGGTTGGCGGCCCTGCCTGTGGCATGGGGATTGGATCCTGATGATCCTTGAGGTCCCTTCCAACCCAAGCCATTCTGTGATGCTGTGACTTCTGTTTCCAAACATTTTTTTTTTCCATTTAAAATTTGACTACAATCAAAAGGAAAAAAATGTTAAATAAAAAAATCCTAAGCTTTCTTAGAACACAGTAAGATGCCTATATCTGGAGCAAAAAAATTATTCAAGTTGACCCTAAGTGTGTTTGATTATGTGTTTTTTTTTTTTTTAACCTAAAATCTGAAATATTTGTGAAAGTAGACCTGTCCAGGATTTTCTCCTGTGTTATTTTAGGACACTGAACAGAAAAAATATAGAAAAAATAAAATAAAAAGTAAAAAATAGAAAATCTGTCTCCACTGTGGAATGTATTGCAGGGAGCAGTCATACCCTGGTTGGAGAAGATGACATTGCATCTCTCTCTTATCTCTATGACTAACTTTCAGACATCCAAATTGCTTCCTAACATATGGAAGATGTATGGAAAGGATTTTTTTTTGGTGTAAGCCAGACTGCAGCAGATGGGTGACAAATACAGCACTCTGACTTTGATTTAGCTAAAATAATCTCCTTCACGTTCATGGAGACTGCATGGTTTTTCCATGAAGTCTCTATGCATGATTACTTCTTTAAGGGCTCTGGTTATATTTCAAGTGTTTCGTAACATGGTTATGCCAATTTTTGTTCAGTCAGGGAGAATCTCTTGGATTTGCCTCTCCCTTGGCCATCGCTATGACATTTCATATATTTATAGCACAGCTGTGGAGTCTTTGAGCCAGAACCAAGCCACAGGTCAACAGGTTCCTGCTGGAGGCCATGGTCCCTGTGGTAGCAACCACCAGGTAGAGTGGAGAATAACCCAGGCTTTTTGATAGGGGAATCCCACAGAGCAGGGGATCAGTGTGGATGCCAATGGTTGGTCCCAAGAATGGATCATGATGAGCTCCAGCTCTCAGGAAGATGCTATAATCCAACAATCACACAAGCAGGGTTGTGTCCATCCAGTGGATGGGATGTTCACATAAAATATGTCAGCCTCACGATAGTTATACAGCGATGTGCTACAATCACCCAGGACATGACCTCATGAGCAGTTTTACATACACATGGACTTTAGAGGCACTCCACAGCTGTCTGAAGAGTCACATGGCCCTAGCCCCTCCAATTCAGTTGCAAATATCTGTAAAATGTGTATAAAGTAGGGCAAAGAAACCCTTTCAAGCTCAGGTTACGTGCTAACATTTCAAATTCTAATTTCATGGCACAATTTGTTCTCTCTTTGCTAAGACTTTTCTCACACTCAAGTGGCCAGACAAAGCACTTTTCAAAACGGGTAGAAAAAAAAAAAGGGGGAAAGTAAAAGAACATGATGCTCAAAGTTACGCACCAGCACCGGGAAGAGGACAGCATGCCGGGACTCTTCCCAGAAGGGATGTGTTCTCAAGTCTCAAAAGGGTATAAGTGTGACACGAGAGGAAGAGCAAGGCTGATCCCATCCACACTTACCTTTGCCATGCTCTGTTTCTAGGCCAGCCAGTGCTGACAGTGTTGCAGAGCAATTTTGCAAAATGAGCCTCTTCTAGTGTGATGCCCTGTGTGCTTCATAGGTCTATTCCCTCTCACACCAATAAACTCTCTGGCTATTAAAGCTTATTGGCGCAATCACGAGCATTCCTCTGCACAACAAGGGCAGTTAGCCTCAGCGCTACCTTTGAGGAGTCAAACTTGGCTATTACTAACGTAAGTGGGGTCTTTTTTGCTTTGTTTTGTTTATTCACTCCATAATCTCTGATGTGCTATGCTGGAGCTGAGTGGACTGCAGCTAGGCTCTGTACACCAGGTGGCCTCAGTGGTATGTGCTTCAGTCCCGAGGATCTCAGGGTGCAGTTGTCACTCCTGCTGATACCATTTTTGTTTGCTGTGATCTGATCATGCTTATGGTACAGCGAAACAGAGCCAAGAATCATGCAACAGGAGAGAAAATAGAAGATAAAACACATGCATGGATGGGACTGATATTGCAAGGCATCTGTTAAACACACATCATCAATTGCCCGTTTATATGAAACAGCTCTGCAGACAGTGAATAATGCTGCATCTAGGCACCTGGAGGAACTGAGAAGCATTCTCCTTTTGTCTTAGAACAAAGTCCTTAAAATATGAAAACCTCAGCTACAGTCAAGCATTTTGCATGTTGCCACACGACAATTTATTCACTAAAAAGGAGAGGGTCAGAAATGGACAGATGACTGAGAAACCGGCTGCATGGAAAACCGCATTGTGTCCCAGCAAGAGAGCAGTTGTTCACATGGAGGGAAGCTGCGGGTGGAACACCTCGTCTCACTGAAATGATTTGATGTGTACACAAAGTGGGAGTGTGCTGGAGACACGAAGTCAGAGGGCTCTGTCAACGCAGAAGAAAAGTGCAAACCAGAAGTTGGTCAAGGTGAAATAGTAGAAAATGAGGGCTGTCCACTGATGGTGACAGTCATCTGACGAAATGTAAACTGCTAGGAGGAGTTACCATGAACTCTACTGTTAGTAGTAAAACAACTCACTTTAAAAATACTCTCAAGATCTGCTTAAGACAGAAATCTAAGTTACAGCTAAGGAGGACTCTACACTGAGAGCTGCCCCTCAGTCTTGATGGTAAGGACACCATAAGGATTTGAGGTCAGCTGCGGATGCAGGAACTGTACTCGTATAGGGACTGCAAAATAAAAGCCATCTTCCTAGAGTAAATACCATAATTTCTGCTATCTGGTGGCCTCCATGAGGAAGGAGGGGAAGCTTGTGCTCTTCAGACTGAGTCATCTGTCACTACATGGGAAAAAAATGAAAAATGGAAAAGTAAACTATGATGCTGGGATTGTTCAGTCAAGGTAATTTCTGAGTAGAAAGTCTTGGTATATGACAGACATGAGCAGTGCCTGGATTTCTAACTGGAGCAAGTGCTACTTGTGGTTATGAGGATGGTTGGGCTGTGACCTTCACTTCAAACAGAACTGAGGAAGACTTGATAAAGTCAGTATTATCAAGCTGGAGCCACAGTTTCACCTTTTCATCATCTGCCTCCCCAGACACCACGATGGATGCATGTCTCCTTAATTCTGCTTCTCCCCTGCCATGCCTATTGTGACCTGGTTGCATGGTGTGTGGGACCCCAGGCTTTTCCCAACGCCAAAAGTGGTGCACTTCTACGGGAGCAAGATTCAAAAAGAGTCTGGCAAAAGATAAATTAATTTAGTGAACATTACACGAAAGTAGTGGACTGTGGGCTGGAAAGAGGTATGGTTGAAGATGTCAAGGTTACACAGTGAATACCAGGAGGGACCTTGAAGGATTTAAGCACAGCCATGTGGTTGAAGAGTTAGAGCAGAGGCCATTACAAAGGCCTGATAAGTAGCTGGTGAATCAGATACTGGTCACTGGGGAGGAAGAAGAATTAGAAAATTTTTCTGCTGTTGCAAACAAAGACATTTTTTCTTCCCATAGTGCTTAATTGATCTCTGAAACTCGCTGCTATAAAGTATTTCTGGGCATGCAATTTAGCGGGAGGAAGATATAGTTGGGAATACTCTGAGTTATCTCATGGAGGATAGATGCATAATGGAAATACAGTGTAATGTAACATCTTATCCTTTAGGGTGTATAATCATTAACTGCTGACAAGCTTATGTGGCAAAAATTAGCCCATACTTCCTCAATGGAAATCGTGTCTTCCTCTGAGGACCTCTTGGAGGAAGGATACTGGATTAGAACCATTGTTAACCAGATACAGTTCCAGCATTCCTATATCTTAGTAAATCTTTCAATTTCTGACTCAGAGGGTAAGGAAAACAAGTTATATCTCCTGTAAATTCTATAAATTTCCATCAGAACAAAAGTTTAACTTCTATGAATGATATTCTTGGGAAAAAAAATTCAGACAAAAGCAGTCAGCCGTAGGGGACTGGCTGCTTTGCAGGCTGGCCTGCCAGCAGTGGAAGTGCAGAGTTGACAGTCAACAGACATCTCCCCCAAAACACTGCCTTCATTGGAGAGCCCCATGAGTCTTCCTCCACTGAGACCTATTTGGCTGTGTAACACATGTCCAGGTTTACAGAAAACAATTGCTTTTCCTCATCCTTAATTTAGTTTTTCTAATATGAAGAACTCTGATTAAAGATTGTAAATTCCAGCAAACAAGACGCTAGGTAGGGATTTGAATTTCAGGCTCAAACATCTCATGATCTGCGCACCAGCCAGCTTCCCCAGGAGTGTTAGGTGCCCATTAGGTGCTCTTTTTAACCTGGGGTTTTTGGGTGCCTCAGCTTCTACACATTCAGAGCAAAGATGAAGAGAACTTCATTAGATCAACATTTGGGCTTCCTATTATGCTTTAAGGAAAGAAAGCAGGCAGTTGAGACCTCAGTTGGTATCTTTGACTAGAACTCCTGAATTCTGAGCTGTGCCAATGAATAGTAATAGTAAAACGTCTGAAGAGGAGAAGAATAATTGTTCTTCAGGATGACATAAGATGGAATTCCCCATCCTCTGATGAATATATCTACATACAAGTGATGAAACTGAAATACTTCTGTTTCAGAAGCAGCTAATCTGCAAAGAAGTCTCTGCCTTGCTCCTTCCATTGCCTTTACAATGATGTTTTCATTTCTATCTAGATTTGTTTGCTTGTTGGTTTCTGGCCTCCTGCTAAGGATATAGCTGCAGATGAATGAATGATTTTATTTTATTAAATATTATTCTCGGTGTTTTGGAGAAGTTCTTTGTTTTGCTTTAATGTTTATTCCTCTTGGTGGCATTTCAGTTTTCAATTACATCTTCTGTGTGTATGTGTCTGCTGCACTACGGTTTTGTAAATGGATGTGTGCACTTATTGTTAATTGATTCTCCAAATAAACCCAGATGCTCATGTTGAAATGTATTCTATTTCTTGCATGCCACTGATCTGGTTGCCCTCCAGTTTGACATCTATTCCTGCTCTGAAGGTGGGCACTTTTCCCTCCCTCCCATTACCATCAGAGTGAATAGAGAAGCTCACGTCAATTCCCTCTGCAGACCTCATAACTTTGGCTGATGTCTGTGAAAAATGGTGGCCAAAGCTGCATTTAAGACTGAGTATAGTCATCAAGATAAATGATTTATTTATTTACTTATTTATTTAAAAGAGGAATAAACTCTCAGCAATTCCCACAGTCTTCAGTGAGAGTTTTCTCCCCTAAAATCAGGCCATTATGAAGGGTGTTTTTCAAATGCGGCCATTGTCCTATCTCTGCTTCCCCTGATACCACTGACTGTTTGAGATTTATTTTCTCAGAAGGCAGAGTTAAGCCACAGTGTGTCTTTCAGCCAGTTTTTTCAGTTCCATACTTTCCAGGCCTTAGCTAGAATACCCATCTGAAGTCCCTGATGGTGGGAATATGTAGTTCAGCAGGTTTCAGCAGGTCATCTAGTTCCTCTTTGTGTCTAAGAAGAAAGATAAACCTTTTTCCAGTGTGATTCATCCCACATATTACAGACATCTATCTTAGCAGAATACGAATCATTTCCTGGAGGTGTTTCTCTCTCTTCATTTAGGAAACCTAGTAAAAAGCTTAAGCAAGACTATACATTGTAGATAGCTAAAATGGGGGAGATGAATCCCACCATGCACTGAGAATCACTGAGTGCTGATCCATCTCATTCCACCTTTCACGCTCTATCAGCATTTCTGTTTTGACTGTAAATCCCCCTTTTTTTTTTGGAGTCATTTTCTACCTGTAGCCAATTACTGCCATTTTTAATAGAGACCCAAAAGAAACTTCGAACTGTCCTGCTGTGCTGGTAGCCACATGGATGTGTTTGTGATGGGATTTGTTTGTTCAATCACGTGCACCTTAGTCTTGTTCTAGACACTGATCTGGTCTCCAGATGCTGAAATGAGTCAGGTTTCCCACAAGGACACCTTCATGTCTGTCAGCTCCACAAGGATAACTCAAGCACAAACCAATGGCTGGATCAAGCATCAATGGCCTTCAAAGCAGAGGGAGCAGAAGCTGGACAGGTGGCATGTCCTGCATGGGCTGCACACCCATCATCTGCAGGGCTGCCAGGTGTGCTTCAGCTTTGTTTCTGCTTCATGTTGCTGCTCTCCACCCTGGTCACTGTTACTCATTCAAGCACTGCTGTCCAGTGTCCATTTGGTAAAGATAAAATCGTGCTTTCTGCTCACAGACTGAAAAGTAAAGATCCTGTTGATAGAAGACTGTGAATATTTAGGGCAAAGTGATGTGAAGCAGAATAAACCAGCTGTGTTGTTTGTGGGTCAAGTGTTTGGGTCTCACCTGAGCTGAAGAAATCTGAGCTAGTTCAGGGTATGTCTCATCTATACAGCTTCTGCCATGCAAAGGCAACAGATGAGGCCCTGGAAGAAGAGTTGTGTGGTGGCCTGGGTAGAGCAGCCTGCTAATTAGCCTGGACTTTCAGCAGGACTAATTATTGCTAAGCTGATACAGCACAAATGCTTTTGGCTGCTGTACTAGTGTGGTTGGGGCCTCTGCGTGGTGTTGTATTATACACTGCAGCCAAGGCCAGAATCAGCAAAGGAAAATGTTGTGATGGAGATTACACATTTGTGTGTGCTGACAACAGTGGCTGAACAACTGTAAGTGAATATGGAAAGCATATGTAGCAGCTTCTTGAAAATAAACTACACATCTCTATGAAACTCTTGTTTTAGCAAGCATGGTTTTACTCTGTGAAATATAAATAATGTACCCGTAACTCTTGAGAGCCCTCTCGAATGATTTAAGAGCTGGAAGTTCAACATATCAAACTATAGCACAGAATCCCAAGGTTACTGATGTTTACAAAGAACTTTAAGATATCTCAGTATTGTCTGGTTTGCTACAGCCAAAATTGAAATCATCTCCTTGCCACTGTCTGGCTGAACACAGGAACATTTTAGAATTGGAGATATATAAACACTAAGAAATACAAGATCCATTCAGAAGTTGAAAAAGGATGCAGTTTATCCTAGCCCGATACTGATAGTTTTTCAAGCATGAAATGCAATAAAGAAATTTTAACCATTCTAGTATTACTCAGTGTGCATGAATTATCTGATATCACAGAATCATTTGAGTTGGAAGGGACCCTTAAAGGTCATCAGGTCCCACTCTGTGCAGTGCACAGGGTCACCCACAGATCCATCAAGTGCTCAGAGCCTCATCCAACCTGACCCTGGGTGTCTCCAAGGATGGAGCACCCACTGCAGCTCTGGGCAACCTGTTCCTATGACCAGCTGTTGTGGAGCTGTGCCCTTCCAAACCATACTTTCTTTACAAGTGGGTTAGCAGTAGCTGCATCAGGGAAGTCCATTTATAAATTTACTCTCTGATCCTCACTCCAAAAGAAGAAGAAATAATTCCCGAAAGCTGCAGCTAGGAGTTGAACTTTCAACAGGAGATATATCTTCGGGGTCCCCATGTGCATATGATAGTGACACTAGATAGATCATATGAAGTGGATTCCTAATTTGAGTTGTGTTTTTCCCTAGAGCTCTTCCTTATCTAGTGACGGATTTATACATTGACATACAATACCAATTCAAAACCTAGTCAGAACAACAAAACCGTTCCTGGGGCTACTTTTGCAGCAGCAGAACTGATGTGACCCTTGCAGTCCTTCAGGTGGCTGCATCTAGTAGATGGTTTTGCATTAACTCAGCCATATTCGCACAGTCCAGTTCAGGCAGTCATTGTGGTACTATAACTTTGCTCTTGACTGTCATGAGCCAGCTCCAACATCCCAGAATAGCTCCTACTTTAAAGCTTATGGGAAAGGTGGGATGCATGGGACTCTCGTCCCACAGGCGCTAGTGGAGGGAATCATGACTCTCCTTAGAAGCAGTCAGCTGATCTTCAGAGGGAACTTTAGGAAATCTCCTAGGATTTGTTCTAATGGCCACATCTCACGCCAAAAAAATGTTGCCTACTTCATAACCGCAGTGATGTAGAGCTCCATTTGGTTTATAATTGGTGGACATAAGAATTTGCTACGTGCCACTTTCAGGAGCATTTTTGTAGTCAGAGTTTGTGCACTCTTTTCCATCTGAATACTAGTAAAGGTCACATTGGTCTTGGCTACTCATTTATTTCCTTTCTCTCATTGAATTTTTAACAATAACAGGCGTTCATCCAAAGCTCTGGGCTACTCCACATTACATTAAAATTCTCAATGTCATTTGCTTTCAGTAAATATATTCAAATGGGTTGCCTTCAAAACCATAAATGACTCACCATCCAATCAATCATAATTGCAGGACCCTGAATTTCTCCTCTGCGCGTTGTCCTCTAATGCCCAGAAGGAACAAATAATGTAACTCTTATCAAAAATTGGTTGGGGAGAAGAAAACATGAGATCATTTTTATTGTCTAAAGAAAACTTGGTAGGCTGAATTTACAGGACCAGTTTTGCCTGGAAAGTGAGACAGATACATGTAAATTTTATGTCACTTCTCAGTGCTCTGAGGATTACTGCACTTAAGAAAATCTATCTCCATAATCAGTTATTGCCTTTCAAAATAGAACATGTGCTTTTCTCTTACTAATTTCCCATAAACCTCCCCACGATATTAAACGTGTATTCACTTACTAAAAGTTCACTCATTAAAACACTGCACGATGAAATTTTCCAGTCAGGTAGAAATGATCAAGGCATCCTCTTATAGGATATAAGGAGTTATGTCAAGGAAACAAAGCAGAAGAAATGGCTAACTAGAAATTTTCCAGAATTTTTTGAATCGTAATCTTTTTTTTTTTTTTTAAACAACTCTAGACAGTTAAAAAAATAAAAAAGAAAAGAAAAAATTGGGAATGTGATTAATTCTGGCAGATACCAGTGAAACTATTCGCTTCCTCCCTGTTCTCTTTGCAAGATCAGGCACAGTTTTATCACTAAATCACAGGCATGAGAAGTAGAAGAGGCCTACTAGAAAATCCTATCTTCCCTTTATAAGTGTGGGCTTGTTCCCTCCAGCATGCTTTCTGAGGCTTTGCCCAGCCAAGCATGTAATGTCTCAAAACAGTGAGGCTCCAAGTCACTTCCCTTGAGAGATGGTTTTGTTACCTAATAGATCTCAGTGTGAGGGACTGAGTTCCAAACTAAATTTTACTTTTCATGTCGCTAGAGACCTACTCTTTCTCAGGAATAACTGCCTTAAACCCCTTGCCCTTTATCCTGTGATAAATCTGTCCTGTGTTCATACACCTTTGAACTGAGCATTCAGCTCCTGGTTTACTGCTTTGCTACTTGAATCCATGCGCTCATCCTCAAGGCTGATTTAAGTTACTATCCACTTTACTTAACCTACTGGTGCTTGATGGTTCGGTTCAAAGGAGTGGTTGAATTCCCACTAGTCAACGTCGCTCTTCTACTACAAAGCTTACAAGAAATGAGCAACAAATATTTTAGAGATGAAGAAATATGGGGAAATCATATTTGCAGATCCCAGATGTAGGTAATTCCAAGGATAAGATAAACAAGTGAATACATATCAACTCTCCCCCCTGCCTTTTTCATGCATTACTTGTCTTCTTTGTGTCTAATCCAAAGACCTGTGAGCTAAATGGAAAACTTTCACCGACTTCAATGGACTTTGGGTCTGTCCCACTAGGCAGCAATTGTATCTTCCCAAAGCATGTGCCATGATTCAGTGAGATGACATGACACACAGCTGCCTTTCTGTATTGCAGCAATCTTATGGCCTTTGGTGACTCTATTCATATGCTAGGGAAAAAATGTACTCAGCCACCCTGCTGATTCTTCTTACTTAACACAGAATGGGACTTAAGGAATGACAAACATCAGATTTTCAATAATAAGGATTTTATCTATATCAGACACATTGGTGTCAAATTTTATAGGAAAGTAGTTCAAAACACAGAGTCAATTTCTCTGCTGGTATGTGCTCATGTATTTACACTGCTGAAAAATCTGTCCCTTGACTTTATAACAGCTTGCTAATACAAGTTCCTTTCACTAACCTGTCTCAGAACATCATAGGAAAGAAAAATCAAATAGAAGTATAAGCTTCATAACTTATGATATGTGTGGAACAAAGCCAGTCGAAACATTTTTGAAAGAACAATTTTATGGTTAAAAGGAAGGCTTATTGGAAAAGGAACATTTTGTAGGAACATGACTGTTTCAATGACATTTTCAATGGAAAAAATGTCTCAGCAAATTGTTTTGATTTTCTCATTTGTGCCACTAATGTAGAAACGACTTGTTTTGACAAAACAAAAAATGCATTTTTGTGTTTACCATACTGTTTTGTTTTGACTTATAGCAACTACTGATTTCATCCTGTCGTTTAATATAGCATATTATGTTCAATATTTCATTATGGTATATTTCAACATTACAATGAGACATTTCTACTTTTCCAAAATGGTACATCAATATTTCTCAGTGAGGATTTTCAACATTTTTGTTCTCTGAGATTTTATCTTTAAAAGCTTGAAATTATTATTCCAGTTCAACTTCAAAACATGATTTCAGCATGTTGACAGTACACCCAACAGATTGAATTTCCGGACATTCCTAGTACCAACTCAGTTATATGTAGGTTACTCCAGAGGTAATGCTTGCTATTTATTTCCATGGAAACTACAACAGATGCAAAGAGCACAATAACTCTATTTGATAGAGCAAATTCTCAGCTACAAAACATTATTTTTCAGTATAGTCACAACCATTAGACAATCTGTGTGGGTTGTTCTTCATTTGTGGTGTGCCAGCTGTTCCTGGCCATCCAGAACGTGGCTTGTCTTTCATGTTTCTGCCACTACTGCTGAAAAGTTCCACCCACTGCCTCACTGTGCTCACATCCACTGTTTGGTCTCCAGAAATGTTCAGCAAGCATCAAGGAATGCCAATGGATGTCTTTTTTTTTTTTTTTTTGCATGGAGGAATTCAGTTCCACACCTTTGCTTCATACACACTTCCATGTCAGACACCATTGTGTCAGACTGCCCCTCTGCTGCCATCTGTCACACGGTGACAAAAAGTAATGGAATGTCAGTGGGAAGGTTCAACCTCTACTGCCATACCAGCAACATCCACCTCTGATGTCGTGGGCCAACATCATAAAATAGGAGGCATTACTTTCAGAGCAATCTTGTGCGCATTTGCTGGTTAAAACAGCCACAGATAAAACCAACTAAAGTCAAATTTATGTACATTGGGTCCAGATTCTCAGCCACTGAAAAGCACATAAGTGGAACTACATTCAGATGTAATCTAACGCACCTTCCTTTGCCATGCATGCACTCATGGTTGAGTCTGAATCTACAGTTTCAATCATGAGTTAAACTTTCATGAAAATCAGCTGAATTTTAGAAAATGATGCTAAGTCAGCAAGAAGACATTTTACGCATAGATATGAATAATCAAAGCAAACTGCAGCTACAGGAGAATCCATGTACCTGGAGCTCCTGGCTGGAGATTATCCTGTTCTACTTGTTCACCTCTAAACCTGGTGGCTGAAGCCCTGAAGTCATCAGAAATCCTGCTCCAGGATTCCACGTTGTAGTGCATGGTAGTGAGACACACATGGCCACGTTTTGTTTATGACAGATGGCTCTTCCCAAAAATATGATGTGTGAGATTGTGCTGACTTGGACAGTTCTGCATAAACTGTGGAGGATTGACAGGGTGCAATATACTTTTTCTGTTTACTTAAAGTCTAGGAGAGAATGGGCCAAACCCGAAGAAGAACAGCCTGTTTCAAAGATATTATGGCTGGAAAATGTTGTTTCTCACAGAGATCATCTCTCTATAATAAGCTTCATGGTGATCCTGTATGGTGGGGGAAAAACTATGTGGATTGGGAAAAGAGTCAATCACATGATTTTCATTTGTGTGTCATCACGGAATCGTCTGTGAGAGAAAAGGGAACTTCTGCTTGTCTCCACAGCTCAGTTGAAAGCCAACTCAGCTGGAAACGAGCTTCCTCGTGGCCTAGAAACTACTTACGGGAGCCATGAAAATGTTTCAAATGAAGAAGAATTCAACAGTGATGAGCAGGCACCCTCGGATAGACTGAGTTGATGGACAATCTGCAAAAGTCAGTTGGGAATTGGACCAAACAAAGCGCACACAACTTTGGCTGGATGACAGCTTGGAAGAGCCATGCTAAATTTCCCTGATAGCTGGAAAGCTGTAGATCACACATGGGATTTGGTTTACCTTCTTTTTTTCCCTAAACTTTGTTGAATGTTTGCTAAATGGAGAATGTGTGTGCAATACGGGGATAACTGAAACTCTTCTGCTAAATCCTGAGGATTATAATTCATTATGAGATACTGGGGATATACTTACCACCATATTGATGTAGTATTTTGGAAAAGTATAGATTAGTATAGGTCTGGTGAGGTTAATGCAGCTGAACTGATTTGTGCATTCTGAAGATCAAGTTCTGTTTTAATTTTTTTTTAACGAAAAAGGAGAAATTAATCGTTTTGTCCTAGATTTCTCCAGATGATCTGGGCTGGAACCTACTACTGAAATGAGATCTCTCATCCTCTTTGGCTTTTGAGATTACGTAGCAGACAGACAGACAGAGCACAGAGGACATTATGGTTGTGGCTTCTATTTTTGTCACTTCCTCTGAACTGTATAAACCTCCCATGACCAAAATATCTTCCTATGTCTTTGGGGGGGGATCACGTCTATTGGGAAGATATAGCTAGAGTTATGTGGGAAGCATTTTTTGTTTCATAGACTAAGAAGCTGATATTAAAAAAATTCCATTACATTCCAAATCGAGATCTTTGGAAAAGTTCATGGGAGACAGGAGACATGTTCTGTTGGAACAATTGTGTAACTCACTCAGGTTACAGACTGGGACTTCACAACATTTTAAAGCCCAACCTTTTAGGTGGTTGGAGGAGGTTTTCTTTTCAGTAGCTGCCACAGTAACGGAAAGCTCCTTCCAAGAAAAATACATTAAAAAGAGGTGCTTCTCTGAGCAGTTTTGTTTCTATCAAACTATCTTTTGTTGATGACAAAACATTTTGTTACAAAAATTCTGCCAGGGACAAAAATTCACTCAGTAAACTTCGCCTAACCTTCTTGGAGCCCCTGACTGAGAAGCCATGACTTGAAAGCAGCTGAAATCTGCCTGCTTAAGGAGCACAATGCCTTTCCCTGAATTCTGTGCAGAAAACCTCTCTGGTTTCACCGTGTTTTTCTTTCAGACTGTGTAATCCCATGATTACACGCTGATGTTGATGCAATGTGACATGATATGTCAATGGAGTTTCCGACAACTTATTTTGTAGCAATGAAGGGAAAAAAAGCTGTAGCTTGCCTGCTTACACCAAAGCAGAATTAAATAGAAAAGGGAAATCTGATGGTCATCACTGAAGATTGCTCACATCCAGCTGGTGGCCTTTCCTGAAATTGCAGCTAGTGCCATTGTGCACTTGATAGTCCATTCAGTAGATACGTGTATTTTTGGAGGACATTTGACTGGTTGCAAAAAGGTCCTTTACTATCAAATCCTAAAGCCGGTGGTGATATACCCATGGCCATTTCTCAGCTGGGGCTGAGAGACCTATTGGACTTTTCATGCTCTGCTTGGGAGTGATTGCTTCTTTATCACAAATAAGGGACTATTTATGATGGTCTTGATGACACTATTGAGACCATTCTGCTACAGTCTCTCAGAAATGGAAAGGTGTCCCCCCTCGCTCCAAATGTCAAATCTTTGCTAATGATTCACTCAAGAAAATATATACTTCTCTCTTTCTTTGTGCAGAAATGCAATTTAAATGGAAACCTGTTAGGAGAATAAAAAAGCACTCCAGAGTGCATAAAAATATCCCCCTCTCTGGCCCTTTTAAGAGAAAGGTTAAATCGGTATAAGGTGCAACAAAAGATCAGGGAAGGTTTTGAATATTGTACAACATTGTTGAACTACAGATGAACATCTCTGAACACCAGCTGATCGCAGAGGGAGTGCTGAATCCACAGTGTGAAGAATGGCTTTTGTGAAATGTCAGCTGGTAATAATGCAGTGTGGCATGTCAGAGAGCACTGAAAAAAAAGAGACAAAAGCCCACTGAGATAGAGTAGCAAAGATTCAACTGTGCAAAATTTATCCACAATAGGTACTTAAAGCCCTTATGCAGGCTTGATTTTAATCATAAAATCATAGACTGGATTCAGGTGGAAGGGACATAACAGTTCACCCTCTTCCAACAGCCTGTCATGGGCTGAGTGCCCCCCACCAGCTCAGGCTGCCCAGGGCATCTCCAGGGATGGGGCATCTACAGCTCTGGGCAGTGCCAGGGCCTCACTGCCCTCTGAGTAAAGAAATTCTTCCTAAGACCTAATCTAAATCTCTTCTCTTTTAGTTTAAAGACATTCCCTCTTATCTTATCACCATCAGACTGTGTAAAAGTTGGTCCCTGTCCTGCTGGTAAGCTCCCTCCTGATACTGGAAGACTGCACTGAGGTCTCCCTGGAGCCTTTGCAAATATTATGAAGCATGACTACTCAATGCACAAAGTGTTGATCCAGATCATGAGTGCTTTTTGAGGAGTATTCTTAGCATCACAGAATCACTGAGGTTGGAAAAAACCTCCAAGATCATCTAGTCCAGCTGTCAAGATGAGAGAGAGACTTCCAGTTATTCTGTGAAGAAGCAGCAGTGGTGAGGTGCTGTGGCTCCTCACCTAGAAGCCACGTGGAAGAGTTAACATGAACGGACATCCTCCTGCACATCCCAGAAGTGACATCCTGCTGAGCGGACCCTTGAGCGGATACTTTACGAAGAGAAGCCCTGTCATTGGAAAAGCCATCTGAACAACTCCGGCCATGAAAGCATAACAGTATTTTTCACCTCTGTCCTAAAAGTGTTCCTCTGCAAGCTGCCATTAGAAGACAATATTTAAGTGCCAGTATTTAGCCCCTGGATGCGTGAACTATCTTAAATACCCAGTCTCATTTTTCTAAGGTTGTCCGAATAGGTGGCAATAAGATCTCATCTTCAAATTTATCTAAACTTCTTAAAAAAATTCAGAAAGTAGTCTATGAGGAAATGACACCCTGATTTAGAACACTCGGAACGAAATGTAGCAGTCTGAGCTGTGATTTTTAGAAGTGTTAAATGAGTATGATTTTCAGACAAAATTAAGAGGAACAGGAGGGTGTTGTTTAGCCACAGTTTCACACCTTCATCTCTGGCGAATGCTCACTTTGCTGGTTTAGTCTACACTGGTCTTGAAAGACAGCTGCTGCTTTCTGACAGCTTCTTGGGGCAGAAAATAGGGCATGCTGTAGTCTTCACCTATACTGGTCAGAGGAACCAAACTCACCCTCAGGCTGCAATGGCCTGTGGGCTCACTTTGTGGATCATGCTACAATGAATGACCTGTGCTGTTCATCTGAGATGTAAAATGTCTCTTCCCATATGGCACAGGCTCAGTGTGTACACTTGGGTGACTTTCCCCAACTTAGGTGAGGAAAAGGTGAACATCTACTGCAGCCATTTACAGTGTACCTCAGTCTCAAAGGGTAGCTCTCTGCAGCTCTGTAGCTCTCATGTCTTTCATGGCTAGTACACATAGACACTTGTAAGGCAGAACTCAGTTGATCTGCTTTAGATGCCTACTGCAGATAAGATGAATCATGTTCTAGAAGTGTTATTTCTTCCCGGCATCTAAAAAACTAGCTCAGATGTAGGCTTCGATTTTGTTGGTCTAAACACAGGCAGGATTAGTCCATCTGAATAGGATTTAATATATGATATTCTGAACCTGACCTCACACTTGCTTTATCTGCGTGCTCATTAGATACAAATAATAGTACACAAATGCGTTGGTGAAAAGAAATTAGCACAAATAGTCTCAGCTAGGCTATTAACATAGCTATAGAACCTGTAGGACAAGCTGACACCTTCCAGAGAGCTCAAAATGCAGCCAGGAGCCCTGAAGGCTTCATTATCAAATTAGAAATAGCTTTGACACCTCAAGATGTTCCTGAGAAGGGCTGTCTTTGCTGGCCACCTCACTGCTAATCCACAATATCTGGTCAACATCTGGCTTAACTGGCTTACTGTTAATAACTTTTATTAACTTGTCGTGGATCATTATGATTACAACAATAACAGTTAGCGATGGATAAACAAGCTGCAGTCAAAGTTGGAATTTGTCCTGCAGCTTCTCCAATGTCCACATAGTAAGCACTGCCTTAAGAGGGCTCTGAAAAGATTCCTCCTGATTTTGTTAAAGTGTGGGTTTTCTTCTTCCAAAAAATTAAGGCATTCACCTTGGATTAACTCATTTAGAAGAAGGACAACTGTTAGCAGGTAGGGCACGTTGATTATTATGTGACATGTGACCACTCACATATTGCAGAAGTGGTCTCTGCAGCATGTAGAAATCCAGTAAGAATCAAGACAGACAAGACATCCTGTTGTCAGGATGGTATTCCTGAATGGAGAACTAGCTGTAGAAGAGCTCTAGGTTTGTTATGTTTGCTTTACTCCCTTTATTTTCCATGAAGTGGCATAGGACATTGATTCGTCCTTATCGGTTCCCTATGAATGTCTTTTTGTCTCTGTGGATATGAATTGTTGTTTTCTCTTGCAGTCAGATGTCACCACCTACTTTCTGAAGAAAGTATTTTTTCATAATAAAAGTGAAGAGCTGAATGAGAAAGTGAAGAGATTCTGAGAAAGATTTAAAGAAGTTAGTGACATGTTTGTAGAGTCATGAACCCAAAAGTGGAATACAGCGTCTATGGAGTAATGTGATGTTTCTCTGCTGCTGAAATGGCTTTTCACCAGTGTAATAATTTCAGCATGGTTCAGTAAAGCGCTAGGGAGCTATACACTCTATTAACCCAGAAGTTCTCTTTCTGTGGACATTTTATAAGGCTACAGTGCCTTTAGCCTCAGCCTTGCCTTACCTCGATGCTCATCCCCCTGAATGTTGCATAGTTGGTGGTGAAGAGCCTGACCTGAAAGGATGAGAGCTTTTCTCTCAAATCTTTCCTCTCAATTAGACAGAATGGATTGGAAAATAGGATGTCTCCAAGTGAGCAACTGAATATCTCTGGGGAATCCAGATCACTGCACTTATACCTCTCCTGGCCAGGCTGTCAGGAGGAAAGGGAACCAAAACCAGATGTTGATGCTCTTTTGCAAATTTGGCTCTTTGCTCCCTGTGATTTGGGTGGAATTGTTTGAAAAAAAAAAATATGTGAAGACAGCATCTTTCGGGGTTTTCTCCACATTTATCTACCTATTTATTTATTTATTTTGAGAAATAGTGAACAGCTTTATTTTGTTTATTTTTGCTTGTTTGTTTGTTTTCTGCTTTTGTCAGCCAAACTGAGGAATTAATTTTTTATCCAGCCCAACTGATATCAACAGAACGGAGAACTGAAAGATAAACAAAATGGAGAATAAAAGAGGAAAAGAATCATTCTCCTAGGGGAGAAATAGAGAATCTCAAAATGTGTTTATGTGGATGGATGGAGATCGACTGAAGCTCCCTTTCATGAGCACTCCCACACCTGAAAGATGGGGTGGTTCAGAGCTGTGCAGCCTTTCAGGTCGCGTCCTTTCTTGGGTCTGGAGGTGATTTTGTCGTGTTAGTCCTATGCTATGCCTAAGCCATCAAATCTGCTTTAAATGCATCTGTAATTCCAGCTATGATAAGGAGACTTCCTTAGAAGTCTCAGGTGGGGTCTTGAGTCTTCAGTCTCAGGTGGCCATAGGCTCTACTGTTTGTGTGTGTGGTCAAGAACAAAATAGCTCCTTCTGTACTTCTTTGGTTTCTGGCTGCATAGGAGGAAGATTTAACTGAAATCATAGTGAAGTCCCAGACAACCCCCATTACTGGGACAATGCCTACCCCTGCAAGATGTGAAAGTGGATTCTGGGGAAAAATGAAAAGATATTTCAGTATGGAACAATAATGTTTCTTTGCTTCTTGAGCATCAGTGTTACAGGAAAAAAAACATCTCGGGTGAATTTTAACCAAACCATACTCGAGTCCTGTCTTTTTAAATACAATTCATAAACATGACAGTCAAAATCATAGCCATGAC
Organism: Numida meleagris; assembly: GCF_002078875.1. Taxonomy (NCBI): domain Eukaryota; kingdom Metazoa; phylum Chordata; class Aves; order Galliformes; family Numididae; genus Numida; species Numida meleagris. Next base: position 2,479,303 of record NC_034438.1, read on the forward strand.
ACTTGAGACACTGTCTTCGTTTGACACTGACATTATTCAAATGGTGCTTGGCCTATTGGAGAGAACGCAGCTAACAGCCTTTTAAGGGCCTTGATTAACAACCAGCTTTAATGCACGGCCAGCCTGCCATGTAGCATAGCAATCATTCCCTGCTTCTGCTCTTGCTGCATGACCCTAGCAATAAAAACACTGCTAACTGCTGAGAACAGCTAAAAGAAGAAACAGCCTTGAAATGGGAGAGCCAACCCAGTGGCACGGTCTTTTACTACCATTTTGCTAATGAAGCTCACCCAAATTAGTCACCTCCAGCTCTTTGGCTATTTTGACAGCCACTGACTCAGGCACCAAGCAGTGGAAAAGTTTACAGGACATGTTGGGCTGGAAAATCAGTCTGAATATTGTTTTAAAGGACTCCTAAAGGTTTGGGCTACTGTGATCACTCTAATTCCCTGAACTCTTGACTCTTCTGCAGTGAAAATAGCTTAATCTACTTCCAGGAGTCCAGTTTGAAGCAAACCAAGAATAAGTGTGCATGGGGAGCAGAGGCTGATAAGTGCAATGGATGGCACTTCACAGTCCTATGGTCAGTTGTATCGTGGTGCCAGGACTCCTGATAACAGGGATAAATCATGGTTAATAATCTAACATCTTTTTTCTAGCTCTGTGCATTCTGCTCTTGTTCTGGCTCCATCCCTCTGCACCATACTGGGAGCCATTGTCCTGTTAATGCTAGATGCAGTTCAAAGAAAACACATACTGACCCAGACTGTACTTTGCAAAGACATCCATAAACTCCTCCAACAGTGCAAAAAAAACCCACCACTCTGGTATCTATGAGAACTTAACTAGCCATAGGGCTTTCTTCTTCTGAGAGATGGACCCTTCAGCAATATGCAGTTGGGCACTGCTGTGGAGTCACATGGAAGAGATCCAGAATCTGAATCGTCAGCACCAGTGTCTGCCATCTACCTACTCACAGAGGTTATCCAGGCTCAGCTGGGGAGGTCTGCTGGGCATCCGCCTTGAGCACGGCAGCACAGTCAGAGAACTCCCAGAGCTCATCCCCTCACTACCAGAAAAATAGCATCTCTCAAGGCTGAAACGCTGGAATAATAGTGGAAAACCTCGATAAGTTCCAGAAACAGTAGTTTCTGTTTCAGTTCTCATGCACTGTTCAGAAGCAAGTCCTTTAATCTTTTGTTTGTTTGTTAAACACAGGATGGACTGTAATATTCTTCTCTGGAGACACTTCTACTTGGAGTTAGAGGCTGTGGAGAGATACTGCACTACAAACCAACCGTGAAAGCAATAGATGAATTCCATAAATTGCAATTAATGATGCAACTGAGGAGTCTAGTTAAGTGAGTGGCAGTCCTCCAAATACATTGGCTTTTACTTTAAGGAAGGGCAGAGGTGTTCTATATTTTGGCAGTGCTTGCGTGCCTCTTTGTGCCAAGAAAGCCCCACTGAATCTGGAGAGATGTTGCCTTTAACAAAGCTGTAACAGCTTAGCATAGCAAACTATAGTCTTTTGTAATAGCTCTGCTCAGCATCCACTAAATCAGACCCAACAGACAGGGTTAGTGTTACCCACCAGCAGGTAAGATGGTCCTTAACTGTGCTTGCACTAGGTGAAAAGTTAAACTGGAAATCATGCTGTCAACTTGCTATACATTGCTTACCATTGCAGGGTGCAAAGTTGGGTTGGTATAAGAATCAAGATCAGTACCCTATCTCACAGTTCAAAATGAGTTTACTGTTGGGAAAGGAGGGCAGGGGCAGGCTGTCTTCCTCTCCATTTAACACTGCACAATACAATTCAGATCGTCCTGACTATGGCAGTGAAATTCCACATGGCTGCCCAGACCCTTAGTAAATCTGCAGTGTCCTGTAGCTCATCTGGTCCAGGAAAAAAAATCATTTTCAAAACAAAGCACCAGATATCATGATTCCAGTCTTGTCTGCCTGAGTTTGCTGAGTCTTCAGTGGTAGCTCTGCACTGCACTCTCAGGTGTTCATTTCAAGGAATGCCGTCAGCTGAAAACTGCTGAAGAGAGGACAGATACATCGCACTACAATAGCTAAAAGCTATGCAGAATTTACTTGCTTTTTGCAGTGGTGTCAAGAGATGGATGTCAGTTTCTGAAACTGAAGAACTCGCAGAAGAATTTAACCATGAAAGTCCAGGAAATCTCCTGTAAATAGTTTTGGTTTCACTTGAAAAGCCCTATCTATTTTCCCAGCTTTGCTATTTCTGAAGGATGCAAGAGGAGACAGATGGTATCAGGAAAGAGGAGCTGGCTGAAAAAACATGAAATCCGCTAATGCATGTGCATTTATGTGCTATTAGCGCTGAGAAAAGTTTTTAGCCCCAAGATTCTAAATCGACATAAAAAAAATGAAAAAAATCCAAGCGCATCCTCACGTACCCAACCCAGATCACACCCTTCCCCTTTTCCCCCACCCCAAAAATGTTTTTTAACATCTTTTTTTTTAATGGAAAGGTGAAGTTTTGGACACCCACCCCACCGTTTATTTCCCCTCATTCCACCCAAATCAAAACCACTTCAGAGCTGTCCCCAGTGCAAGCAAAGGCAGGAGCTACCAGATACCCACAGGGTCTGCCTCAGCTGTGTAACCACGCTCTCACATGGATGCTTCCCAATAGCAGACACTTTTTGAGGTCTTTTTTTTTTGTGTGTGTGTGTGTGCTGTTTTGACTGCTGCTCAACTAGGCAGAAATGTCGACCTGGATTTCTAAAGTGCTTCACCTGCTCAAGCTTATAATCCTGTGTATATCATGTGCGGGTTTTGTAACTGAATTGGCTCCTCGGGGGGCACGGGCTGCGTTGCTCTGCAGCGCGCTCACTGCAGGTGAGGACCTGTCTGCTTCCAGCAGCTGCTGTGTGCTCAAATAACACGGCAGCATTTACCTTGCTTTGTTTGCACATTTTTGGTATTTAACTATAAAAACTCCACCCAGCTGTGTTTGCCTTTCTTTCTGTGTTTTTTCTTTTCTTTTCTTTTCTTTTCTTTTCTTTTCTTTTCTTTTCTTTTCTTTTCTTTTCTTTTCTTTTCTTTTCTTTTCTTTTCTTTTCTTTTCTTTCTTTCTTTTTCTTAATGTTTCCTTTCCTTTCCTTGCTGCATTTGACACCACTTTGAGGTGTTATATTTTCATACCTATTTTCTCCCCATGCATGTATCCTTCTGTTTTCTTTCTAAGCGCTGTGCAGCTCTGCTTTCTTTCAATTCCCCCCCACACCCCATGCCTTTTTCCTCTCCTTCTGCCTCTCCCACCCTTTTTTCCTCTCCATCCCCATTTCTGCTCACCACCTGGAAGCACCACCAGATCTACCCACACCACCAATGCAAAGGATGTCCCCTGGCAATAGGTACAGAGGACTACACGGAACACCAATGGGTTTTAGGGAATGTTGTTGGCAAGTATCTGGTTGCCAGGTGAACTTACTCAAAAATATACATCCCGTCTATCAGCAACGCCAAAGAGGCTGCTGATTGGGTTCTTGCATCGGTATGGCTTTTGCACTATAGGGATGCCTGTGAATGGTCCTATGTACAGGCACATGAGACCACTGAAAGGCTTGCTTTGTTAGCCTTAGGGTGACACAGGGAGAGCTGGGAAGCCAATCATGCAGTGCTCCATGCTCAGGTTTTAATTTAGGGTAAAAGAACAAAAAAGCATCAGAGAAGCTGAGTGAAGGAGTGGGAGGAAGGTGAGCTGAGCCTCCAGCAGAGGGTTTCTCTTGCTTGCTTTTGCAGTACATCTGTCTGTGGTTAAACGAGGGGTGCAGGAAAGGTGTGCTTCAGATGCACAGCATGCAGGGGCTGAGCTTGGGATTTACTTACGTTGTGTGTGTGTATGTAGAGCCTGAATCATTGCCATATACTGGTGGAGACAGCCCGTGGAGAATATCCAGGGTGAAATGGTTCTTTATGTCTTCCTTTTGCAGCCGGCTTCCATTTATTGCTCCCGAATTAAAGCGTTTTCTAAGTGAAAGCTGGCTTAAGGGTCCCCAGCTGCTGAGCTAGAGTTGGAAAGTGGGGGTATGGAGTGGTTAGTTTTGTTGTTTCCCTCACAGGGTTTCTAAAGACACAGAACTTCAGCGGATTTTCTCTTTCTCAGTCCATTGTCTATTGCTCACAGGAGATGAGTGGGGATGGAAGGAATTTTTGGGGCTAAACAGGGAAGTCAGGATGCATGGAATAATGCAGAGCATTCTGAGAGGACAAAGATGTTTTTGTGTAGAAGACACAAGGATGCGACCCAATTGCCCATTGCCTGATATAGAAGACATAGGAATGGCTCACTGTGCCTTCTGATTCTGATTTCAGCATGCTAGGGAGGCTGAAGCACTGACGTACATGGGGACGTGGGTTTCCATTTGTGTGTCACGTTTATCTTTCTCACATAGGATAGGAAAACACCAACTACAGGTAGGAGACCTTTCTAAAGGGTCAGCAAACACCTTCTCTTGTTTACAGCAGCAAAATGATGGTTCCTCAGACCTAAGGAGATACGCCTTGACCCATACAAGCATTATTAAAAAACATAAAGGGAGCCCACAGAAGTTCAAAAGATAAATCCACACTTTTCAAAAGTAGTATTTTAGCTTGCGTGGGTATAACAGGATTAGCTTCACGTTGAGAAAAATTTTATACAGCCGCAATTTGGTTGACTCTGGATGAATCAACTGCATAGAGAGTTCAGCCAGAACCTTGAGCAAAGGCTGATCTCGCTGTGTGCTCTGCTACTGATAATGAAATAGACTGATTTAAAGTGAGTGGGGATCCATTTACATGAGCTGCAATTACACCTCATTTACAGTACAGTCATGCAAAGAAATTCCTGCATTGTTCAGGGTTGCATCCCCTGCTATGAACTAGTTGCAGGAGTGTGGAGCAGACATAAGCTTACTAGAGGGTGCCAGCTTTGGGCATCACCCAAAAAGTACATACAGTGAGGCTGAAAAGGCGTGTTCAAAGCATTCCTGTTCCCCAACATCAAGCCCCTCTACTGAGCTGCAAGAACAAGGATTCTTTAAGGACAAAATTTCAGCATGGAGATAGGAAAATATTTTAGGACAAGATTCAAGCACTATTGGAGAACCGGGTTATTTACACTGTAAAAAGAGGAAAGGAGATGACTGAGAGTACCATGAAAAATTAACTGTCTCGGAAGGTGGATCAAATTTTAACTACACTAATATTTTCAAATTTTCAGTATGAGAAATTTAAAGTAAAGTTGACAGAAAATAAGCAATACTAGTGCTATATCAGAGTCTGAATTTTTGCCTGCAATAGCATCCAGCATGACGCAGAGAGCACTTAAATATAAAATTAAAATGAAGTTTTGATGATAAATGTGTGGCTGCATGGTGATCAATGAAGGTGGCAAAACCTTTCTTCTTAAAGACTTATCAGATTGACAGCAACCAAATCTTATTATCTGAGGTAACTAGGACAAGGGGTTGCGCTGTGGGAGATTTCTCCATAGTGATGTACCAGCTGAGTGGCTGGGCAGAGATTTTCAACAGCCAACAATTTTAATCTGACATCTTTCCATGCAATAAGTATACCATGGACTCACAGTCCTGATCTGTTGAGATAGATGCATGAAGCAATGGGTGATATTCGTGGCTGGCCTTGTACAGAAGGTCAGACTAGGCGATCTCATTGATCTCTTCTGACCTTAAACCCATGAACCACAGTACAGTGATGAATGCTTCCTGACTAAAACCAAAGTCTAGAGCCAGAGGACAACTATGGAACAGAATGAGGAGCTGGGGAGCTCAGTGGGAACTCAAATTACCTTCATTCAGATTCCCTTCTGCACAAGGAAGGTAGCGTGCAGCAAGCCCAGGAGCAGAGCATTTACAGCCCAGTAGCTCCTGTGTGCTGCTTTGGTGCAGATGGTTGGTGCACAACAAATGGGCTGAAACAATCTGTGCTGTTGCAGCATGGAAAGGCCAGAACCTGGGAAAAGCTGGAGGTGCTTCAGGCATGATTTTCAGGTGTCTAAATCCAAAACTGCATTGCTGATTCAGCTGTTAGTTAGCCCCAGAGGCAGTGAGATTTCAAGGGCACCTTGGGTTTTTATGCTTGATTTTTCCAGATGACTGAAGTATTTTCTCACTCCCAATAAATTTCCAGAAATCAACAATGACTTTGGTTTTCTCCCCTGAGAAGTGTGAGCCAATGGATTTTCTCAGATTACCTTCAAGGCTGAGCTTTTTAACTTCACTTATTTTACAACACGGGAAGGGAGACCCTTCTTTCATATGACGGTACTCGTGCACAGATGAGATATCCACACCCAACCCCTTCCCCCTGTGATGGTGCTGAGTCCCTGTTTCTGGCCTCTCAGGAAACTGCTGTAACCACTGCTCTCCATAGTGGTGTAGGAAAGAATTCAAGGCTCATGGTCAGAAGGAGCAAGGTAGGTTCAGCTCATTTCCAAGAGGATATGAGAGGAGATGGAGCTGCTGTCAAGAGTAGAAGAAATGGGAGTTTAACAAGGAAACCACTAGGAATGGCCACGCAGCAGTGGGAGATTTAGGCAGATATTGTGTTACTGTTCATACAAACAAAACAGTTGTTCTTGGAAGGCAATAGATTAGTGTTGGATCTCATCTCTATTCAAATCACAGTGAGCAGTCTTTTGCCTTCTAAGACAGATTTTATTTTTTAAGTCCATAGCAAAATACAGAAAGCCACCAGATCAAAGAGCCTATTTAAATTAAGGATCATTAAAATGCAATGTTTGCTGTTCAAATTTGGCTGTAACAATAATCTGGTTATCTTCCCCATCTTCTCAAAATACAGTATTTTCTTTCCCGTCAAAGTCCAAAAATTCTTCTTTCTCAAATAGCCTCCTGTTTGTACAATAAACCAAAGAAAAATGTGAGCACTAAGCATGTCTCAGACCTCTTGTTTATGAAAAGTCGCTTTTTTTTACAATCTTTTCCCATGCCTGGTTGTATCCCAGAAGTAAATGGGAATTTTTCCTTTAATATTTCCAGGGCTAGAGGCAAATGTCTTGGAAGACAAAGGAGTTGGAGGATGAACTGAAGAATTAGAATCATAATATGTTCATTCTGTTTTTTTTTCTTCCCCCATTTTACTCCATCCCATTACTATGGCCTCAGTTTTCTCAGCTGTTCCTGTCCCCCATGTGCTGCCTGGGAGATTCAGTTCCCATGTATACTCCCAATTTCTGTCCTTTTGGACACTCTCTGAGCCTTCTTCTAAGTCCCAGTTACCAAGAAGCCCCACTTAGATAGGCCTATGGTGATTAGTGACCAGTAGTCTCATGCTTAAAGGCCGTCTGGCAGCTAAAATTGAACTGAAAAGCTACTAATTTTCATGAAAGGCTCTGGAATTTAATATCTTCGAGACCTCCACCCTTCTGTCAAAGTTGATCAGTGGGTTTACACGTTATTGAAAGAGACTGACAGATGGCTGGACAGGCACAAAGCATGATCACACAAGCCCTGTTTTCTCAGGATAACAACCATGGTTAGCTTTTGAAAAACAATATTTAATGTACCTGGATTAATCTTATCTCTTCCAGTGATTTATAACAACTAACAGAATAACATGCAGCATGAGTTATGTACTGCTGATGCACATCTAGAAACTTTTCCAACATTATGTACTTCTAAACTTCTGTTTTTGATAGCATCCTCCTCCACAGAGCAGAAGATTCAAGTCAGCTAAAGAGATAAGAAGCTTATCTATTTTTAAGTTGCTTTTCTCTCCTCTTTCCTGCAGCTACTTCATCAGTTAAAAAGCTCATGGAAAAAGGACATCCCTAGGAGAGATTCGTGATGCAAGAGAAGGAAAGAAAAAGATGCAAACACAGCTGATCCTCAGTGAATTGAAACTTCCCCCATATTCTGTCACTGATATGTGTACTCCTGGCTTCGCTTCTTGGGAGTCTTATGCTTCATACACTGACTTACCGAAGTAGCCAGGCTGCAGAATTTGATTTGGCAGTATGCCTGCTTCTTGCTTGTAGATTTACATCAGAGAAGAGATAAGGTGAAATTATTAATGAAAATGTATCCACAAGTGTCTTTCCAAAAGAGGAGACAGAAGTACTGTACGAAACAACCCTCTTCCACGTTGCTTTTAATGCATTAACTGTTAGCTCTGAAACCCTGTAATTTGCACAGGCTAGAGGATAAAAGCAGTAACAAACTTCTCAGCCGGTTCTGTATTTCCCCTACAGACAGAATTATATGTGTACTGCTCCATTTTGTGTGCGTTTCCCATAGGAAGCAGACATCATGATGATCACTTGCTGCTCTTCATTCTTTTTAATGGTATCTCAAGTTGTGCATGGCATAGAGGATGGATGAGCTTAGACACAGAGGCTAGCAGACACAAGCAAGCAACAAAGCTGCTGCTTTTGGTTTTCTCTGGTCAGTGCAGAGAAAGGGGGACTAAAATACAGATCTAAAATACGTCTGGTGAATCATGGCTATTTTGTGAGGTATTTTGCTCAGCTGACATCAAAGGGAACTGAAGGTAATTTACTGTGGTGAATTGTGACCACTGGAGAATTGAGGAGGAGCCATGGAGAGGATACCAGCAGTGACAGCACAAGTGTTAAAGAGGGAATGGAGGAGGAAGGATCCCTTTTCTGTGATGTGTATGGGCCTATTTTATCCTGCAGCCAGAGCAAATTAGTCTTAGTTGCTCAGTAAGTGGTGGGCACCACCTAGCAGTGAATCTGGAAGATGAATGTGAACAGAGGAAGACGCAGAAGAAGATCAGCTTTAAGCAGATGTGCTGCTTGTGGAAGAAGTGCATTTTTTCATAGTTAGGAGGCACTTTTTCAGCTGTCAGTGTTGGCATGTGGAACAAAAGCTACGCTGATTTACATGTCTAACTTCAGCAAATATAGCAGTAAAGGTGGGTAGCTGTTGATGCTCCCTGCTCTTCAGGTGGTGAAATATGGGCCTTACCATATGTTGACAGCATCTTGATTTTGAAAGCTTAGTGTGTGTGTGTTGGTAGCAGAAAGAAGTCAATGATTTTTTTAATTTATTGTGGAGTTATCCCTTAACACACAGTATATAAAGGAATGTTCAGAGCCCAGTGCTCTGCTGGACATGTTTCCTCCAGTTTCTCAGGCGAATGGTTATTCTTCACTTTCTGACTTGAGATTCACTTCAGTTTTTATCAGCTATGATTTACATTCTAAGTCTAATCCAGACTTTTTATTAAAAATGTTTTTTTTTCTTAAAAAAAGAGGTACACTGAACACCCCACTCACCCCAAGAATAATAATAAAAAAAAATCAAGCAAATGAAAACCACCTTTGACTGAGAAATTGAAAATATCAACCGCAAATCCATCTGCTTTTAATTCTCTATCATTCTTGCCCCAGCCCAGTTTTTATCATTATTTTGTTTTCAGCTGTAGAACAATGAGGAATCCTTGGCTATAAGGTTTTTTATTAATCCCCCCACATTCTGACCAACTCTTGTAACCAGCCTATGGCTTCAAAACAACCCAGTTCTAATGTAATTTACATGAGTCCTATATCACTCAAATGCTCCTGACAATTCATTGAACTTTGTCCTGCGTTTTACCAGAATACTTATGAACCATATTGGGCACAGCAGAGCTGTTAATGAAACTGGAACAGTATAATTACAACACACTCATCCTTGAAGATGCCGGCAGATGTGGGAAAGTGTACTCCATTTGTCTCATTGAAATACCATTGCAAATTACCTCTGCGCTAACTACATTTAAATAGGAAATAAAGGAGAAAAAAAATCTTCCTTGATAATGACAAGACAAGAGTATCCATAAAAAGGAAATAGAGATGACATACTTCTTTGCCCATGACATACATTTTTTACATGGCTTAGGGGCTTTGCTTCCTGAGAGTTTACATCGTCAACTGTCAAGGCCCTTCCATGCATGATTTATGTATGCATAATAAAGACATTGTGGCAGAGGAACTGATCTGTGATTTCCAACAGCTTTGAAACTAACAGTAATAAAATATGCAGCATATGAATAATATAGGGTTTAGTTAAAAAACATCAAGTTTTGAAAAATGGGAGGCATATTTATTTCCCATTGCTTCATCTGCTCTTTCTTTCTTTCTTTCTTTCTCTTTTTTCTCCCAGGCAAATTGAACGACAGCTGTTAAGAGAGACAGGCCAAAAATTTCAAATCCAGGGGCCCAGCTATGCACATAGTGTTGCATGGGCACGCTTTCTGGCTTTGCAGATTCCAGGCGCTTTAGAAGTGAGCAATTGGTAGCACAAACTCAGTGCAAGCCATCTCAGATTAAATTTAGAAGAGGACAGACTGTGAAGACCTTGGATCACGCACTTAAATAAGCTTTTCCTAAAAATTTCGCAAGATTTTCCGTACCATTCACTAGAATGTGAGCAGCAATACACTATTCGTATAATAGTAGCACTGGCCACTAGTTTTATTTTGCAGTAGTGTCAAAAGCTGAGATCGCTGTGGGTATATTCATACCATGCAAACATTAGCAGTGCCACAATGACTCTCGATCCAGTGAGTCTTCCTGAAACACATCTCATCCAGCTCATTAGCCCACATGCATTCCTGATTTGCAGAGCCAAAGAGCTCTGCAAGAGCTGAAGAGCTGAGTTTCTTGGTGCTGAAATCAGATATCCGTAGTAAAGGACAAATGCACTGTAAGATGCCACATCCCTGCTGAAGATCTCACTAATTCAGAGATGGGATGAAAGAGAGCTTCTTATTTTGTATGAGAAAATTGAGATGCAGAGACTCGATGACTTGGATAGGATAACAAGGATGACTAAGAGCCTGGGGCATCCCCTGTACGAGGAAAGGCTGAGAGACTAGGACCTGTTCATCTTGGAGAAGAGAAGATTGAGAGGAGATTTATAAACATCTAATTTTTATAAATATCTAAAGTATGAGAGTCAACTGCATTGTAGGGCTACTGCTTTAGCAGGGGGTTGGACTCAATGACCTCTTGAGGTCCCCTCCATCCTCTGCAAGTCTGTGATTCTGTGAGGCCAGACTCTGTTCAGTGGTGTGTAATGATAGAACAGGGAGCAATGGCCAAAAACTGGAACATAGGAAGATTCACACAGATATGCCAAAGAACTTCTTTACAGTAAGGGTGATGGAACACTGGATCAGGTTGCCCAGACAGGTTGTGGAGTCTCCTTCTTTGGAGGTATTCAAAACTTGTCTGGATGCCTACCTATATGACCTACTATAGGAAACTGGCTTTCAGCAGAGAGGTGGACTCAAACCCTAGAGATCCTCCCCAACCCTTGCTGTTCAGTGATTCTGTGATAGCAGGAAAACTGTGCTAACCAGACCCCAGTTCCTGTCCATCTCCATAAAATTATCTGTTTTATATTGATAGAGATTTGTTGAATGTCTAGGAAAACTTTACCGGTGCTGTTTTGACATTACATTTCTAAATTTGCCCCTGTTCGGGTTAATGAAATGAAATGGAGGATTGGATCAAGCTTAATGACAACAAGAACATGGCAAAGGTGCAAAGCCCTTCAGGAGTTATCTTGAAATTTACATCACAGTCCTCTGTAAAGAGGCTCCGTATGTAGGGAAAGTGGACAGAGGTCTTACATAGCCTTAGAACCCATTTTAATTATCTCCTCCCTGGACAATTATTAACGGGGGAGGAAAAAATTGTTGGCAAGCGCAAATGCTAATGGGTTCCCCCGAGAGCACGAGTCCAGAACATCAAGGAACGCAGAGCAGGCTAACAGCCTCTCCAGCATTTCGCTGCTGGCTTGGAGGGGGGATGCTGCAGTTGAGATGCTGACGACATTCTTCAATGACTTGAAGACTAAATTGCACGTCTTTATAAAAGCAAGGCTGTACATCCACTGTGATATTCAAGTGGAAGGGAAATTGTGTAGCTAAAACATAGGCTTTTGACGTTGTCAAACGCTGTCAGAGGGAATAAGGAAAGGGAGGTGGAGAAGGGATCTGAAAGAGGTGGGAGCTGTGCGTTCCCCACTGGGCACTGCTCTAACAACAGCTCTCTCAGTGATTTCAGAAATGGAAGGAGGCCTCATGACTAACCAGAGAATGGAAATTGGTTCATAGTTGCACCATGTCAAAGGGATGAAATCTTGTTAAAAGAAAAATGTATGTATAAAAGTCCAGATGCTTGTGGGACTCACAATTCATTGGTAACTTGAAAAAATCGGGTCCTGAGGTGTTATCTCAGGTTTAGCACATCAGGTCTTTGTTAGACCATTAACTAAGGATATTATTCCAAACTATCCATGTCCCTGACAGGTGTTCCAGCTGCCAGATGAAAAGCTCATCTGAATAGGCTTTGATGAGTAGGCACTGACTGTATTAAAAATAATGTTCTTCTCTAGGGCCCTGAAACAAGTTCTGCTGTGCTTGGAGGAAATTCAGCACATAAGTGCTGGTACATAAGATGGAGGCAGAGGAAGGGGTTCTTCAGTTTTCTCAGGTGTTTTCCCCTGAGGACCTCTCTCCAGGAGAAAACAGTATGTGGAAAAGCCTTTGCATGGAGCTGAGGTCAGAATACAAGAACCTTATTTCTTTAGTTGCTAGTTTGCTTTGAAAATAACTTAAAATGGGATTTTACGTTTCTTCTTCCTCCTGAATGTTTTGCACTGATTTCACATGATCTTTGTTTTCAACCTCTCACAATTCATCCCCAAATCTGAGAGCAGGCTGGGGTTCTTCCCAGCTCAAACCCAGCTCTTAGGGTCCTAGTGAATGTTGAGGATGGTTCTACCCTTGCCGTGTAGCCCTATTAGGCCAGTGGTGAAGCTCAAGGCAGAAACTGGGAGCATGCAAACGTTGGGTCATTTGAAGACACATGAGAACAAAATGGCCAATATTTTGACAGTCGGGCACATGGAGACCTGGGAGAATTACCCCAGCTTGGTTTGCAGGTATGCTTATAGCCAGTGGCATCACATCTTCTCTGTGATTTTTACAGGGAGAATGGCTCAGGTTTCCCCCCATGACTAAGCCCTTGAAGGTGTCGACAACATAATACCAATATCTCTATATCAGAAATAGAGAGGGAGCTTCCATGAGCTAGCTAGAGGAGGACTAATACAACCAAATGCTCTTAGAGGCTTCATGAGCAAGAAAAAACTTGTGCAGTGTTTTCTAGGGCATCTGTGTATGCATGGACCCTTTGGAGGTTAGCATAGAGAGTAACCAAGCTAACTACAGAACTAGCTGCATCTTGGCTAATTAGTGCCCTGGAGCTAATTAGCCTTCACACATCACCACATTGCCTTGACCATCTTGCTTTCAGGGCCAAAATCAAATGTCTTGTCATGATGGAGGCATGTCCTTGTCTTTCTCTGAAAGGTGGATGGGGAAAAAGTGTACTATAATTTCCATTTCTGCTGGAAGGCAGCAGCTGGGAGTCTGTGATCATGCTGAGAAGAGGGAGAGAATGTTGGTGCTGAGGACTTGCATTCACGATTGGGTCCGACCATCATGGCCCCCAGATCATACAAAGCCAATTTAGGCAACGTTGCCTCTCCTCTGCTGCTGTTCTCTGTACTGAAGACATAATGCTATGTCTTTCTTTCCCTCTGTCTTCTGCAGCTGTCACCACCTCATGCCAATTACCCAACATTAGGAGTATTTTGAGAAAAAAAGTCCTGCTTGTATGACCATGCTTATCTCAGCTCAAAGGGTTTCAAAGTCCAGCTTAGCCAAAATATGTGATACTACACACCATGAGTCCAATCACCCCCATTACAGCCATCTATGAAGAGTTCTTTTTTCAAACAGAGCTTTTCCATTACTGTTTTCTTCCATTCTTGTTTCAGCTCACTAAACATTAACCACCATGATCTACTGCATAAACCCAAACCATATTAAAAAGATTAGGTTGATATCCAAATCTTAACACCCTATTTGGGGGATGGCTGCAATGCCTGGCTGTTTCTACAGTTCAGTGGGTTGGTTATTTTTTGGACAATGGTAAATCTTTTTACTTGACTGAAACATTTTGCATGTGTTTAACACCACATTGCTAAGGCAAAGCAAATAGCCAGAAATAAATCTATTTATTCATGAATAGTGCTAAAAAATAAGACAAACGTAAGCCCTAAACCCATCTGCACTGTATATCCAAAACTTGTAAAAGAAACAGCAATTTTTTTTTATGAACTAGCTTATATATGTGTGTGTAATTACAGTTTAGTCTGAAGGACTGTATTTATGTTGGAACATAGGAAATGGCCTTTACCTTTCAATTTATATTGTGGTTCCACATAATCACATGCTTTCTTGTGGATAAGAAACCACTATTGCTAACAGAGCTGCCAGCAAAAAAAGAAAGAACATTGCTGAATATCACAGTTTTAGTTTTCAGAGGTAAAGGCAAAAGAAAGCAAGGAAGGAGAAAAAGCCACATAGTATGTTATCAACTGACAAAAGGGTAAATGACAGGTCTGAAAATTCAGATGAATTCTCATTAACTGGGGGTGTTCTCAGCGCTGCCTTCAAAGAAGCACTCCTACGCCTGGAGCTGCTGGGAGATATTCTCAGTAATCTAGAATGAGATACCAAGTCAACACTGATAGAATTTGCAGCTGATGAAGATTGGTAGAAGTATAAATAACTGCAGGGACATGATCACTGGTGATGCTTGGCTTGCCATGGAAAACACGTTTTAATCCAGGCAAATGTGGTGCTGTCCGTGCAGGAGCACAGAATGCAAGCGTTGTTGCTATCACACAGTCATGAAAGTTCATATGGAGGAAAGGGACTGCCTGCTGCGGGCAAGGAATGCGGGGACGTGGGAGAGGTCTCCATGGATGAGTAATTACTCACCCTGAGCTACACGTCCTGCTGCGACAAGCTGTTCCTAGTTGTTTCAGGACATGTGATGATCTCCGGATGGGAAGAAGTGAGTGAATGGCCGGAGGGAGGTGGCTTCTCCACTAAGAGCTTAACATGAATTTTGATCTATCCTAGTCTAGACAAGCAAGGAAATCTACCAAACTTGTTACTGGTGGTCATGCTTATTTTACTCTCCCTGCTTACACAAGACTCTGATTCATCTGCTGCTTCTGACACATCCTGCTTCTGGCTACTTTACCCTTGTTCTTCCCATGCTGGCAGTAGTCAGCAAAACTTACCTCGAGAGGTAAGCCGCACCACCACAAAATTATTACCTCTAAGGCTGTTAGCCCGCTCTGTATGTGTACTTGCTATGTGTACATATACTCCATAAACTGTGTGTCAGGACAGTTATGTTAATGTTAAAACTCACAAGCCTTTCCTATATGCATATTCCCATTTCAGGAGGATCCGATCGTGGCCCTGCACCTGTGTGCAGAATCAGCATGAGTGAAATGTCAATGTTGCATCCCAGTTTGCAACAACAACAAAAACCCAAAACATATGAAAAAAACTCCCACTCATCCTGGGCAAGGATGAGATGAAGAGGTAATTTGACTGCCGTAGAAATAATTTTGTGGGGAGAAGTACCTGGTTGGAAAAGGGTTCTTTAAGCAGAAGGAGGGAGGCATGGAAGGGACCGCTGTGATTTAGAATAAGATTAACTTTTTGCTGCTAAAGAAAGCCATGGGATATCTGATTCTCGGTACCTGCAAATCATGGCTAAGTGTCTCTCTGGAAGACAATTTTCTCGAGACATCAATTACTGGGCTCAATTCTGGGGACGAATGGGTGAAAATTAACAACCTGTGACATGTGCAATCCAAGATTCTTTGGCCTTAAAATCCCTGAATTGTAGGGATAGTGAAGAGCAGAGCTCTATATAGCAATGGAAATATAAGCAGAGTGCAAATACTGGAGGGGCAGAGCAATTAGATCCAAGAACCTAGGGCAAGGAGTTCCATATCATTCACTTTTCGCACCTAAAGGTCAGCTGGATGTTAAGTAGATGTTCTGGGATCACAAGTGTGGCACAAAGCCTTTGTACACAGAGTAGATGCATGTAAGCCTTATTGCTTTACCCTGCTCCTTTTATGAACTCTCCTTTCTATGCTTTGCGCTCTGGGAAAGGAACATATGCTGCCCAAGGAGGAATTACATTAGGAAAGGACAAGGTGCAGTGGTTCAGGGGGTTGTAGAACTGATAACTCTCTTTTAGCTCAGTTTGTGTCTTTCAGTGCTTTTGTCATGAGGTTATGGTATTTTATGTGTAGATTACCATGCCATCTCTCAGCCCGTGCTTTATTGCAAATATTGATGTTTCATGACATAGCTGTTTTATTGTTGAATTTTCTGCTGGTCTGTTAGTGAGCTTCAGCAATGATTTCTAGCCTGCTTGTTTATTTTTCTACTTACTTGAAGGAGAGCTAACAAGTTGCACAAGAATTATGTGTCGTAGGGAAGTATCACAGCTAATCCAAAGATGTAAACTGCAAAAGGAGGAAACTTCATCACATGAATTGAAGTTTGAAAGAAGAGATGCACGAACCAAAATATGTTCTCATTGTGATAGGGGTGTCTACAGAGAGAAAGAACCACTGCACTGGGCAGTGTGCACAGGCAACACTTCCTAAGACTGTGCCCATCCTCTGGAGACTGCAGATGAAGAACTCAATGGGGTGAGAGCTGTAGCTATGATATATATATAAATACCATTCACTGGATTTTTTTGAGGAAGCACAGGTAAACGACTGTGTTTTAGGAGACTGAAGCACAGAGCAAGGTGATTTGCTGTTCTTGAGGTCTCTCAGCAGACAAGCAGAAAGTCACAAAGAGGAGAAGTTTTATCACAGCAGACATTTTACAGAACAAATGATGTTTCCTGCAGTGCCTATCAGAACTCCTATCAGACCACCACGGTGCAGTCACTAAACATGAGATGTTCTATACTCACCTTCCCCTCTTATTTAAAAATTGTATCCTGACTGTCTTTTTGATCCCCAGTTTTGATGCAGAATCTTCATTTTGAGATGTGATACATCAAAATTATAAGTGCACAAGAGAGAGAGATCACTTGCCTACATACTAGATGATTTTTTTTTTTGAGAAGCATCTTTTTTTTTAGCTTGAGTATTGAAGACTCTTATTCCTTCAGTGTTAGATTTCTGATTTGAAATCTAGTGCTTCCTTATTACTCAAGATGCAGGTCAAGCAAAGTGTAGGGCAGCACTTCCTTCCCCATCCATCACCACAGGTTCAGCTCCTAGGAACACCTCTGCTTCCAGAACCAGCTGCCAGAGCCTGAACGCAGCGACCAAACCCTGCTGCAACTCCAACACGTCTTCCAGCTCTTCCCAGACACGGCACAAACCAAAGCTGACTTCCCTGCAGCATGATTCCCCTGTCAGCAGTTTCTCACACGCTAAAAAGCCCCTGAATGACTAGCTATGACAGCACCACCTCCTAAAACATGTCATAGTTTCGTGTTTCTTGACTCCACGCTGCATGTTTCCCACTCGTACAAGAAAGCATTCATACAGACTTGCCAAAGTAGCAGCAAAATCCTCCACTATTGTGTTTCTGACACTGGCCAACGCTAGATATCCTCCAGATGGTACAAAATAATCTTCACAGACCTTGGAGGCACTGATGAGGTACCGTACCAGCTGATACCAGCTGTTGATTACCTAAACCTTGTAATTTTTATTTTTCTTAATGCAGACCAGCTGTGGAGCTTACTGTCACATGACATATGCAATTGTCTAATCTCTGCATTTTCCTCTGAATGTGATGCTACAAATTAATTATATCTGGCATTAGGATATTTGCTCTCTTTCTATTTAATGCAGAAGCTCTCAGAAGGCTCCATAAGGTGTAGATGAATAATTTCATTTAGACATGTCATTCTGGTACATATATTTGTGAGAGGTCGCTTATGTTTTTAGTAAAATCAAGAAATACCATCATCTATCTGAATTTTTACCTTTGAAAGCAGTATAATATATGCCAAATCAAAGATATAACTCATCCATCTTTAATAGCTTTCTTTGTGCCATATAACTGCACAGCAGCTGCTTTGTCAAATGACGAAGAAATTAGAGTTTGGCAAAACAGGGGTTTTCATCAGCTTATGACCTTAAGATAACATTTACATTTCAGGAGATGCTGTTCCAATCAGGACAGAAATGCAGAGCAAACCCACATCTCTGGATACCCACGGAAGCATATGACAGAAAAGCTAATAAATGCACTAGATTAGTACAGTTTTATTTTCCATAAATCTGGGACATGTTCAGCAATGTCAAACTTGTCCCTGTGTCATTACATGAATAAATAAACCCAAGCTTGCTCTGAAGCTCGGAAGTGAGGTGGAATTCATTTAACTCATTACCATTTAAATGACAGATGGACAAGGTAAACTCTTTTCTTTCAAGGCAGTGGATGGACCACGTAGGGACTAGAACTGGTGTAGCACAGACGTGGGCTCTCAGCTTTAAATGATTGGATTCAGATGTTTCCAAGAAAATTATTTGCTCCAAAAGGGCTCTTTGGTTGCTAACAGGTATAGCAATCATATTTAAAATGTTTTTACTCACAGTCAGGTTCCTACAGCTTCAGTCGCATAGGATTTACTGGAGGGTTTATCCTTGGGCTGCTCTGTTGAGTGCAGAGAATTCAGGTGGGTGTTTTCAGACTGTTAGGCTGCCAAGACATATAAAGTGAAAAACAACATGTTTAGAGGAGAAATATTTTGCTTTTTGCCATTTTGGCTATAATTTATTTCCTACTTTTGCAGAAGATCGTTATCTGCCTTTCCTAAATCACAGGGAAATTTAAACAGAAAAGAGGGAGTAGGTAGATTTTTGGTGATTATTTTGTGTAAAGGGGAGTTACAACTGAATCTACAAACAAGAGAGTAAGAACTTCACACACAGCCCAGACTGAGCAAGAAAATAGCATTCCAGCATCCTGTAAGTTAATTTAAGGACTAACATGATTATTTGTAATTTTCCTAATGTTGAAAAAAGGAAGGGGGGTAGGAAAGGACCTCAAACCAGAAGGCAGACTAGGGCATTTCACACGGATGACACTTATGCTGTGTAACAGAAATGTCTTGCTTGATTTCTGTTTGTATTTCTTTGTAACCTTCAAGCTCAGTGTAAAGTCACAAAAAATTTCCTATGCACCTACTGTGCTCTTCTTACGAGTTTCCAGGGAGCTAACAGTGATTTACTGATTCAAGTCAGAGGTATGGACAACTTTGTGTGCACAGCGCTGTGACAGTATTTTGATCCTCATGCCATACTTAAGTGGTGCCATGGGGAGCAGGATGGAGATGGAATAGGTCACATGTCTTACAACTCTTTAGAACAACTTTAATCATAGAATCACAGAATCATAGAATCATAGAATGGTTTGGGTTGGAAGGGACCTTTAAGATCATCCAGTTCCAACCCCCTGCTATAGGCAGGGACACCTCCCTCTAGACCAGGTTGCTCACAGCCCCATTCAGCCCGGCCTGGAATGCTCCCAGGGAGGGGGCATTCACAACCTCACTGGGCAACCTGTTCCAGTGTCTCATCACTCTCACAGTAACAAATTTCTTCCTAATATCTAGTCTAAATCTAGCCTCTTCCAGTTTAAAACCATTTCCCTTCGTCCTGTCACTACGTGCCCTTATAAAAAATTCCTCCCTAGTTCCTTCCCAACTTTTCTTCCTAACAGAAAATCATAGAGTCATAGAAGCATAAAGATTGGAAAAGACCTCCAAGATCACCGAGTTTAACCTGAACCCATCCCCACGATATCCAGCATCCTCATCATACCCTCAGTACCACATCTCCACAGTTCTTGAACACCATGTGGGACAGTGACTCCAACACTTCCATGGCAGCCTGTTCCAATTCATCATCATTCTCTCTGAGAAGAATTTTTCCTAATATCCAACCTGAAAAGCTCTTTAATAAATTGTCATAAATAGATGTATTCTCAATCCAGCCAGTGTCAGTGGCCTTTGGAGATGTGACAAATTGCTACACCCTAGGACACTGCCAGGCCCTAGGAGAACACTCTTCCTCTTCTTTGTCTCTGAAGCTTGATGATGTCCTTAGTTTGGGTGTGCTCCAAAAAGATCTCAGAGTTGAACATCCTCTGAGCTCCTCAGGGATGGCAAAGCCTCTGTTTCCTCCCAGAAGTCTTACCTGCCTCTTACAAAGCAAGTGGGGACAACTTTTGCAGGACCATAACTTCCAATGAGAAAATAGACTAGATGCTACCCATCCCAGCATCCTGCATTGCTGAACATCTGTGCAGCTCTGCCTCAAGCACACATACGATCTATGCACATAAAAGACATTCTGCTCACCCACATAGCTTGGAACTTTGAGCTCAAAGTTGAAACATCTGCTTGCACAGAGAGGAAGCCTATATGCT
Organism: Numida meleagris; assembly: GCF_002078875.1. Classification (NCBI taxonomy): domain Eukaryota; kingdom Metazoa; phylum Chordata; class Aves; order Galliformes; family Numididae; genus Numida; species Numida meleagris. Next base: position 2,499,673 of record NC_034438.1, read on the forward strand.
GAAACAGGAAGATATGCAGGTATCATTGCCGCTGGTGTGGCTCTTACAAAGCAAGTGGTGCTGGGTGTCTCAGCTCTTGGCCTATAAACATATCTGCAAGGCAAGGTTTGCAGAATACATGGGATTTGCAAATGGCTGGGCTTTGCCAAGCTGCTCCAGATGCCTAGAAATTTATGGAGCAGATCAGGACTACCGTAGAGTTCTTTTTTGTTCGGTTGGTTTTTTTTGGAGTTTATTTTTTTGCTGTGTGTAAGCTTTCTCGTTTTAAACTTGAGAATATGAGAGACATTAAGGAAATCACAGAGAATCATAGTATCTTAGAGAGGTGTGAGGGTGATGTAGAACAGAGAAACCAAAAGGAAAAATTTTTGTTTCCTTCCTTTCATGAAACAAGTAATGACTGGATGAACAGGAGGAGGAATTAGGATGAAAAAGTGTGACTGACATCACCCTTGGTACCAGGGGATGTTAGGTGAGCAGATGACAGTGCTGGTGGATCTGCAGATGTTACTATGGGGAATTAGATGCAAACAGGACACTACAGCAGAATCACTGGGCGTGACTCATTATCTCAGGTAGGTCGAGTCTGTTGGCAGAAGCCAACTATCATATTTTAAACCTAACCCAGGAAAAGGACCGTAGCAGTAGGGGCAGTGGGTTAGGTTGGTGCCAAGTGTCCTGTAGGGAGGAACCTGACAAGGGAAGGAGGGAAACTTTTTGGAAGTAGTCTTTTCATTTAGGAAAAGAAAATCATTTGGTCTGACCTCCTCCTATCTCAGGGACAGGCCCTATTCCGTACTTGTTTAGACTGAGTCCTTGCTTCTTGACATTGAGGGATCTGTAGATGAAGACTGGAGGAAGCACAAAGAGGAAGGAGGGTAGAGATCTTTTCTTCTACAACACCAAAGAACAAAAACACCTTTGTCCCATTGATTTGCTTTCACAACAATGCAGTAGCCGTTAGTCAAAACCATGTTGGGTTTGTATCCAAATAACATAGCTGGCACATAGACAGAAAGTCATTGTACAGGTAGCTAAAAGAAGTGGGGAACTTGCTTGTGTGTGAGATTTCTTTATTTTATTTTAAGGAGCTAAACTGTTTTTGTACACCACAAATTACATTACTCCTCTGTCAACACTGCAGTTGTTCCCATGGGTGCCTCTTTGCTCTAGGCTTGAACCTCATCCTCAGTGCTGTGTCCACCTCTTGGTTGCTGCTGAGCCACTGTCAGTCCCTCTGTTTCCCCAGAGTTAGGCTTCACTTCACCTGTTGCTAGGGGTTTGATTTTTGTTGGCTTGGGTAGAGCTGTTGGCCTTGGTTTCTTTTTAAATATTTAGTGCTAAAGAGAGGAATGGAAGTAAGCTGCAGGTCAGCTAACAACTCTGTGCCTGCCAGCACCTGGTGCTGGAGGGTGATTCGATGATGACCTCTGTCACTTGCCTCCCTGTATGCCCATGGGTCTTCCTCCTGATCTCAGTGAGAAGTATGTACATGTCTCAGCTGTAAACTGAGAGTGGTAAATAGAAACAAAACGAAGTATAAATGTCTTTTCTTGTATACATGTCATCCACAGAAGTGAGTGAATTTGTGATGTGGACAGTTCCTCCAGCCATAATATATGGTTTCTTAACATATACTCACTAAAACTAAACCAAAACAACAAAAAAAAAATTGAACAAAAATAAAAACAAAACCAAAATCCTTCCCAATTTCCTAAGAATAGGTGAATGGCTATCTGGACAGCTTAAATTTCAGCTTTGCTCCCTTGCATTTACCAGAGACCACACTCAAACTAGGATTACTCTAAGCAGCACACAGAAAGAGTGATTGGAGAGCATATTACAAGCTGAAGTCTGGCAAGGCTTTTCAAACTAACTTGAGTGTACGGCACCAGTTTTTGTGGCCAGTAGACCAGCATCTCACCACCAACCTCAGCACTCACTCACAAACGGATCAAATGGAGACTGCTTGGAGAAGAAAATCCAAACCTACACCCTGGGCCCAAAATAAAAGGCTTAAACTGCTTTTCTGCTTTGTCTAGGATGTTTATAGTGTAAACTCACACCTAAACTCCGAACACACTGCTGGAGCTTAACGACTGGGAAGCCCTTCATACGGCAGTACAGATTTAAGGGCAGCCATCAATTCCCAGTCATTGCAGATGGTGTGCTGGTGGTTTGGCATCATTTTGACAGCCCTAAATTACCTTCTGGCTCTCAGAAACATCCCTGTTGCCTAGAGTGGCAAACTGCTTCACCCTAATACACATGCTCAGCCTTGTGCCAATCCCAGAACAGGTTATCAAGTTTTCACTCTGAACTGGGTATGTGCAGTTACCAGAGGATGAATGGCACATCGGAAATGCACACTGTTGCTCAGTTTGTGGCAAAATGTTCACCTGCCCTTGTCTAGAATAACTCTGGGGTATGATGAAGGCAGATTTATGTTGCGACATAGAGAAGCTGATCCAATAATAAATTTACAGGGAATTAGCCTCATTTATTGTAAAAAAAAAAGCCTTCTAATTTAGAGCTTTGGAAACTCCTCTGATGTGCTCATCTTTTATGTGAATCATAAAAATGTTTCACCCTGGATTATATGGGTTTTCTTTTGGTGATCCAGGGAAGAACTTCTTGGCTTTCCTGTTCTGATAGAGGAAGGGAAGAAAGGTCTTGTAAAAGAATCAGGTCTGCTATGGAAAAGACTGGGAGCTGTTAAACGCAGAGCCTTGCAAAGACATTTTTAGACCTCTGCTTTTTAAATATAGCCCTTGCCACCAGCACCTGCTCTACCAATAATGCGTCATCTGTGAGATGTCACTCACTGACACTGAGTGTCACATACAGAAGAAGGCCAAGCATTTGCCAAGCAGAGTATGTTCTTCAGAGGAAGGAATATAGCCACAGATTATATGACCTGGATAACTTTTGACAGCATTATGCCTCCATACATGTTTGCTCAGCACCTTATGCACTGAAGCTCCCTCAGTCTGGAGCCACAGGACATTACTGAAACCCAAGTATTATTTATGTTGGCAAATGAGAGATAGATCATGGGCTAGGGAAGAGAAAAAGCAGCACTGCTAAGCGAATGAATTTGCATGTTTCTGCTTTTATAGCATTGAACAACTTAATATTAATAGAGACACAGTGGAGAGATTTTGTCTCAGGAGCATTTGTTTTCATAGAGATCTTTGATTTTCAGAGTTTATACTTATTTTTATGCATTTTTGTGGCTTGCATTTTCTCTATTTTGCATGACCACTGCGCCTCAGTGAGTGGTGGAAGGAGAGGGGGGAGGGGGCAGAATCGCAGTCCTTTGTACCTAGCAGGGCACTCAGTGGTACTGAAGTGACATATGCTTCTCTCTTTAACCCATCAGCTCTTTCATTTCCCTAATGGAGCCAGAACTGGACCTGGACCTCATTGCTTGGCATTGCCTAGGGCAGGCTTGATATTTCAGACAGATTTAGAATTATGGAATCACAGAATCATTAAGGTTGGAAAAGACCTCAAAGATCACCAAGTCCATCCACCCATCCTCACCATGCCAACTGACCAGGTGCCCAAGTGCCACATCTCCACAGCTCTTGAACACCTTTGGGGACGGCAATTCTACCACCTTCCTTGGCAGCCTGCGCCAATGTCTGACTGCTCGTTCTGGGAAGAAATGTTTCTGAATTATCCAACCTGACCCTCCCCAGGTGCAACTTGAGGCCATCACCTCTCGTCCTATCTCTGTTACCTGGGAGCAGAGGCCAAACCCCACCTTACCACAACCTCCGTTCTGGGATTGTAGGGAGTGATAAGGTCTCCCCTGTGCCTCCTCTGCTCCAGACAGAACAATCCCTGTTCCCTCAGCTGCTCCCCATAAGACCTGTGCTCCAGACCTGTCACAGCTTTGCTGGACATGCTCCAAGGTCTGCCCCACTACTACCTGCCCCAGCTCTGCTGAGATGCACCAGGAAGGCTGTTAGGGCTCTGGGTGGGAATCTCAGGTCTGGTTTGGAGATTCCTGTGCTGCAGACACTGTGGCTCTTTGCTAGCTGTACTGTTGTTGAACGCCATGCATAACACTGAGGTGGGTGTGGACGTGGAGAATGCAATGCATCTTGATGTCCTGGTTGCTGAAATCACTGCCTGCACACATCACCACCATTTACCCCAGTTAGACACTGACTGGACAAAGGGATATTAAAGACACTGCTTTCCACACCCTGCTTCTGTAAGGTGCAGATGGGGCTCTCACTGCTTTTCAAAAAACCAGCTGAGCCGAGCTGTGGTCAAGCAGCCTCCTTTCTCTCTTTTACTCTCTCTCATCTCCCTTCCAAGCACCTGCAATGGCTTTCAGAACACATTCAATCTCTCTCTCTTTTGCTTGCTGCGTATATGTTAAAATTGTTATTTCCCAGCAGATGCATTGCATGAGGGTATTAAATTCCCATCCTTCCCACCTTGCTCTCAGAGCCATGACTCTGCGTTCACAGAAACGCTTGTTTTATTATAGCAGAGCTGAGCATTTAAACTTCATTCTCAGATTCATCTGCCTAAAAACAGAAGATGCTAAAAATATTGCTGATAGGGAAGCAGTGAGTGTAACCTCCAAATCTCCCCTGTTCGGATCAGATGTAGCTTTCCTGCTGTAATCATTCCTCTCTGCCCCTCTTCCCCTCCCCTCTGTCTTTTTGGAGATGTATTTCTCCCTGTCTGTGATTCTGCAGTGGCAGAAAGGGGTCAATCTATCTGTAAAAGATGGACTCAGCCAAGCTTTTCTAGCTCTTTCCTGCTGATGGCAATTATCCGGAGGTTGGCAGCGGTCCCAGAAACCTGCAGTTCCTGCAGTCCTGCTGCTGTGGGCCTGCTCCACAAAGCCAGCATCCTAAGAGGATCACTTGGTGTGATGCCCAGGAAATGACAAACAGAAAAGGTCACACGTACTCCAAAAAGATATACTGCTCGGCAAATTTAATTGACATTGTGCAGCTTTTCAAAATGTCCCTGCAGACATTCCAGCATTTAACAGATGCAAGCCAAGAACAGCAAAATAACAGGGCTTTAGAAAAGAGGCAGAAAAAATACATTCTGTCCCCCTAAAATAATTTTCTCATACCCTGGTAATATCCTTTCACATGGTCTATCGGATCAGGATAATTTTTTTGTTACCCTTGGTCTGGCAAGTGAAACCTGCTCCCATCCCCCTGCTCCCTCCCTTCCTCACACTCACACTGCTGCTTTTTAAATCATTGAGCTTTCATTACACTGGGTAGCTGTCCTTGTTGTTTTCTTTGCATGTTTGCCTGTTAAAATATGATGAACCAGCTCCCTGTTTTGCCAGTACTCTCCTGGGGCTTCAGCATTGTGTCCCGTGTTATCTAGCCAGAGGGAAAAATGCTGGCTGCATCAGTGGGTGCTTTCTTTAAAGAAAATAAACTGGAGATCTGTGGAAATTTAAGAAGGTGTCTGATATCTAGCTCTCTTAGCAAGAGGTGATATGAAAGCAACGCGTGGCCAGCATGAATCTAGGATGAAGGCAGCTGGTCCTGTTTCAGCAGTGAGTGCACTCCTCGAGGGTTCAGCTCTTCAGCTTTTGCATTCCAAACTCCTTCCATAAAGAACAAATTAAAAACCAATTTGTTCTTTTTGTTTTGTCTTTAATATCCCCCAATTAAATAGAAAACATTGGCAAAACCGACTATGGAGTGAATACTGAAGACGGAGTAGGCTTGTGACACAAGAAATACAAATTCTTGGCCCACCTTCACCCATGCAATCTGTGATGAAAGCCACCACCTGCCCTATAAAGCCAGGACCGTGTAATCACTGTTATTTAGAAGTGTAGGACAGCAAAGAAGCAAGGTTTGAGTCCCTGGGGAGCCTTGAATCTTCACATCATGAGTCCCAGTAAGTGTCAGCTGGAAGGCTCCACCGAGAAGTGATGAAGGTTTCGGAAGCTTTCACGGGTTGCTATCTACGTAGTGCCAAAACTGGCAACTTGGATAGATGTTATAAAATATTCAGTGCATTAGACAAAATACTTCAGGACTGTATAAAGCAAATACAAAGATTTGTGTGGGAGCCTCCCCAGTTACTCTATTTAGGAAGAATTATGTACCCTACCCAGAGTGTGAGCATTTATATGAGTAGCATCAGTGAAACCTGGTCAGTTATTTGCCTGAATATGGCCAGACTTTAGACAAACAATCCTATAACTACTATTTCTACACAGAGTTGGTGGAAAAAATCATTTTTGATTTAGATGAAGAATGACCAGGGATCTTACAGGGCACGACAACAACCTGTAGAAAATGTTGAGGGACAGCTGAAAGTGGTTTTGCTTCACAGTGCTGCATTTGACAGAAAAAGGCATGAATAATACAGCGTGCAGCTGGAGGTATCAAAGTGCTCTCTGAACAACACCTAGCTCGACCAGCCATAAAAGACATGGAAACACAGCGCTATTTATTTATTTATTTGTTTGTATTTCAGCAGGCAAAGCATTGTTATGGGAACTGCTGGGACCGTACTCCAAGTCTCCCTGTCCACCTCTGTATTTAAAGAGCAGGCCGTAAGCAAATAGAGGGGACTGGGTAGTGCCAGATCCTTGTCAAAGCAATTTTGTCAACTTCAGTATTTGTCTGCTGCAAAAGGAGGTACACTTGAGAAGACAACATAGCACTGGACTATTTCAGCGTGGAGGTACCAGCATCCACTTCGTGGATGAAAGCTGAACCTTATTATTTAATAGATGTGTTACCCTGCTGCTAAAACACAGACAGAGGGAAAAGCATCAGGATCTGTTTCTGCCTGCATCTGAACAGGGTTCGTCCATCCTTTACCCTGCTCTGTCAGGGCAAATGCTCAAAGTCAACAGTGGTAAATCCCACCTCAGTGCTTACCCCACCAAGTGTGGGAGAAGCATTATTCCCTCCTTTGAAGTGTCCTTTAAAAGTTGTTTCAGGACGAGCTCAGTCCCATAACAGGTTTCAACTCTGGCAAAGTTTCACTTGGTTCTGAGCGTGAACAAACACACTTTAATTTACATGGTGTTAGAAAAGGATTTCGGCTTCCTCTTGGACAAGACAATTCTAGTTAAGAACATTCTGTCAGAAATAGTTAACTTTTCAACTGAAAATGTTTCCAAGAAAGAGTTTTTACTCCTGACAAAATCACAGTGTAGTAAGTGACTCATAACTGTGCAATATTAATGGCTGGTTTCATAACACGCTCTCCTGTTACACTGGACTTCACAGGAGCGACACAATAAAATTCAGAAGTTGATTTTCTCTGTACTACAGAGTTCTGTCAACACAATTAGGTTGGTCAGGAGAGGCAAGAGGTGAGATCTTTGGCCAAAGAACAGCATCAAGAAATGCCCAGTTGTAGAAAACGTCACAGAATCCAGAACGGCGCTTTCATCATATCACTGCCTTACTTCAGGTTGGTGTGGACAGAGGAAAAAAACCTACAGTTTTTTCCTCAAGTATCCTAACCTTTGGCTTTCGTTTCCCATGGGGAAATTCTCTATAGCATCTTGAGACTTTAAACACAAAATGTTTTCTGAATTAAAGCTTGATTTAGTTCTTCTGTCTCCGAAAGCAAAAGCTCCAATGCTTTAGACCACAGGAAACTTGCCAGCTGTGTAAATATTAAGGCTTTTACTGTATGCAGTTGAGCTGTTATGCTTCCATCTGCTAAAATGGTAAATTTTCACATATGCTTGTTTTGACTGATACCCAGTCCTGAGCACTTTGTAAGGCAGTTGTGCATGCGGGCCTGGTAAGAAATATTCATCTCTTGCCAATTCGGTTTGTTAGCAGAAAGTGACGGGGTGGGCCTTCATGACTTCAGTGGAGAGGGACAGTGCTTATAAAGCACTCTCTTGTTTTGTCAGCAAAGGTGATACTATGGCTTTTCTGGCCATCATAGAACAACTAAGTGAAAAGGCTGAAAGATGGCATATACATCCTGATGAAGCACTTTCAGCCTAATGACAACTAAGACTCTGCAAGTCATTTCTGGGTTGATTTTCTTAATCTTGCTGTAAGGTCTTCCTGTTTTCCTCTCAAGCAACCAAGTACTTGGACATCATGGCAGATGAAAACTTCAGGAAACAGAAAATATTACTTTGAGGCCGCTCCTTTCTTCTCATGGAACACACAGAACTAGAATAACAAAAATTTCTAAGAATAAATCCCAGTGGTGTACTAGTGTGAAATACTGTCAGCAGCAACTCGAAGATTCTGTAGTCTCAGGAGAAGGAGAGAACACCATTTAATTAAAACTTCTTATTTTAATTTCAAAATCGTGTCATTCTTTATTTCAATCTTTGTCTAGGATAAAAGAAAAAGGATCAACTGAATTATGGCCAAGTATGACACACACTGCTTATTATTACACAACTGTTTAGGAGGGAGCTGTGGAACCTTGCAGTAATTTTGGTTGGACGGAACTTCTGGAGGTCACCAACTCCAACCTCCTCTCAGAACAGGAAGTACTGAATAATCCTATTTCCAATCAAACCTGTGGGGAAATAAAGGGCAGGCAGAAGGTCATGATCTGATTTCCAGACAGCCTGCCTTTTATTCTCCCAGTTTTCAGGGCAGGGCCTGAACAGCTTCCAGGGAGAACCAGCAGCATCAGCAAAGTCCACAGCAGGCTTCACAACATCTCCAGATTTCCTGTCTTTTCGAGATAAAAGTTTTGAAAGGAGTTAAGGTATTTTTCCTCTTTTTTTTATTTCATTCAAAATATTTTTGAAAGATCTGATGAATATCCTCTTTTCTTGTTGCTGAGAGCACAGAAATAAGTCCAGGTGCCAGCATTATACCTAAGGACGAGAGTATATTTTTAGACAAAAGGCTTATATTATATCCCTAGTAAAGGGAGAACATGGATCTACCCATTCTTTCTGATGTGTAACTTGCTGCCCTTGAGCACGAGATCCTATGCCCTCAGTCATCACATTCTCAGCTCAGTTATTTAAAATATGGTTGTAGTTTCACTAAAGACAAGAAAGGTCAGGATTTTGGTATTATGTTTTGCTTGAAAGACTTGGACATTCCACACTGCACAGAGCTTTCTAAGATATTTCTGGGATTTCTGTCAGTTTTGATTTATAACAACATATGTCAGATTTAATTACACCGTCTCCCCATCCATTCATCACCCATGTTGCTCTCTGCAATGCTCTTCACCAAATCTCCAAGGGATGTAATGACCTGAACTTGTTTCAGCAGTGACAACAGGATTAGATGTCCCCATACCATCAGGATTTGCAGATCCGTGACCCCAGTAGAACTGGGAGCTATGGTCAGACCGAACAAAGGAGCGTAAAGAGGAGATTCTGGGGATGCCCTTGCCCAAGTTTGCTCCATAACCAGCCTCACTGTTATCAATCACTGCTGTGGGGACTTCAAGCAGATCTACACTGTGAATACACACTTTATATGTAAACGTAGTTCACCCTTCTCATCTCTGAGCTCTATTATGAGGATGCAGCAAGTTCACTGAGTACAGTACTGGCCTGAAGATCCTTGTACCATGCTTAATTCTCTGGTGTAAACAATTTCTGGAATCCTCAACATGGTTTCGTAAAACAAAAATAATACAAAACCAAAAACAAAAATCCTGAAACATTTCTGTCTCTTAATTACCAAGAAGGAGGTTTAAATCAATGCCAAAACGCTGCTCTCTGATCAAAAGTGGAGGAGATATAAGTATAGAATTACTCAATTTCAGTACTTGCTGGAGTAGTCAGATTTAAATATGAGCTCTTTCATCTGATGTTTTAAATTTACAGTCAAAATACAATGTTGATGTTTATTTTTTGTTTTACTTAGTTTGGTTTGATCTCTCCTCATCCCTAAATTTCCTAACAGTAATAAATCCAAATAACTGTCAGGGTATCACGGCGACAGGTTCATAATTGAACAGAGACTAAAGATCAAATACCGAATTTCATTAACATTAGAAATGTTTGTGGGAAGGCAAAATCTTCCTAGAATCGGTCTTTATTTTTCCTCTGAAACATTTAATTCTCTTGAAAGGGAGTTTGATTTTGAAGATGAAGACTTGAATTCGGGCTCTAAAGAGGTTAATCCTAAGTAACATGTTGGACCTTGGGCAAATTTTGGATAGCTTAATCCTAGATAGGATTTATGCTTTATCATAAAATTCTACAACAGCTAAGGTTGGAAGGGGACCTCTCAAGGTCAACTGGTTTAAGGTCTTGCTCTGAGCACGTTTGGCTTCAAAGTTCTGTCTAGTTGTTCAAAGTCTTGTTCAGCTTCCATGTATAACTGCCTTTCAAGTGAAAGATTTTCCATATATTCAGTGGGAATTTCCTTTGGTCATCCCTGCAACTCCTGACTCAGTGACAGACTCAATGACCTTAGTCTTTCCCAGGCTTAACTCTTTGCGCTTAACAATGCTTGCAAACTACAAGATCCCCAGAAACAGGAGGCAGTTAAGCACCCTAGGTATGCCTTTTTTGTTGTTGTTTTCTTTTGTTTTGTTAGCTTGTTTGCTCATTTTCCTTGTATTAGAATGCCATTGGGCAATACCTTGAAATAATCAACCTAAAGCTCCTCTTCTGAACAGAATGAATCCTTCATTCTCTTCATTTCAAACTGGAACAGGAAGGACTGAGATCGCTGTACCTGAGAATTGTCCCTTCCCTTACAGCTATGATGCAAACCAAGCGAGAGGCATAGGAAAGTGTAAAATTCTTATTTCTTTTACAGAGAAAGAGTTGAACTCATTTCTTGTCAGAAATAAATGAAAGGCATTTTGCAATGACAATCATCAACTGCACAGACAGACATATAGCTCTACATGTAAGCTTGTGATGTTGTAGATGACCAGAGAGACTTGGTCCATCACAATGAACTTTATTAAGGATGTTTAGTTAGAGATGCTCTTTAAAACCAAGAATAAACCTTGAACTATGTACTTTTATGTAAATCAAACAGAAAAAAAACGTTTAGATAAATGGAAAGACAAGAAACGTAAACCCAAGAAATGGCTGAAATTCTGGCTGTGGAAATCCTTACCACAAGATGTCATTGGGGCCAAGAAATTAGTAAAATTTGCACAAGTAGCAGGAATATCCAGAGTGATCACATGTAATGCTAACTAAACCTGTATGAAAGGGATGTGAGACTTCATGCTTCAGGATTTAAATCAATCTGTAACTGGTATGATTTAGGATGAAACATTCACTGAGAACAGATTACCCAACATCTGCCTTCTGCAGGTTTAGCATGCATTCCTCCGAGGCATCTGGCTGGGGCTGCTGTTGGAGACTGGATACATATACTCTCTAGTCCATGTGTCTGATCTGATCTGGTCTGGCACTTTCTACTTCATTCTGGCTCATTTATGTATTTATTTGTTTGTTTATTTATTCTCTTCTCCTTTTACTAGGGATAAAATATAAAGCTAATTTTCATGCAGTGTTCCCCTTGTCCCTAAAGACCTCATTTTTGTACGAGGTGGTGGAGATCAACAGAAAATAAAACTATCCTGCACCAGGGTCTTTTTGGAATTAGCATCCTCCAGGACATATGCCCATTGTCATTTTCCTCCTCTGCATCATTCTTTACACTTACTGTGAAGCTATTTATTCCCAAATGGTACATTTACCGTAATTCTCTGCATTCCCATGTAGTCTGTCTCAATTTGCTTGGCTAACACTTCAATGTCCCTAACTACAATAAATAGTTCATCCCTTGGGTTTCAAACCTTCAGTTGCAGATAACGCATTGGTGAGAGACAAATGAGCACCCACAGCATCACTTTTCATACTGCATGACCCAGTACTCACTTACTTTGTTTCTGGTAGACTGCACTCTGGGATAGATCACAGCTCCATTGTGCATGCACATTATTTTCACCCAACCTTTCTTACTACGTTAATTTTAGTTAATTCATTCCCTGCAGTGAATTTAAATCACTGGGACAATTTCACTTGCCATGTAACTTGAACTAAGTCTGCTAGGATAGATATACTATTTTTATATCTTAAAGATCATTGTTCTTTTAAATATCACGAGTTCTAAATATGTAACTGAAGATGATTGATGTGTCTATTTTCCATACAGTATAACACAGCTTAATGGAGTCATAAGATTTCTGCCAACACAATATGGGATTTGGAATCCAAATAACTCTTAGATTACTGGCATCCACGACTCCTACCACGAGTCTTCACATACCGTGGTTGCAGCTGTGATATAAATCACAAGAGCATATCTCTCTATCTGTCATTTCTATAACTAGGTTCCAGGAAAACGAAAAAGGAATCTACAAGCAGGTGAAACCCACATGATGACACACAGTGATTTCAAGCCCAGCTTTCATTGCGATGGAAATATTACATCCTGCACTAATTTGTTCAGACTTTAAAGAATGCTTAAATGTTTTACTTTTGAAGACAACCTGCAATACCATCTCTGTCCTCAGCCTTTTCTGTATGGTAGAAGACAACACTGTAGCACACCAAGACTGTACCATGTCTTCTCCTTATCAACAGAGAGTAATTACACTCAGGAGGATGCTATATCTAAAGTCTGAGGCTTGTAGGTAACATGAGGTTTTAGAGAACATTATTCCTTCAGATAATTTTAGAGCCACAGAACCATGGTAATTCCACCAGAAGGAGGGTGGAGTTTGAGGCAAAGGATTTCTCAAAAGAATGGTGTGCAATGTTCAGTGATTCAGATGAGGTTTATTCAGGTTTCATCACATGCATGGAAGGTGGTTGTTGCTCACGGTGACTTGAGACCTACTGTAAGGAACCTGCTTTAGCAGAGGGCTAGATAAACTCCAGAGGTCTCTTGCAAACCCTCTGATCCTGTAAATATCTTTTCCCTGAACTGTTCATTATTCTTAAAAAGGGGAACTGATCCTTTGTAGAAAAATAAAAGACAAATCCTAAACAAAATTCCCCTAAAATAAGGAGTAAAGGTATTGCCTCTTGGCTGTATCACTCTACAAATGTTGACATACAATCAAAAGCTCAGTATTCACTAGTTTCAGTCCAAGATAAGGGCTCAAAGCTAACAGCATTGATGAAATAGCTCTACTTTTTACCTCCTTTCAGGTCCACAACAGGAGAGACTGTCAGGTGTATGGAGAAGAAGAAAAGAGATACCTGAACTGCTTGTTTTTTTAAGAGATGCTTTAATCACTACCTCCATGACATGCCTTCTGCTCACATCTCTGCTCCACAAAGAGTGTTCCAGAGGACAGATCATAACACAACCCTGTGAGTAAGAGTACTACAGGGATCCCTTAGTCAAAATGCTTTGAACTCACACCAAACTGGCATCAAACTATGTAAGATGAGAGGACCCAATCCCACGAATACAAAGTGAATTGAAAAGGATTCGGATGTTGATTTCAACAGGAGAAGAAAAAGTTGATTCTGAGTAGCCCTAAATTGAAGACAGTAATTTTAACAATGGTTAAGCTCCATAGCATACAATATTCTGCCGGGAACGAAACACTCTGCCTATTGTGATCTTGATACCATCTTAGTCATTAGGAAAGTCATGCATGAACCCATTTTAGACCTCAAAGTAGGATTTATTTCTGGACCAAGTGACAGTATTTCTCCAATAAATTCATATTTGGATTCAGCAGCTGAAATGAATGATGAAACTTTCTACACTTTCAAACATTAAGAAGGAACTGTAAAATGCTGATAAGATGCCAAAATGAAAGCAAGTGGATTTAAAGGTCACTCTGTCTGTATTTCTTATCTGGGGAGGATTTTAGACAGAGTTCATTACCATAGTACCTGAGCAGTTAATAGTCTGTGCTGAATTTGGCAGTGATTTTAGGAATAAGCTGAGCACACAATCACATTTATTAGGCCTCCAAACATCCCCATTGCACAGGTGAAAGCTGATCTGGACTAGGAGACTGAAGCTTAAGTTCTGACCATGAAAACAACCTGTTTAGAATTTCCTCCTCTTATTTGCTGTCATCGCAATTTACAGCGTAGTTTTGTGCATAAACATTAAGTCCATGTGCAGTGAGCACAACAAAGAAGTACTGCAACACAAAGACAAATTCACACCATGCTTCATGAGCTGAAGAAGTTGAGAATCACTACTGCATGCTTTGGACTTGATAAAAGAAGGCTAAATTCCCCTGATTTTTGATGTCTTTATTTGTCCACCTTCTTTCATTTTTGAAAGTAGAGATGAATTCTTCGAACATGCCAGGTTTGATATAATAAAAATATCTTGAACAAAGCAACAGAAGATGAAAATTAACTAAATAATTGCAAAACAGTACTTTTATCCATCTTCAGTTGTGACTACAGGGAAGTAATAACAGCATGATATTCATTACCAGTTGGAATCTATGTAAACTATAGAAATAGGTGCTTACAAGTTTTAAATGTAATATCAGGGCTACTCCCCAGTGATAGATATGAACCTCACACCTTGATCCAAGTGGCAGACTATTCTTGTACTTTGAGAGACATATTGACACAGATGCAAAATCAGTATTAAGTTAATCTTCTTTGTTACAATTATAAAGATTTTGACAAGACTATTGCAAAGTAAAAGGAAATACATAAGACTCAGACAAGAGCCTTCTCCTCACAAGTGGATTAACCACATTCTTATTGACTTCAGTGGTATAAGATCAGGTCCAAATTTTATCTAATACATACAGACAGAGTTCATGGATTTAGACCTATTCCTACATTTTTATAAGAGTTCGTGCTCAAATATTTCTTTATGAAGTGGAAGACTCAGTATTCTAGCAGTTTGTTCACCTACGGGCATATGAACTATAACCTCAGCAGCTGGGTAGGTGAGGATTATTTCAGATTAAATAGGGAAGTTAATGCAATGTTATCATTTACAGTGACAAAAAACAGTGTTCATCCAAGGCTCCTGATTATTTATATACTGACTCTTCTTTTTCTGTGAACCAAACTTTGCAAGGCTTACAATCATCTGTTAACAGGAGTTAAACTGCTCTTGTTATTCAGAGTCTTACTTACAATTAATTTTCCTTAGTACCTTTATAGCCAGTACCTGCTCCCTCCGAGAGGCAGTTTTTTTTCACAAAGTAATTTTTTTTTAAGGATTGGGGCCAAAAAGTCCCCACATGTTTCTTCAGAAGGTAACCTTAGACTTTATGTATTCAACACATTGTGTGGAACAATTACAGAGCTTTGGGTCATAAGTGACTTATTTCCATTAAAATTAATGGTGTTATTCCTGGCGATGTGGCTTGCCATCAATGCCCCTAGCTCACAAGGAAAGGTACTTATAAATCAGCCTCTGCAGTTTCAGGAGAACAGAAGAAGAGGAGGCATTGCTCTTCTCTAGCTTCTAAGCAATGCTCGCAATGTACTTTCGCACTCTCCACCACAGAGATTTCCACTGTTGCTTGAGTTCTATTGAACTCAGCATTAAACTGAAGGAAGCAATTGAAGCCTGGCCTTGGGGGCCTCCAAGGCAAGGCAGTGGGGAGAGCAGCTCATAAACTGATTGTGGACTGGGTTCTGCAGGGAAATGCACGCTTGACACAGCAAAGCACAATTAACGCTGGCTCAACAAGCCTCATTTGCAACATGTCTGGCAGCCCTCCTCGCCTTCTACTAGCCTGAGTTTGACATGTGAAAAGG
Source organism: Numida meleagris (assembly GCF_002078875.1). Lineage (NCBI taxonomy): Eukaryota > Metazoa > Chordata > Aves > Galliformes > Numididae > Numida > Numida meleagris. The sequence goes on from NC_034438.1 coordinate 2,515,328, forward strand.
TGGGAGCAGCCTCCACTCAATGCATTGATCTTTGCTTTAATAATTAATTTTAAAAAACTCCAAAGTCAAACCCTCCGTGGTGCCAAGATTGAACGAATGAGTCCTTACGCATCAAATGAAGCTCACCCGCTCTTTTCACCAGGGCTGGGAAAAATCTGCGACATCTGGCTTTTTGCCCAGAAAATTAGATATTCCTAAAGAACGCATGCGTGTACACATGCGCACACTTACAGAGAGGTCTTGCGGGAAAAGAAGATGGAGGAAAATATCTTTTCGGCAAGGTTAATTGACTATAAGGTGAACTTCATCTGAGGGCAGTCTCTTGTGCTGAATGAGTCTGTGATTTGGTTGGAGGGGAATAGGTAATGCACTCAAAACAGCTATGCAGCAGGAGTGAGAGGAAATCGGGAGGAGACCCGATTTTTGTATTCTGGTTGTAACAAACAACAGGCAGGCAGGACTCAGTATCCATTGCAGATTTCCTTTTCAGGAGAACTGGACATGTCATACTCCCCACTGATGGCATCAAGGGCTATTACTGGGCACCACTGAAGATGAGAGACCATTTACAGATTCCAAAATATGGATTAGGGGGCTCTAATTCAAGACATTCATCCAATGTGTTTAGAAATCCAACACCCAGTGTTTTTCATTGAAAACCCTGGTATCCTTGAAGAACTGAATCTTCAATTTTATGGGTGACAATTTCTGATGATATGGCTATATTACCATTTTAAATCAGTGATAGACCCTAGGTAGCTTTTAAGAGAGGTGGTTCATATATAGAGATTAGAGCACAGCATGAAAACATTGAGTGGTGTCTTTCCATAATGACTTGTTGATAAGGTTTAATATTGAAATGTGACACATCAGTACACTGATTTCATTTAGTTACTCACCTACTTTCCCTAAGTTATTATTATTTTTTTTTGAAAACAAAGTAATGCTGCAAGGAGAGCTAGCCAATTTCTGATCGGAAAAAGTAATGGAGAGCAATGGGAAGACACATGGATGAGCAAATGGATGAGAAAAAAAGGAGCGGCCCTTTAGTAGGCAAGAACTGCACAATGCAGCATCACAAGGCTCACATTGATCCTGACGCTTCATTGTTCAGCTGTGATCTTGAGGTCTTCCCTTCACTGCTGGGGTGCTGTACCTGGATGCTTTTACATCACGAGCATTACGAAGAAGAGTTCAGCATGGTAAAGCAAACTCATAGAGTGCGAGCCAGATTTGGGTCCAAAGCCTCATTGCCTCATGGATTAAGCACTGTTCCTGGGGCTACATACACTTCTTACTGCATGAACAGTGGTCAGTGCTGCACTAATCCAGCCATGGCGTTTCTACATCAGAGCAGAGTCTTGCTCACATTGACTGAGCAAAGCAAGAATGGGTACATGTCCTTAGGGTTGCGTGTGGAAGCTGTTGACAATGATTCAGTGCTGCTGGCAGTGGGTGAATATAGACTGTATAACTCTTAACCATAGGGAAGAGTAGCATCACAAAGATGGGCTGTTGGATAAAGCCAGGCTATAGGAGGAAGCATTAAAGATTTTCATTCAGTTTTAGAGAGTAAGGATTAATTGTTATTAGTAACACAGGAGTAACTGGTGTTCCCAGCTGGACTCATGGCCTTGTTTTGTCGGCTCTTCTCCGCTTTTCCTCTCTTCCTTCTTGCAAAATACACCTTTTAGCTAGCATCAAAGCACTGCTGACAAGCATTGTTTTAAGGCCAAAGCCTAATCTTTCAGAGAATCTATCCTGGTCACTATCTTGTCTTCACATAAAATTGTCCTTGACTTCAGGTTTCATCCTATCTGCAGATGGATTAACAGATTGTGAGCTCTGGTAATTATAACCCGGAAAAAGTCCAACAGACCTCTTTGCTTCTGAAAGGTGGAGGAAGAAGAAAAGAAATGGAAAAAGCATCAGCCCAAAATATGTCCTCTAAGGACCACATTAAAATTTATAGATTAAAAAAAATATATCATGTATCGAAATGAAGCCAAATCAGCAGTTTTGGCCTTGCTTCTCTAAGCAGAAAGGCTTTGCTGTCTGACTTCTCCTTGGCTGCCTTTCTAGGCCTGCAATTCACAGCTGCATTGAAGCGGACCCTGTCCAATAATGTCATTTGTTTTCCACTTCAAAAAAAAAAAAAAAAAGAAAGAAAAAAAAGGAATTAGGGACATATAAATGGATCGTAGAAGAAGGGGGCCATTAGCAGACATTTAGTCTGACCATGGCTAGGAGTGCAGATGGTTCAGAGGAACACAGCCAACTTGGCGTTTATATAAGCTATCTTGTATCTGCCTCCTTTTTCCCTGCACTGGCACTCAGATTGATTAAGAGGTCAAATAAAGGCTGCTTCAGTGTGAGAGTGTGCATGATATATGACAAAAAATTGTCTCACAGTTAAGGCTTTCTAAGTGACATAAAAGACAAATCAATGAATAAACTAATTCTCAGCCTGTTTAAATCTTTTCTTCCTGAATGCCGTATGGATCTCTCTGTCTCTCTTTCTCTCAAATAACGTAATGACAAATATTTAGAGAAGTAAGTGAAAAAAGCCAGGCAGGACAGTGGAATGTGAACGCTATGAGGTAGAAAAGGAAGGGCATTTTTACTAAAGCAGGTGAAAAATACTATAAACATATTTGATTTATTTGATAGACACAATAAATATCCTTTAACTCCACAAAGGAGCATCACTTTTCAGTTGTTCTCTGTCTCCAAGAGACAATGCTGTCTTACCAGAGCCCTGACAAACTGCCATTTCTGAAGGGTAAGGAAGAAGACAAAGGCTGGATTGTGAAGGCCCTGCTTCCCTTGTGATAATCTACTGCCTGCACTCTCTTGCCTTTTGACTCTGGGAGACAATGGAAATTTGATGGATGTGATGACTCCTACAATAATTTCCCTGGAGGTGTTCAAGGCCAGGTTGGATGGGGCCCTGGGAAACCTGGTCTAGTACCAGATCTGGAGATTGGTGGTCCTGCATGTGGCAGGGGTGTTGGAACTTGATGATCCTTGGGGTGCCTTCCAACCCAAACCATTCTATGATTCTATGATAATGAAAACAGTGATAATTATATGAATTTAGACACACAAGATTTGACTCTTGTTGATCATCAGGCACCTGCCTTTGGGTTGAACTATGGACCCAGCTTGTCTAAACACCCAAATAGTGCCTAAATCATGCAATGCAACAAAGAAGCCCTCTCAAAGTCTTCCTGGGGACACATTTGCTTCTTTGAGTCTTTCTGAAAGTAGACCTGCAGTGAACTTCAAGCACCTTAAAGTGGCTCAGCATCTGCAAGGCAGGCAAAGGTCGGAGTTTATTAAAGGCAAAAATCCCACCCACCCCTGAGCACATGGAAAGATTTGGGCCCAAACCAAAGCTCAGGCTGTAATAGCTCGAGGAGGCTGACTCAAGCCTTGCCTGTGCTTTTAATGCTGAATTATCCCAGGTGCCACAGGGATGGATACATAGAAAACAGATGGAGAGGTACTCCTGAGCATCCAAAGACAAGCAGATCAGTTAGATCAGGCTCTGTAGATCTTGTTTGAATAGTTAATCACAGGAACACAGAGATGAAAAGAACCACATGGGTCACTGAGCCCAGGTCTCTGATATTTTCTCATTATGATTTACAACCTGGATAGCATCAAGAGCATGCCAGGTGCTTCATATAGTCAAACAGTCTGACAAGCTGGTATTTATTTTGGAGCCAAGGAAGCCTGCCTGTTTTATGAATCAGGGTTGTTGTTATTTTTTATTTCAGGCCTGGGAGATTGCTAATCATGTTGTTTACACTGTGCTTTGTGGGGTGATATTTTTGCTCATTTTCATTGCTGTTGACTGTGCTTCATATCTGGCTACTTTAATTTAAGAACCACAATCCTTAAAACTTCCTTTGTGTCTTTACTGTGTTATCGTTGAATGCTTTTGCTTTGGACTGTTTAGACGCTGCTGCATGCACGTAAATAGTGGAAACTGTCAATAAATACAGATGTGTGTCACGTGCTGAAGCCCACTCATTTGCAATTCCTAAATTTGTCCATGGTTTAAATATATATGTGAATACAATTTACAAATATTAACAATCCAAGAATTGTCTTATTACCTGAAGCAGATAAATGTTTATTTTCCAGGCATAAAATTGGCAGGTGATAGATGTACCATTTACAGCAAGAGTTATTGATTTTTTTTTATTTTATTGTAACTACAGATTATTGTATCTGGTTTACATGTGCATAAAAGAATTAATAGCAGCCTGAAATTAATATTGACAACCAAAATTCTTATTTGCTAAATGCGGCAAAACCACATTGTTATATCTGCTTCAAGGGAAAGTCTTTCACAAAGCTTGGCATAACGGAACAAGTCTCATAGCGTGGAGGAAGTAAATCTAGCTGATTTTAGAAGTGTTTATTGGACTGTAGAAAGTAAGTATTATTCAATAGCCTGTGTTCACATAAAACATCACTAAAAGATTCAGAAATGATCTGTAGGTATTTTAAGCTTGCTACTGCCAGAAGTGGCATCTGAAACAGATAGGAATAAACATATCAATAAAAGAAGTTATGGATTATTCTACGACATGCAATCCATTTATTTGTCTGAATTGGTAACAACTGGATTAATAATCTTGTAGCCTACCTATGGTAAATTACTTATGAATGTGTCCTAATTAAAAAGTGCGACCATTCATATTTTCATTTATGTATTTTGCATCTGAAAAGTTTCATCTGAGACATAAATTACCCAAAGTGTTCACTGGGCAACTTTTTCTGGTAACGAAGTGTCTCTGAAGTCTGGCTTAGGGTAACAAATGTACACCAGCGTAAACCACTTTGTAAACAGATGAAAATATGATCCTGACTACTGAAAATGGGTGCAGAATGGAAAAAAAATGAGGCCTGGTAGGATGTTTCTTAAAGCAGGAGTGTTTCCAGGAGTACTTACAGATTTCCAGTGTAAGAAGGGGTAACAGGAAACATTTAAAGTTAATGTGACTCAAGTACTAAACATTTCCACAACTGACTGTCACTAGAAAAGTCAAACGTAAAATGCAAACCCATCTGAGAAAACCCTTAAAAATAATCCTCAAACATACAGCCGAAAACACAAGTTCAGACACTTAAGCAGAAATGAGTTTGCTGGATGATAAATTAAAATAATGTGCCAAAGTATGACAGAAGATAGGCATAGCAGACATCTGTAAGACATAAATATACGAGTATGCTGGACACGGTCTGTTGTGCCAAGACTTTCAGTGTGTGAGGACACTTTATTACAAGAAGTAGAATCCAAAAAATCATACAGAAAGCTCAAAAGATTCCTGTTAACCCTCTTTCCAAGACTGGTAAAGATCTCTTATAGTGGGACAGGCTACTTAATGGATTATTAGCTTTTTAGCAATACAGAAATATTCAGCGCATTAAGCAATGATGTACTACTAGCTTGCAAGTGACAGATTGTTCATTACAGGACTTCAGAGAAGTTAATCATAATAATGGACCATGAGTCACGAGTGTCTCTTGTATATCACTTTTTCACTTTTATAGACATATATAAACTTATCCCATCAAACACTTGTAATACACAGTCAAGTGGGAGAATCAATTAAGCTGGTTGAAAGGTTTCTCAGTGAAAATGGAGGGAAAAGTCTGCCCAGAACACTACCCTGCCTTTATGAGCAGTTCAGAGAGCCAGGGGTGGAAGAGGAACATCTTCAGAGCCAACATCTAACAAGTTTTCGAGGTAAAGACAATTAACTTTAAAGCAGATGTGTAACCATTTTGTAATAACGTATGCCATCACATCACACTATGATAGTAATGGTAATAAGAGATACAGAAAAACACTAGCAAAAAGAAGCAGAGCTCTTTAGAGAACTAACACTAGCCTCCCTTGGGATTAGTTACATGGGGCAAAGGAAGACTTGTTTTCTAAGGTCAGTCAGAGTCCTTACCATCCATTGCCACACAATCCACTTTTTCTCCCAACACTGTGGAGTTAAAAACAGTCCCCAGTTTTAATTATTCACAATTATTATAATTATTCAATAAGAATCATCAAAGGAAATGAAAACAATGTCATGAACTGCAACAGCAAAAACAAATACTAAGACTTTGAGCTGGTCTCCATTTGGATGCCACAAGAGTTTCTCTGGGATGCAAATGACATGGTAATTACATAATGTGAAAGCATCAAGGGTTATTAATTCTAACACTTTTTCTGATGGTCACTTCCATTATCCAGTTTTAAATTCCAGGTGCTAGGCCTTGTCATACTCGTGTCCACAAGACTGTAAAACTTCTTGCAACCAAGAATTTTTTACTTTGATGGTGGCCAAACATTGGAACAGTCTTAGATAGGTGGTTGATGCCCTATGCCTGTGGGTGTCCAGGAGACACTTGGATAATGCCCTCAATAATATCCTCTAATTTATGGTTAGCCCTGAACTGATCAAGCAGTTTGAGTTGATGATTCTTGAAGACCCCTTCCAGCTTAACTATTCTAATCAATATTGATAGCTTATAGTTACCAGGGATGGTGTATTTAAAATACAAGTGGGCATGTTATGACAGAGAAGTTTTGTGGGGATAATTTTGGGATGTTCATTTTACTTATCATAGAGTAATCCATTGCTAAAATTCTAGTTTGATAATAATGTATGACAGTCTATATTTTACTTAATACTTGTTAAAATAAAATAGATTAAAAGATGATCAAGCACACCATATTAAAATATAGATAATGATGTGAAGGAGAGAAAATTATTTAAGCCTTAGAGGGACAGAGATCTTTTTGCCTTAAAGGAACACGTTTTCAGTCTTCTTTTCTGTGATATAATTTTTTGATAGAAGAAGAAAGGACAAATATTTAATGTTTGGAAAACAATTTTTCCTAGTCAACTTCAGAGTTTCTTCCTTGTACTCTTGGAGCATGGGCACAAAACACTCCGTATGATTTTAAGTGTCTATGTAAACTTCATAATACTTCAGACTCTGGGATTTTTTTTTTTTTTTGAGAATAGAGAGAACTAGTTGAATGCATCTAGAAAGCAACACATCTCAGCTAAGATTACCTTTACACCTCTGTTTTTTGACTATGTGGAAACACGTGGTTGGTAGGAAGGTGGAATACATTCTGCAGAACAGAACGCACACTGTTGTCTTTACTACATCAAATCCTGTCCTTTAGAGGCATATCAAGGCATATCAATCAAATATTTTTCCACAACTACTGGCTCCTAGACAGAAGCTGGAACACATACCTTGTTTTCCTTTGCCCTGTAGTGTGGCTCAAAGACTCTTGGATCAACTTCAGGCTTGTTTTTAAAACAGTTTAACCAGTCATAGTGTTTTAGACAGTTCCAGAAACATAAAAAGGCAACTAGTGTTGCTGATTTGCTTGTTTATCCTTCATTGTGTTCTAACAAGTTCATTTTAGTTGTTAAGTAGGATCTGCACTTGCTGTCAATGCAAGTCAATGCTACTCTTGACAACTCTAATGTTTAATTTACTTTCTACTAATGCTCTGACTTTATGTAGGGGTTGATATTGTCAAATGATGGACAGACACTTGAAATCTAAATTTTAGAGTGCTGAGGAAAAAATGGTCATATGTAACTGGAGCTTAGTCTGACAGTGTAATGTAGTCGCTGTTAACAATATTCCAATTCCCTTCTTCCTTCATTCAAGGAGAAGAAATAAACAGTAAGAAAAATCCTCCAATGCAAGCAATTATACCTATTTTTTCTGAAGACAATTAATCTGCTATAACAATACAGGAAGGCCACCATCACTGCTTGTAAACACTGGCTGAGGTTATTTCATAAAGCAGCAAAACCACCCACTGCTGTTGTCCATCGTTTCTTGCTCACCTAATACATACTTCAATTACATTTAATAAATAATGTATTGTTTCACTGAAGTGGTAATTCTTTAAATTAATTTTAAATTCATGCAAAATGTCTTATTGCGAGTACTACTAAAAGAAATTTCTTTCTTTAATCTAAAATTGTTATTCATTATGTGGAGTGAATCCTCCATTTGCATATTATTATTGAAGTAACCTTTCTGGCAACAATGAAGATGCGTCTTAATGTTGCCGTGCATTAACTTTCTTGGTTAGCCTTCCAAATCTAAAGTGATGATAAACAATATGTAATAAAGCCCTTGTTTATGGCCTTCTACCAGCTGTTTTTCTGATATCCCAAATATACTACAATGACAAAACGTCCAGTAAATGTATTACAGCAAGTTGTTAAAAGGTGTTGCCTGCAGATGGTTAGTTGATGGGAAACAGTAAAAGTGGAACCCATTAATGCCCTAGAGGTCTGAATAGTAAACTCATCTCAAAAAGACTTTTAAAAGCCCTCTCTCTGTTGATTTCCCATACGCTGAGCTGCCCCGTATGCTCCCTGCCTTCTCCACAGCAGAGCCGCTGGGGTTTAGACATGTTCTTCAGCCTTGCTCATTTCCCCAGATGGTGGATTTTTCCTTCTCTTGTCCAGTTGTTGGTGCTAAATAAAGCATTTCCAACTACCATATACCAGAACCTGCCCCAGCTTTCCTGCCAAGGAAGGACTTGCTAGGGAGGAAAATGCCACTGATTTTCAGTGAGATACACTAGAGTGGTCTCTTCCTCTCCCTCTCTTTCTGTCTTCATGGAAATTAAAACAATTAAAATTAAAAATTAAGATTAGTGAGTCCACAGGTACTGGTTCAGCTCTGTGAAGATTACCAGCTCAGGAATGGAAAGAGCTATCCCATGAAAAAACCCTCCTTTTGCAATATTACATTACTCCTGGAGCTGAGCTGGCAACCTGATGCTAGCAGATCAATGATTACCACTGATTCACAATGATGCCTGAAATCAATTCTGAAATGACATGCTTAATTATATTCAAGCCTAAATATACTTAAGTACAAGTACTCCCATCCAAGAGACATCTTCACTGACTGGACTTTCCAGGTATTGCGCTACCAACCCATCCTTCTTGGAGCCTTCTAAGGACTGACTGCTGAGTCTCTGAATAAGTGTACTCTGAGAGCGACTGATTTTGCAAGGAAACCCTGGCATAACCCCATAGTTTTCCCATCAGAGATGTCACTTCATAGCACACTGGTATCTTGAATGCTCAGATACCATCTGGACACATAACCAGTGCAGGTAATGCTATCCAAGGACAAGGTGTACTCCTTCTTAGGAGCATAGAGCACAATCCTTTCTCTTTATAAACAGAGACACAGAGCACCTCCAGTAACACCTGTAGCTACAGTGCAAGGGTAGGTAGCTCTGGACAATGGAAATATAGGCTAGATGTATGAACTCAAAGAGCTTTGACTTGAGTCTTGGGGGAGCCAGTGATGCAAATAAGACAAATTTAAAATTATTAAATTATGATCATGTTTCTTCCCCTACAACAGTCTGAGGCATGGTGATGATGTTCTCAACACAGTAATTTGTTTTAGCCCTCTACTCTTATTCCCTTTCAAAAGACTGAAATTAAAATTAAAACTGGCAACAGGCTTGTATTACTAGAACACCAGGTGGAAAGATACTTTGTACGGATTTTCATACCTGCTTGGAGCACGGAAGAAAAATTTCTGAAAAATGAAATCTTCAAATGCATCCTAATTGGAAGCACATTTTAAAGATGCTATTCTATGTTGGTAAAGCAGCACAAGAATTTCCCATAGGTTAACTAGGAGATGAGGTGAGTTTTTTTCTAACCAAATGTGAAAAGTCTGTTATAGGCTTTCTTGCCTACTTGTCTGTGGTCAACAAAGAATGGCAAATGGCAATGCAATGTATCCAAAGTACACAGCTATGACAAACAGGATAGTCTTCCCATTGCAAGGGTTGATCTCTTCAGAGGGATCCTACTGGAGTATCTGAGACCACTTGATGTAACCATGATGAATCCTGCCTATTGCAAAATTCAAACGAGAAAACAACAGGTAACTTCTTGTGTGTCAGCAGATCAAGGCACATTATAGGAAAGCCTCAAGATGCTCATACTGAGGACATCTATTCATGCCCAGCATGACATGCATTAGAATTCTGTACTAGTTAGTGCGAATTAGATAAGATGCAGTTCCCCTTCCCTTTCATATGAAGCAAGACCAGATTTGCACTTTATCTATTTTTTTGTCCCAGATTTTGCGGCTGGAGAAAGAAGCTCCTGGACTGCGCGATAGTCCGTCCCAGATCTGATTCCAAATGAAAGGCATCCTCATTGATGGGAAGTCACTCAGTAATTCAACGTGAAAGTACAATATATATCAAACTGCTATAGACTCTGCATTGTGTTGAGAATGAATTCAGCATTTCATGGAGCCAGGCTCCCTTCCCCCATCCTGCTTATATTCGCATCTCTAACACGGAGACCTCTGGTTCACCTTTGAATCACTTATGTTCTCTTCACCGTAGCAATCAACTCAGTCCTACATAAAGCGTAAAGTGCTGACATTTTCAAGCAGCCTAATGTTTCTTGCAGTCATCTAGCAGCCTTTCAAATGCAGAATCCTAGATGCCCTTACTTTCCTTAATCAGCTAGCAGTGAAAAAGAAAAATGGCATAAAAAGGCCCCATATATCCTCTTGTCCCTTGTCCCTCCCGCAATTTGCTGTCCATGCGCACTAATCCCCTTACATCCCTCCCATTATACAGATGTGATGAGATCTCTGAACACAAATATTGTAAACCTCAACATCACTCTGCCGATTCACACTAAGTGAAATAAATTTAATTCACTCAGCTTCTCATCATCTTACAGCTCCTTTAGGGCTAATCATCTGTGTTAACTTTCTCTGGAGTCTTTCTAATGTCTAAGTGCTGCCGACTATTTTGTAGCCGAAGTACGTGTGGCAAAAGAACAAACTGCCCCACACTGGGTTTCTTTTCTACAACAGTGGTTTTACTATTAAGGAGAAAAGAAATCAGGTTTAGAGTGGTGTTGGTTTAAGATTTGGTTGGCAGTTTATGTGGCTGATTGTAACAGCTTCATACAGACGTTTGTAGTCCATTTCTCTTTCTTGAAACAACTGTATTTATGCATCCAGATAAGCATTTATGTCTATTCAAAAGCCATATTAATTCCTCTGGTTTTAAGGAGAAGGATCCTTTTCTCAGCATCTCAGTTTCTAGAATTACCAGATTTCAATAGCTAGCCGTATTGTTTTTAAAAGCCTTTAATAAATACAGTTTTCAGTAGCAGGTCTTGAACAGTGATAAGAGGGTACTCCTGATGTCTGAGTTCAAGCCTGACTGAAGTGTGCCTTTTGGAGACATTACACAACATAGATGCACTTTTCTTCAAAGCTGTGGATTCAATTTTTTGTTCTTCCACAGATTTACAGTGCAACTCTGAGTAAGGACTTTCTATCTTTAAAATACTGCTGATCATATACTTTTTTTTCTTTACTGTCTACTTAACATTCTTGGAGGTGCAGGGGCTGTTAGTGTGTGTTTACATCAGGCTGTGAATTGCACACTGCAAAAATCAGCAGAATTTATTTTCCCTCTTGTTACCTCTCCACATCTACTTTGATTTTCCTTCCTTTGACCTATCCTATTACCCTTTTTGATCCTAGTGGCCTCAATCACTATGGAGAGATGAACTCCTAGGATTAATCCTCATCTTCTGGCCTTTTGCATCCTCTTCTTTCCTCAGTGGCAAGTGCCATTTAGACATTTCTCTGCAATATTCCACCATCAGTATTAAATCTGCATGGTAAAATTAGAACTTGCCACCTAGATTCTTTTATTGTCTGATACCAGTGAAACAATTCTTCTGGTTTTTAGGCACTAAGAGGAATAGACCTCTAATGGGCATTTTCCTGGTGTGGTTATAGACTTCTGATCTGAATTTCCTTCTAAGAGATCCTCTAACTTTTTCCTCTGTGTTTACAAAGTCTGGGTAGAGGAACTTCTTACTCGGGGCTCAATCCAAATGTTGTGAGTAACACCACATTTCAAGAAGATCAAGGTGAAAATAAGAGAATTTCCTTCATGATGAATCTGGTATTTCCCAGTTGTTTCCACACAGGGACCTTGCAAAGATTTCAAGGAAGACAAAATAAAAAAATATGCTAAGGCCAGTGCAGAAGAGGTGCTTGTCTGCAATAAGTGAAGAAATATCTCTGCTTTGTGGGATGAAGCGTGTGCTGGAGTAACACCACTTTCCTCTCCAGTCCTCCTGCTTTCAATAGAGGATACATGTTCCCAAAGTTCTCTCCATTATGGAAAAGGACCAGTGAGGCTTGGGAATAGTCCTGTCAAGTTCAAGTGCTTTCAGAAGGGACAGAGATTCAAGATACTGAAGCAGCGGCTTCTTCCAGTTGGTCACGTAACTTCCAACCAAGGCTCTTGATCAGGTTTTCCTTTCCACATCAGAAAATACTTCCAGGGTCCAATTTAATTTTGAAAAATGAAAAGCCTCTATTTTAGAAAGTAGTGGTTATCATTGTATGCCACAAAACTCCCAGCCGATCTCACTGAAGCTATAGTCAGTGGTAGCAAAGAACCAAGCCTGTCACACAGAGTATGGTTCTCACTGTTCATACCTTCTCTTTAGAGAATAAGTTGCAAAAGTAGATCAAAGGATTGATTTTTTCAAACAGCAATCTCCAAATAAGACAGCAGGTATGCCTTTCATATTTCAGCCAGCAATCATTCTTCTTACATATCCAGTTAGGGCTTTAAATAGTTTGATGACAATCATAGCTATGAAGATGGGTAGAGAAAGATGGGTAGGGAGCCACAGTTTGGCTCAGACATGGAAATGCTATCTACATTGTGAAAGACGCATCTTAGCAGAAGTAGGGTTTGTTCTTTCTCATAGTGCAGCTCTGCAGTTTTATCCTTTTCGTCTGCAATATCCAGACGATGCAAGTGCTGCTACAGATACTGTTCCAGCTTTTTATAACCTCAGACATACCTCCTCCCTGGCATTCCTGTATTGCTGAGCTTGTCAAAAAAAAAAAAAGAAGGGGGAAAAGAGGTTTTAATAGCTGTATTTTCCACTTGTTATGTTCAATCTGTTTCAGTAGAAAAGCTAAATGAAAAAAGAAAGGCAACAATGATTGCATGGCACAGTTCATAAGCTTATGGTAGAAGACTGTATTTTGCTAAGCCTTCCAGGAAAATAAACCTCAGATAAACAATAATGTTTTACAGAGGTATGAGGCCCTTTTGTTACCAATCAATGATATTTTGGCTTGCTTTCATTTTTTCACTGCCTTCAGTTGGATGTGTCATTCTGAGTACTCTTGATTTTGTTTGGCCTCTTTGCTCGTTGGTTTAGATAAAATAATAGTACATCCACCACAGTGTCTGGCTTCCACTGGTATTTTCCTTTGTTTCACTCTTGAAATTCTACATTAATTTGTTGGAATTCTTCTGGGATGATGGAAAGAAAAGAGAGTTGAAAATAGAAATTTGTGGATTAAATTGTTTTGGGGGAATTTGGAGAGTATGAGGAAGGAACAGAGAGAACTCGTCAACATGGGAAAGTACTTTCAAGTGCATGACACCACACTACTTCACTTATTTCTCTGGCATTTTTTTCAGGTATTTGAAAATGTTTAGCCAGAATACACTTTCCACATAGGAAAATTAAAAGGAGTGATGCAGACCTTGTAATTTCTAAGTCACCATCACATCTGGAACACCTGTTCCAACCCTGTCTCCATTTAATAGTAGGAACATATAGCAGCTACATTCCTTGTTTAGGCATCCTGATTTAGTGGACTAGCCTGGCTGGAAGGCATTCTGGATTATGTTCTATTTTTCTGCCTTCTTCTAGCCTTGCTTAAATGAATGCAACTCCTACAAGTGCACAAGCAGTATCACGAAGGACTTCAATGTGCCAAAAATTAGTTGCAACAGACACATAGCAAAAGTCCTGCTGAGCATGATGGTCATTAGGAACTCAACTTGCTAAAACATGTCTAATTACATCATACTACCCTCTGCCTTCAAGATGACTGGAAATTGGTATTGATGGTATTGGTATTGATTTACTAGGGGATCAAAAAAAGCAGTCTATATTACGTATCTTTCCCTTAGCCTTTCTTATATTCTAAGTGAATATTATCTATTTATATCTATTGTAGGTGAAGCTGGCTCCTGCACTCCTACCCCACAGCAGGAAATAGCATGATCAACACTTCTAACACATGATTTTTTTGTCTGTGACATTAACGATTCTTTGCTGGGACAATAGTTCTGAGCTGACAGTCGCTTACTAAGAGAGAAGACTAGAGTCTGTTCAATAATGTGGAAAAATATTGCTAACGCAGAGGAGCAGGACATGAGAAAAGGGAAGTGAACCTGTTTAACTCATTCTGAAAACAAATGTACTGGATGGGCTTAGGGAATATGTGTGTAAGGGAATATATGTATATATCTATAGGAAACACAACGTTGATACTTTTTTTTTTAATCTATTATCTTTTTTCAAGACTATAACAGTGCCTCAGTTTCCTCCAAGAGATTAGCTAGCTATGTCTAATGAGATGCAGATGGACAAGGTGTCACGTGGACTGCTCTGACATGTCTGAACTAAGCACATATGAACCCTCCAAAGCATTCCTTCAGCAGTTTAGGCGTTTGGGATTCACCCAGCTTCAACTGCAAGATTTATTTCATGTAGAGGTCAGTATGACCTACAGTGGTCTCAGATGCCAGCAACTCAGGTTGTGTGTGGGTAAAGTAAACAGAACCTATCACCAAAATATAGCTAAGCAATAGCTGGTTATAGCAGTGTTTGCAATATCTTCAGCCTGAAACCCTTTTACTGACATGCAAACAGGAGCGCTCATATCCCAAGACTACTACAATTGTTTTAAATAGTGCTAAGCATTCTGCCTGCCTGCTACCCTATTGTTGCTTTAACATGCTTAAAACCCATCTAACTAATGTAAAAACTAATAAAAACTATTTCACATTTATTTCCTTGCAGACAGTTTATTTGCACATCTCTTACCTTTTTATCAAGCTATGTTCCTCTTGTACTCATTTGCTGAACTAGATTTTTTGTCTGTGTGATAGTCCGTTATGTCTCAGAGAAAGGGGACACAAAATATAAATATTAATAATAGAGAAATGATTGGAAAATCCCCGAAAAGATCAATTACACTTTCCTGCTTTTACAACTTGACTGTTAAATTTATTGAGAATGTGTTGGTTCTCAAGAGTGTTTAGAGTGTACCAACCATTTCTTGTGGCCAGAATTTTGCCTTAAGAGCTCCTCCGAGGGCAATGAGTCACTTCCTCCCACAGCCTTCTCGCATCCTCGTGATTGCATAGGAGATAAGGACACTCTTGAACTGATCAGTGAGTGGATTTCCAGGTGGTTGGCATGCTACTTCGTCTAGAAGTCTTGAGAGAATGAGCACTGTGCTTTGAACACGCAGTTCGAGAGCTCAGAGCTTTATGGTTTTAATCTAAAAGAAGGGAGATTTGGATTACTCAGAAGATAGTGACACACTGACACAGGCTGCCCAGAGGAATTATGGGTGCCCCATCCCTGAAGGTGCTTGAGACCTGATTCTACTTTTTGTTAGATTCCTTCTGCTCTGGACTAAGGGGAGGAAGTGTCCCAAGGATGCTCATGTATGTTCCAGAATGGAAAAGGCTGATTCAGGATAATTAAATGTGCCTTGGGAAAATTTTGATTTCACTGAACATTCTGACTTGCTTCGGTTGGGATTGAAGGTGAAAAGTAGGCTAGAAGGGTTTACTAAATCTGGCAAGTGACCAAGATCTCTGAGACCCAAGTATAAAGAGTAAGCATAGGTATACAGCAAATGGTCTTTACAGCCAACAGGATTAATTCTCTACCATTTAATGGCTTGTAAGAGAGCAAAAATCACCTCCAGATGCAACGCTTTAAAAAATCCTACTTTTGGGATGAATCAATCAACTGAATTAACATTGGTAGTATTAGCAACCATAACCTTTTTGATTTCTGGAATGGGTTCATTGAATAAATTTAAAGCAAAAGCTAGTGGAAAGATGGAGCTGTGGCTCAGTTTCTATTAAAGTCCTCTTTGTCTTGTAGCACAGATGGAGTTCATAGAGATAGCTAACATTGTTGCAAAATACGAGAGATTATTATGAATAGGGCATCAAATTATAGAAAATATCAGTTAGAATAATTACATTATCATATTTTTATATGGAAATTATTTTCCAGCCAAATGTTGTCTGTTTGGAGAAGCTGAAAACAACCCTAAATAAATCCTTCTGTATGTCACAGAACAAAACAATTTTAAAGTTTAAAACCCATTATTTTAGAAGAGCTATTTATTTCAAGCAGGTGGCAATTTTCTCCCCCTCCCCCAGCCCACAGATTTCAGTAGCTATTCACCTCTCACAATTTTCATCTAGCCTGTTCTTTAGAAACCAATTGTAACCTCTAAAGTAGTCATCTATTTCCAATGGAAATCTTCACATCCTGCTCTCTAGGTTGCTTTTTCACACTCTTAATAAATTGCCTCAGGTTGTAGAGTTAGTAATGACACTAAATAGTAGAGGGTTTTCATGCAATGTTCTGAACTTCAATTCTCTTCTCACCCTTTCTTTTGTCCACTGATCCTTGCGTTTTTGTAGGATTTCCACAATTGCTCATTTAAAAGGAAAAAATGCCTTTATACTTCTGCTACAGAGTTCGGGAAATTTGCCAGATAACTGGGGATGAGGAGGGACACGTAAACAGGGTTGGCTGAAGCAGAATTGGATCTCAAAAGAGCAGTAAATACTTAGCTCTCACAAAGTACTTTTCTTGGCAAGAATAATCTCTTCAGGGAGAGAAGGAGGGAATCAGAAGGTGACTTTATGTTGCTGAATTTACCTTCTGCTGCTGCTTTGCAATCAGTGTCTGCAGTGAATTGGATGTTTTTGAAAGCTAGGTGAGGTATCACAACACTGCAGAGTGCTCTGCAGGCGTACTCCCTGTAGAAATACTGGAGATGAGAGGTGGTTTCAAAGGATGGGAGATCAAGATTCACAAATTTTGGCATCTGCCTAAGAGCTTGGGCTAGAAGCTGGAGGCTTTGGCAGAGGAATGTGTAGAAGAGCGCATAGCTTGTGGCTTCACCACATTCCCCCAAAATAGAGAAAGAAAGGAGATCTCCTCAAGCTCCATTCAGTTCTAAGTAAGTCTCTGCAACCCAGGTGCCCACATCAGCATAGGATGAACATTCAGACATACTGTATCAGCCGAAGGAAATTTGTACTAGCATGACTGTGTAGTGATTGATAGTTATATGGACAACGTGAGAGAAGCATGTGTCCTGAAAAAAAAATTTTCAAGTAGGTATTAAGTGCATAGAAGCACCTAATGTCGCTAAGAGGGCAAATGCACTCCTGAAAATCTGAGCAGGAGAATTATAAAATACAGTAGAGAAGCAACGTTTCTTGGCTCATTGGAAACAGAGGAAGGTAGTATCCTGGTGCTGGTTTCCACACTTCAAAAGTGGATGTGGGTAAATCAGAAAGCATTCAGAAACAATTTACAAGCATGATTTAGTGTTTGAAAAACCCATTTAATCATGATAGATTTAAGAAGTTCAATCTATTCAGCTTATCAAGGGCTAAATTAAGAGGTGAACTGATTATAGTCTACAAATACCTACTTTGAGAAAGGATTTTAGAAAGCAGACAATTCTTTAATTCAGTACAGCAAAGCTTAATGAGATTTGGTAGTTTAAAACAAAGCTACTATGAAGTAGGAGTGTGGCACACATTTTTTGACTGTGAAGATAATTAACTATTGAAGCTGCTTAACTGGATGTACGAAGGACCCTCCACCACTTGGAAATGAGCTAAAGAAAAACTATTATTTAAACTCAATTAAGTGCTTGTTACAGATAGAGCTTGCAAGGTTTTCTGGTCTAGTGTTAGGTACATCAGATTAGATGGCTATGACAGTCTCTTCTAAGTTATAATACTTCATTAATTATTTCTGTATCAAAGCAATACTTTAGAAAGGGCAGGATTTATTCTGAAGACTGCAATTAAGAGCACTACATTATCACTTATTTAATGCTATTGGAACATAAATGAGCTATAAAATTTAAAGGCTTTAAGAAATAAAACGGTCTACAGTTCTCAGGGCTTGCCATATCTACCCTGAATAGTCAATGTCTGCAGTTTTTAGCCTTCTTTTTCTTTCCTTTCCATCCCATCCTGCAGATCACAATGAGCCACTAAGTCAGCAGAAGTAACTAGGTGCAGGGACTTGTACTTCAGACATATAAAGCTGTAGTCACTGAAAGAATTATGCACAGTCTCAGTATCTTGGAAATCTGCAGTCACTGAAGTGCTATTGTAGTGAGTCAGAGTATGAAAGAGGCCACGGGTTCCATACACTAAGGAATGCACCCCTTGATATCAGTTCAACCCAACATCAGATCTGTGCTGGCTTCAGAGCAGCTGGTACTTGTGTGGGTTTTTCCATGAAAGATATTGGAATCTGAGGAATTTTTGTAAGTATTTCTATCACTTTTAGGTATCTCTTTACTTATTCTGCGGCAGAAATTGCATTGGAAAGGTGGTTCCTGTCTGTGAAGCCACTGTGCAAATTCAGAGGAAAAGCAAATTCAGAAGGATTAAATCATGGAATCCTAGAATCCTTAAGGTTGGAAAAGATCACTAAGATCGTCTAGTCTAACCATCAACCCATTACCACCATGCCCACTGACCATGTCACTCAGTGCCACATCTACCATTACAGAATCGTAGAATCAAGTCTTAACATTCCTTGTGAGTCTTGGCATTGTGCAGTGTATGCTTCCACAGAGACTCCGCAAGAAGATTAGCTACTCTGGGGAGATCTGAGGCACAGATAATGCATTTAGACTGAAAAAAAACCCTGCAACTAATCACAAGATGATGTAGGATTATTCAAAACTCTGCACTCTTGTTAAACCTCATCAGGTTCCTTCCCACCCAAGAGAATTAATGAAATCTATTCCACTGCAGTGCCTTCCACCAGGCCAGGCCCTTTTCAGGAGAAGTAGAAATGAGAGCACCCATGGAAGGTTATGTTATGCCAGTAGCTCCCTGGAGACCTGGCCGTTTTGTTCAGCTGCACTGAATTTTTTACAGCAGCGGGTTGAAAATATGGTCTCTGATCCACAGAATAACAGTCTGATTGCAAAAAGAAGAGATAAGAAGTGGACAGAGTCTGACACAATGTGACAATACAGTGATGTCCCCATCCCCACAGAGAGAATTGTAGCACTTACACAGAAGCACCAACAGTTATCCCTGTTTTCTGTCAGGTGATTCATGACAGAAAAATGCTTGTGGAGGTCAAGGAAACGTGATGACATCTGAAAGCAGGGGAAGTTAAGAAGGAAGAAAATGATCCTTTCCTCAGTATTTTTCCAAGGGGAGTGGAATTTATAAAATGCACGAAGCTTTAAGAAGGTACTGCAAGCAATCCTGGAAATAGTAGAACAGAGGATCTCATTTGAGTACAAGAGAAAATGAAATGATACCGTGAATAAGCAAGTTACTACAGACTGCTTTCAAACCTACTGAAATTCTCTGTACTGATCAAATATTTTTGGAATAAAGTGAAATACTGCATTTTAAGGACAAGAGAGAAGCTGTGTACACAAATGCAAGGACTTTCAAAAGCTTAAGTGAAGCTGTTGTGACCAGCAATATCTCAAAATCAACCCACATGCTGTAACTGTGACTTGTTAAAATGTGGGATTGGAAGCAGAAAATGATGAAAGGAGGGCTAATTTATTGCCTGTGTTATTTGCTTTGAAAGGTGAAATAGGTTTATAAATTTTGTTTTTCAAAAAGAGAAAGCTTTCAGAGAATCACAGAATCACAAAACTGCAGGGGCTGGATGGACCTCAAGAGATCATCGAGTCCAACCCCCCTGCTAAAGCAGGTACTCTACAGCAGGTCAAAGGTAGGCATCCCAAAGGGTCTTTAATATCTCCATAGAAGGAGACTCCATAACCTCTCTGGGCAGCCTGTTCCAGTGCTCTGTCACCCTTACCATAAAGAAGTTCTTTTGCATGTTTGTATGGAACCTCATATGTTCAAGTTTTAGGCCATTACTCCTTGTCCTATTGCTATGCATCACTGAGAAAAGCCTGGCCTCATCCATTTGCCTCCCACCACCCTCTAGATATTTATAAACATTAATCCCTCTCAGGTTTCTTTTCCCCATGTTGAACAGACCCACATTACTCAGCCTTTCCCCAAAAGCGAGATGCTCCAGGCCCTTTATTGTCCTGATGGTCCTCTGCTGGACTCCTTCTAGGAGACCTCTGTCCTTTTTGAACTGGAGATCCCAGAACTGGACACAGTATTCTAAATGTGGTCTCACCAGTGTGGTGTAGATGGAGAGGATTACCTCCCTTGACCTGCGGGCCATGCTCTTTTTAGTGCACCCCAGGATACCATTGGCCTTCTTGGCCTCAAAAGCACACTACTGTCTCATGGCCAACCTGCTGTCCACCAAAACACCCAGGTCCTTCACTGCAGAGCTTCTCTCCAGTAGGTCATCCCCTAACCTGTACTGATGCGTGCAGTTATTCCTCCCCAGGTGCAAGACTCTACACTTGCTCTTCTTAAACCTCATCAGATTCATCCCGACCCAGCTCTCCAGTCTGTCCAGGTCTTGTTGAATGGCAGCCTTCAAGTGTGTCAGCCACTCCTACCAAGTTTGTATCATCAGAAAACTTTCTGAGAGCAGACTCTGTCCCTTCATCCAGGTCATGGAATCATAGAACCATAGAATTTCTTAGATTGGAAAAGACCTTCAAGATCATCAAGTCCATCCTCAACCCAACTATACTACCCTAACTCTAACAACCCACTGCTAAATCATGTCCATGAGCACCACATCCAGATGGCTTTTAAGCCACCCCCTGAGCTCCGCCAGTCAGCCAGTTGTCAGTCCACCTCACTGTCCACTTATCTATAACACACATTCTAAGTTTCATAACAAGGACGTTGTGGGAGACAATGTCAAATGCCTTGCTGAAATCAAGGTAGACTACATCCACTGCTCTCCCTGCATCTACCCAGCCAGTAATGACATCATAGAAAGCTATCAGGTTGATCGAGCTTGATTTCTGCTTGGTGAATCCATACTGACTACTCCTGATAACGTTCTTCTCTTCCAATTGCTTGGAGAGTGTATTCAGAACAAGTTGCACCACTACCTTTCCAGGGATGGAGGTGAGGCTGAGTGGCTTGCAGTTTCCCGGATCCTTCTTCTTGCCCTTTTTGAAGACTGGAGTGACACTGGCTGTCCTCCAGTCTTCAGGCACCTTTCCCATTTGTCAAGACCTTTCAAAGATGGCAGAGTGGTTCAGCAATCACCTCTGCCAGTTCTCTCTGCATATGTGGATGCATTTTATCAAGGCCCATGGGTTTGTATGTGTAGGTTTTGGCTTGATGCTCTCTGACCAGATCCACCTTGCCCATCAGAAAGTCTTCCTTTACCCAGACTCCCTCTCTCACCTCCAGGGTCTGGGACTCCTGAGGGCAAGTCTTAGCAATAAAGACTGAAGAAAAGAATGCATTCAGAATCTGCCTTTTCAGTGTCCCTTGTTACCAAGGCACCCACCTCATTTAGTAGGGGACCCACATTTTCCCTAGTCTTCTTATTACTGCTGAAATCTTGACAAAACCTTTCATGCTATCCTTCACCTCCTTTGCAAAGTTGAATTCCAAGACAGCCTTAGCTTTCCTCATTGTATCCCTATAGGCCCTGACAACATTCCTATACTCTTCCCAGGTGGACATGCTCTTTTTCAACATTTCATGGACCTTCCTCTTTTCTTTTAGTTTATCCAAGAGTTCCTCACTCATCTGCACAGGCCTCTTCCTGCCCTTCCCCAGTTTCCTATTCTTTGGGATACATTCATCTTGAATTCAGAAGTGGTATTCAAGTGTCAACCAGCACTCATGGCACCCCTTACCTTCTAATGCTCTAATCCATGGGGTACCTCCAAGTAGGTCATTGGAGAGGTCAAGAGAACCTGAGAACCTTGCCCTACACCAGTGGAAGCAATCTGTTGTCATCAGACTTGTCCCTGAGCTCCCTTTATTTGTTGTGGTTGAGGTTTTCACCTTCTGCAGTCTGGAGTATACAGAACCACTATGTCACAAAAACTACAGAGAAAGCCATTTAGGACTTGTGTGGCTGGATGGCTTAGTGCCCAGAAGGCGGATTATCAATGCAGTTGGAGCAAAGTCAGCTTTTCTACTTAGTTAATGAGAATGGATTCCCATGAAGTCTTACAGAAAGCTGTGGTGAGTTCTTGATCCCTAATGGGCAACTGAAAGCAAATAAACCACACTTGTTTCCCCTAAGAAGGGTCATCAGTATTAATTAAGTAACTCAGTCACCAAACTACAGTGGAGCAGGGCTGTGGTTGATCCGTAGCCTATGGAGGTATCTGGCCCTGAGACATGGTAAGTCTAATTTTCCACTCTCACAGAAGAGAGGATCATAAATATAAATCTTCCTCAGATAAGAAAAGATATCTTTATCCATGTGTGAAACAAAATTACACCTTGAAGCTATGTGGTAATATTGTTATTTACCCTCAGTTTCGGCTTTTTTTTGAATTGTTGTGGTACAGCTTCTCAGAGAAAGCCTTTCATCTTAATGTGTTTTTATCATTTAATGAAAACTTGGAATTTGATTCTCATCTGTAGATCCTAAGACTAAATACTGAACAACGCTGGTGCCTATTAAGTTCATGATCACCTGAGGAACATGAACATCCACAAGTCTATGGATCCTGATGAGATGCATCCCAGAGTCTTGAGGGAATTGGCTGATGTAGTCACCGAGCCACTCTCAATGATATTTGAAAAGTTGTGGCAAGAAGGTGAAGTCTCTGGTGACTGGAAAAAAGAAATCACACTCATTTTTAAGAAGGATAAAAAGGACCCCAAGAACTACTGACCTGTCAATCTCACCTCTGTGCTGGGAAAGATCATGGAGCAGAAAGTCTTGGAAGCTGTGCTAATGCACATGAAAGACAGGGAGGTGATATGGGGAACCAGCATGGCTTCACCAAAAGCAAATCCTGCTTGACCAGTCTAGTGATCTTTTATGGTGATGTAACTGCATCAATGGTCAGGGGAAGAGCCACTGATGTCATCTATCTGGACTTTAGTGAGGCCTTTGACACAGTACCCCACAACATCCTTTTCTCTGTATTGGAAAGATATGGATTTGATAGATGGATTGTTCAATGGATGAAGAGCTGGCTGCAGGATCGAGTCCAGAGAGTGGTGGTCAATGGCTCAAAGTCTGGATGGAGATCAGTGATGAGTGGTGTTCCACAGGGCTCAGTGCTGGGATAGATACTCTTTAATATCTTAATTGGTGACACTGACTGTGGGGTTGAGTGCACTCTCAGCAAATTTGCCCATGACACCAAGCTGTGAGGTGTAGTCAACACAGCAGACAGATGGAATGCCATCCAGAGGAACCTAGACAGGCTTCAGCAGAGGGCCCAGGTAAACCTCATGAGATTCAACATATCCAAAAGAAAGATCTTGCACCTAAGTCGAGGCAACCATCACTACCAATACAAGCTGGGGGATGAAAGGATTGAGCGCAGCCCTGATGAAAAAGACCTGGGTGTAGTGGTGGATGAGAAGCTGGACATGAGCCAGCAATGTGCCCTCGCAGCCCAGAAAGCCAACTGTATCCTGGGCTGCATCCAAAACAGCGTGGCCAGCAGGGCGAGGTGGGGATCCTGCCCCTCTACTCTGTGCCAGTGTGAGACCTCACCTGGATCATTGCGTCCAGAGGTGGAGTGCTCAGTACAGGAAAGACATGGAGCTGTTGTAGTGCATCCAGAGGACGGTCACAAAAATGGTCCAAGGAATTGAACACCTCTCTTGTGAGGGTAGGCTGATAGAGCTGGGGCTGTGCAGCCTGGTGGAGAGAAGGCTGTGAGGAGACATGAGAGCAGCCTTCAGTATCTGAAGAGGGGCTGTAAGAAAGAAGTGGACAGAATCTTTAGCAGGGTCTGTTGAGAAGGGAAATGGCTTCAAGCTTAAAGAGGGCAGATTTGATTTAGAAATAAGGAAAAAGTCTTTTACAGTGTGGGTAGTGAGGCACTGGGATAGGTTGCCCAGAGAGGTGGTGGATGCCCCGTCCCTGGAGACTTTCAAGGCCAGACTGGATCAGGCCCTGGGCGACCTGATCTAGCTGTGGATATCCCTGCTCACTGCAGGGGAATTGGACTAGATGACCTTAGAGGTCACTTCCAACTCTAAGGATTCTATGATTCTATGATTCTATTCCTCTCCACTGGCCATAAAAAGTATGCTAAAGGCTGAAGTCATACTTTTATAGCTTGGATATCTGAGCTAAGACATTTCTACACTCCCACTTTCCCTCCTCACTTGTCTGTATTTATTCTGCTTGCTTGAATTGTTAAATCTTCAGGGAAAGCATAGTCCTCACAGAGTGCCAAGCACATCTGAGGCTGTTGTGGCTGGCCTTTGAATGGTTCAACAGCCAGGAAGAAAACAGCTAGAAAATATGAAGAAAAGGAAATATAATAAAATCATTCAGTTAAAACGATTTGGTAATTCTTCATTTCAATTCAAACTATTATTTTATTTCATTTTATTATTTTTAAATTACAGATCAACTAGAGTACCTTGTTGAAATATCATTCTGAGCTGCAGGAGTTATTTGTTTTGAGAAGTCCAAGTCAGCCATCTGAATAGCTAAAACAAAAAAAAAATTATATTCTTCTGTGCCTTCTTCTACAGTCCCTCAAGGAAACCAGTCTTTCAGTCCACATTATTCAGAACTGATAAGTCAGTATTTCCAATGGGAAATAAACTGGTTACTTGACAAGTTCCCAACCAGTTCTAGCAAGAACTGGCTAAAGTAAAATTTGATGAAAACTTGCTTTCTGTCAAAGCATTCCCCATTCCACTGAGTTATCTCTGGACACCTGTCCTTGCCTTAGTGATTCCTCTTCCTGCTGACATCAAAACCTCCCCTAAGGAAACACCTGTCTGAGTTCCTCTGCTTGGGAAAATCAGCAGGAACTTTCCCACTGTGCTTCAGGAGATTTTCCCTGATCTTTGAAATTTGTCCCTGTGTGTGCAGGTAAACTGGGAATCTGATTCATAGAAGAGGATAGAAATGTGAGAGAAAAATGAAGAAACTGAGGGAAGGAGAGGGATTGTTTAAGCTATAATCTGTATGTGTCCATGTATCTGTGTGTTACATGCTGTGGGAATTAACACATTACATTATCAGATGTTAAAGTGAAACATGAAGAAGGAATCTTTACAGAGTGCACCCACAAATTATGGAACTTGGGGCCACGGGATACAGTGAAAGCTAGAAGGTCAAGTAAACTGTCTCAGTTTTGCTTTCAGGTAGTCCTGCATCTCATTTCATTGCAGAAGCGCAGTTTGGACTCAGTAACTGACTTGACTGACTTGTTTGCAGCATTATGGTACTGTGCTCTTTGGGAAAAGCTGCAAAACAGTTTTCTTCCTTAGGGAAAGCTGCTTTAGAGACACAACACAGAATTATATCTTGGTTCTTGAAGACCTTAAGGGAAAGGACAGTCTGTGTGATACTTACACACCTCTGTACAAGGCAGTTGGAAGGAAGACAAACCATTAAGTTCACCGAACATGGGGAGTCTCTGTACCAGGCATTTGTGGTACTGATTTCTCCATGGCAATGAAGATAATCTACAGTACTCTTACAAATACTACTGCTCAGCAGAAGAGCAGAAATTTATCAGTTACCTCCTCATCAGCTCTGGCTTGTCCTTCCTGATGACATCCCAGATAGATATTTTGTCTGTTCATGCTCTAGTATGTACTATCCCAGAGGCTCTTTCTACCAACTTTGTATCTTTGTCCTCTTTACTAAAAACCATGCCTTGTGTTTTTAATACAAGGAAAATTCCAATACTTTACGTAAATTCTTTGATAAATCTGGCAGGAGAAAGAATGATTCTTTTACACACTTAAATTGAGAATATGCACAGCGTGACCTCCTGTAAAATCAGTTTTCCATCAAGCAGCTGAACTCTGAAGATAAGGTTACCATCTCAGGTTCAGCATCCTTTTTTCCTCTCAATCCATCTTTTCTAGTTTTTTTTTTCCCCTTCTATCCTTTGCTCTTTAGTCTTTTCTGCATGATCTTCTAGCAATCCTTTCTATTTCTGCAGTACTCCTTGGTTAGTTTGAAAGAGTCAAGTTCTCTAGATTATGCTGTTGAAATTCTTTGGAAGTCTATAAAATAATCCCAGATTTATACCAATATATACTTGGTATCACAGTGTGACCATAATGCTCTTTCCCACGTCCAGCATTGGCTCGTCTCAGAGGCATGATTTCTTTCTCAATATCTCAATTCTACTCCATGTGTAGAATCATAGAATCACAGAATCACCAAGGTTGGAAAAGACCTCCTAGATCATCCAGTCCAACTGTCCATCTATCACCAATGTTTCCCAATAAACCATGTCCCTGCCTTCAGGAATGGTGACTACACCACCTCCCTGGGCAGCTCGTTCCAGCACCTGACCACTCTTTTGGAGAAGTATTTCCTAATGTCCAACCTGAATGTCCTCAGGTGCAACTTGAGGCCATTCCCCCTCGACCTATCACTAGTTACATGAGAGCAGAGGCCAACACCCAGCTCACCACAACCTCCCTTCAGGTAGTTATAGAGACTGATAAGGTCTCCCCTGAGCCTCCTCTTCTCCAGACTGAACAATCCCAGCTCCCTCATCCACTCCATATAAGACCTGTGCTCCAAACCCCTCATCAGCTTCGTTGCCCTTCTCTGAACATGCTCTAGGGCCTCAGTGTCTTTCTTGTCATGACAGGCCCAGAACTGAACACAGCACTGAGGTGCAGCCTCACCAGAGCTGAGTACAGAGGGATGATCACTTCCTTGCTCCTGCTAACATCACTATTTCTGATACAAGCCAGG
The DNA here is from genome assembly GCF_002078875.1 of Numida meleagris. Lineage (NCBI taxonomy): Eukaryota > Metazoa > Chordata > Aves > Galliformes > Numididae > Numida > Numida meleagris. The sequence goes on from NC_034438.1 coordinate 2,542,336, forward strand.
ATGCCATTGGCCTTCTTGGCCACCTGAGCACACTGCTGGCTCATGTTCAGCTGAGCAGCAACCAAAACCCCCAGGTCCATTTCCTCTACACAATCTTCCAGCCACTCTGCCTCAAGCCTATAGCATTGCCTGGGGTTGTTGTTGCATGTTTCCTATCTGAAAACAGCTCCTAATTGAGCTGTGTCTTTTCAAGACTAGATGAAAAAGAATCTTACAAGTAAAGTAAACTAGAATGTTATGTCTTCCAAGTATTTGAGGCCATTTGAGAAAGTATACATGTCCAGCTGCCATCTCGTATAGGAAAGTAATATTGCTTTCTAAAAAGTCTTTTCATTCACCTTATTAATCCAACTAAAAATCCATAGTTATTGATAAATCCTATTATAAATCAGAATTCTAGGAAATAGAGCAGAGAATGAAATACTTCAGTGTAGATAAATGACTTCAAATAAATACTTTTTGCTCCTACATCTCAGCTTATTTTCTTGGTATAAAAAAGTTCCTTAAAATTAGGTCACTGTCTAAGCATTTCAACATGATAGATTTCTTATGATGCATTCTACTTATTAGCCTTTCATGATATTGTGTATTTGGTACAGTTTTAACTATGCATTTTTAACTTTTCTTCCAGACACATCATCAGTTCATTTTCTTAAGAGAAATTGACAAAAACTGCCAGAGAGCTATCCTTCATGTAGTTTCTTCAGAGCTTCAGTTGCCAATACAAACAACCAGTTTTCAGGAAGGATATGACAATGCAGAACACTGACTGTAAAACAACCTAGAAAATGGACAGATTGTAAAATATCCAACAACTCTGAAATCTGTCTCAGGATTCCAGCATAAATTTTCCTGGAAAAATAGCAGTGTACTTCCCATGACAGAAGAAAACAGATGTCACTTCATCTCAATTTGCACTTGTGTGGTCAACACTTCTTATAATCTTTGCAGTGATAAATGTAGAAAACATTGAAAATTCTGGGAATTTTTCATCTACAGAGTTCTTCATGGGCCTCTGAAAACTAATGGGTTCTTGGTAAATGTGCTAGTTGAAGGTTGGTCATGTTATGTAGGTCACTAGATGAAATTGCCCAAAGCCCCCTCCAACCTGGCCTTGAAGAACCCAAGAGATGGGGCATCCATGGCTTCTCTGTGCAGCCTGTGCCAGTGCCTCACCACCCTCTGAGTAAAGAATTTCTTCCTAGCATCTGATCTGAATCTCTTTCAAACTATGACCTCTTGCCAATTGCTACACTCTCTGGTAAAGAGTCTTTCCCCATAAAGAGTATCTCACCAACATCAAGGCATTTATTCCATTTCTGCTGGGAATAGAAAGTGGATTGGTTTCATGTCCAGATACAGCTCGTCACCCTCAGAAAAATGCCATCACTAACAAACTACATGGTAGTCTCATCAAAAAGACCACAGCTGAATGGGGGATAGCATTGTTTGTGGTGGTTTGTCTTGCCATTTACACATAGAAGGAACACTTTCCTTACTCTTTTCTGAGATCTAGTTGACTGGAGGGGATAGGTAAGAACTCTGTTCCCAAGGGAAATTGCTGAGGTTGTTTCCTAATATTTATACTAAAAAAAATTCTTTAAAGGTTGCAGCTTTGCAGTAACTACTATGCACATAGATAGGTAAAGAGTCTTCTGCTGCCATTCTTATGTGGTAAGGCCTGAAGTTTCATATAAGTAATTGTATAGCTATGTCATATGAACAGTAGTTTTCCCTTTAGTTTTCTGCACAGCAGGTATGCTCTTTCCCATGACTCTCCTATTTAAGCTGTGGATACTTTGCAGTCTTCTAGGCATAGATTCTGAATAAACAAGGTGAATGAATAAGGACTACCCTTCAAAAAACCCTTGCTTCTTCATGAGCTCAGGTGCGTGGGAACAAGGATTTAACTCCAACGTATCTCCAGCAAGTGATTCTGTGTTTAAAGACCTCTTTTGCCTATTGTTATAACAAAAGAGCAATGAAAAGGCAAAGAAAAATGACAAGCTATTGCAGATGACTCATTTATCTACCAGAAACTAAGAACAACGTAAAAAGACGGAATGTGGCTGACATACAGCTGACCTCAGGCAGATTCATCTTCTGCTGTTGATCTTTTTATCTTTTTCACTTCCCGAGCATTGCGTACATTAATTGTTTTTTTTTTTATCATTACTGCACAAGCAGTACGAGTGGAAACTCAGAAATTAACTCTCTGATGGAATCAAATAACTAGGCAAAGTGAGTGTGGGCCAGAGATCTGTGAACCCCCTTCACAAGGAAGGCTTTTTACAGTAATATTTTGGTTTTCTTTCAGGCACAAAAGAAGCCTTAAAGTATCTAAAGATGTGTTATTTTGCTCCTATGTATAGTGATTTATCTGATGAACAGAACTCATCTAGTGATATTAGTTGATGTTCATTCTTCCAAATCTTGTTACTAATGAAGGAAATTTTCATTGTTGTAGTGGAAGAAATGCATGAAGGGTGAAGGTCCCAAAAGAAAGCAGCTGAGTTGAGTTTGTGCATCTAATTACCCTAAAGTCTTTGCGAATGATAAACAGAGCATTTAACAAGGCCTCATGTAGCATATAGAAGAAAATAAAGCTGCTGAAAAGACCCATGCATTTGTGCATGAAATTCAGTCTCTTTATTCAGCCAGTGAGTGACAGTAGTAGGAAAGAAGGTTCTCTTCACAACGAACTCTCAAAGTGAGCACTTAATGTTCACAAATTGTATCCAGAAACCTGCATACCAAGAGATGTAAAATATTTAGGGAGACCTATGTGGCAAATCTATGAGATTAAATCATCTAATCTTACATTCTGTATAATGAAAGACAGAAAATGACACCTCATTATGCCTGAATTAAGACAAATAACTTGTTCTTGACCTAAGCATTTCCAGCAAATTGCTCAATCTTGATTTGAAGACTTTCATCAAAAATGATTTAACTGAACATTGCCATCTGCAGTGTGTGTGTTTACTGATTGGCTAGTCACCTTGGCCTCCCTCCTAAGTAATGGCAAAAAAATAGACATTTGTAGGAACAAGCACAACTCATCCTGCAGTTAACATCTAAAACAACTTAAAGAAATAGTGCCTATTTCCTAGCAGTGCCCATCTTAAGACAACAAAGATCTTCATGACAAGACCAGCACCTTCTGATTTGGTTGCAGTGTTTATGAGTACCTATTACACAATGAAATATCATTAGAACAAACAAAGAACCAACTAAAAACAGGTAAGCGCAAGATTATAAATTATTTCAATTAATCATACCTGTGCAAAAAGGGAAGAAAAAAAACCTTGCCTATTTTTGCGTATTCTGCTGTTGCTATTCTGTAAACTCCCTTACAAAGCTCTTTTCTTTTGGCTAGTTTCAGGTAATTATGTCAATGTGGTTAAAAATGCTTTATATTAACAGTCAGAAATGAAGGTTACCCTAGAGATGGAACCTTTCTGAAAATTCCTGTACCTACCTACAACCTAAGATGTTATTTCTTCTCAAACAAAAATAATATTCCTACTCATATTCATGAGCTGGAATTTACCTATGATGTAACTGCTGTATAAAAATTTCTGGAGTCATTTACACTGATCACTAATCTCCCACACATACTAATCTTTCCCTCTGAAACTATAAATTAGAAACATAGTTAAATTCATGGGATTTTCTTTAAAATATGCACACCTAGAAGAGTTTTAATGCATAAGAAAGCCTTTCAAATGGCCAGTGGAAGGGCCAGGTGTGCAGCCTGCAAATTTCCCTTAAAATATGACCCAAAGTGGGTGTGAAGAATTAGAACGTGACTCTGGCTTTAGAAGTTTCTTAAAAAAAAAAGAAAAGAAAAGAAAAAAAAATAAAGAAAAGAAAAGAAAAAAAAAAGAAAAAGAAAAAGAAAAAGTAAGCTTTATTTTCCACAAATGATTTGACTGTTAAAATTCGCATTTCATTTACGGCGCAATAATATGTTTTACGCACACGCAGACACAGCCTGTCGCTTTACATCTGGGTTTTGTGAGGTTGCAGTGGCAGTAAAGAAAGAGCCACAGTTTGGGTGGAAAGGGGGCAGTGCTTCTTGCAAAGTTCCCTTTCTCCGAGTACCACAGTCGTGATGCGCCGTGCTCGGATTACGCCTTATCGATGGTTAATTTCCAATCTAGAAGTTGATTAACTTCGACTCATAGCATAAAAGGCCACGGCCAATTATTATTCAGAAAAATCCTGCAATCCTGTACTCGATGTGCTTGTGATAAACGTTCACATGACAAGGTTATTTGGCGTACAACGGCTCGAGCAGTTGTCATAGCAACCTGCGCACAATGCCCATAAATCTGATGTGTAGTTATCCTTGCTGTGTATGCAAAAAACCACAAAGCCAACTCAAGCAGTTTAATTTATGGCACTGACTGTCTAAAAAAAAAAAAAAAAAAAAAAAAAGGGGGAGAATAATGAATTCTGAGGATTATATTCCTTCACAAGAAAAGTACTCCAAGAGCTGAGACAACCTCTTCAAAGCCAAAAAGACTTTTAAGATAATCATTATGGTAGGAAGTGCAGGTCATCATTAATTCTGAGCAAGAGAATAAAGAGCTCTCTTGAAAATCTCTGCTTGAGTATATTGATTGTTTTCTGTTACGCAAACAGCTGTCTGTAAGTGGAAAAAAAACAACAACCCACATACACTTTTTTTTATTTTGCTTTTGTTTTCCAGAAATAGTGAGATGAAACCTTAGAATCACCTGTCAAGTAGGTCATGACAAAAAGTTCTCCTTTCTGTCACCAGTATGAGTAGAATTCATCTCTTTACAATTTCTTTACAATTCCATCCCGTTTTAAATACAAGGTAAAAGTGAAAAGAAAGGCAAAGAAATCACTCATTTCTCATGGTTAAAAATATTTGGTCTGGAGATACAGACAAAGGATATAGAAGCTGGAGATTTTAACAACCACTCCATCAAAGCACTGTTGGGCCAAATTGCTTAAATTGTGCATTTGAATCTCCTTATCTGTACAGCAGAGGTTTTCAGGAATATCTTATCACCTTGCTTAAAAAGAAATAATGCCTGGAAAAATTGAGATTTTAGAGTAAAAGCACTTGCAGAGAGTAGAATAGAAGCTCTGGACCTTTCTTATTAGCACTGGGGAGATTCCACATGGAAATCCTCCTCTGTCACATGCAGGACTGTACTCACATGAAAGAAATGGGGAACAATTAGAAAAAACTTTGTTTTGTATCTTCACCCACAGTGCTGCAAATCAGGTACTTGCACAATAGGGTATGACAAGACCCAAATGCCTTCAAAGCATTGGGATTCTTCTCTGGAGGATGCAGAGATTTATAATTACTTCCAGATGAATAAATATTCATGAGCCGTAGGTCCTGGGCACAACCAAAGTGAAGCTCCCAGACGCAGAATAGGATGAGATTCTGTTCAGAATCATCTTCCTGCCCTAATAGCCAGGTGTTTTTCAAGAATCTACTGAAATTATGGGAGAAGACACTTCAAAATAAGGAGCTATCTTCAAAGCTTTGTAATGTGTGAGAGAGTTGTGATATAACATTTATCTCCCAGGGATGATTGCAGCTATTTTCACCTACCTTCTATGACTCCTTGTTGCAAGAGAGGAAAACACTTCAGACATACAGCTAGACTCAAAAATATAGAGTAATTTACAAAAGGAGGAAAGAATGGCGTGACCTGCTGGAGAGGAATGGGCTGCCCTGACTTAGACATTTCTGGAAAAGCATTCTTCCCAGTCCAAAAGGAGCGCTCAACATGTCAGATCATCAGTGCCCAGAAAATCGTCTCTCTCTCTGTTGCCACACAGTAATGCTAGGATGACGAATTCAAATTTAGATATAAAAGATCTAGAAAGGGTTAATCTAGCGTAATCATAGATGTCTGCAGGGAAGATGTCTACAGATCAGATGTCTAGTAGGCTGCTATGCTCAAGGAGATTTAGACAAGATAGTAGTGGGCATTAGGGCAAAATAAATTTTATTTCTCATCCCAGATCAAAGCCTCAGAAACATCAGTACATCCCATATTCCATCCTCAGGCTAGCAGTTTTCTCACGGATTCTTTCTTTTTCCAGAAAAATTCATATGCAACACTAAAATGCCAAGGAGCTATGGTGCCATATTGTTGGAGAAACAGGATGTGCCAAATTGTTGGAGAAATAGGATGTTCCCTCAGGGACTGTCAGCTTATACTGAGAAAACCTGCTATTTTGCCTCTACCAATCACTTAAAGAGAAAAAAAACACAAAGTCTCTGCTCATGTGGTCTCACACTGAGTAATAAAACATATCCCCAGGAGTGCGATCCTACTTTGGTTAACTTTATACATCTGCCACATAAATGGCAAAGCTGAAGATGGTCACCCTGGGCTCCTTTTGTGGTCAAGAGAGTATAGTTTGAAAAAGCAATTTTGGGGCACAATTCATCTGAATGATTTGAAGTCTATTTCAGGATGAAATGAATCACTTCCTGAAAGATCTCTGTAGGGATGCTGGAGTGACTAACAGCAATAAACACCTACATGACAGACAGAGTCAAGAGACAATGCACAGCGTGCCATAGCAACATCATAGAAGATGAACATGATGTTTGCCTATCCTTATAGCCTAATATCCCAGGAATAAAGTGAGTGATTTCTCCATTCCAGTTCTTTTATGCTGAGCAGAATACAGTGGTCGAGCTCTTACATTTTCTGAGAAGCAGAAAAGACATAGCCTGAATCAGTCCTTCCTACACAAAGACTTGGGCTGCTGCATCTCCTGAAGGCTTTCTGCTGAAAAAAAGTAGTGGCTACTTTGTTCTTCCATCTTTTCCTTCCTCTTGAGGGAAAAATGAATGCTTGGTATGTGGCAGCACGGACCCCTGAAGCAAGGGGAGGCAAGAAGAAAGCTCTGTGGTTTCTCACATCCTTTATTTCTGCATGGCAAAAAAAAAAAAAAAAAAAAGAGCATCAACCCAGTTGTGTGACCAAAGGGAATTTGTTTGGAGAATAGCTCTGCTGTGAAACCACCAGGCGGCCTGGCAGCTGAAAGGAGCTTTTGCAAACCAGTGATCCTAATTCATGTGACAGGGCTGGGAGTGGATCTGCTTCACTTTCCTCTCAGGGCAGAGTTCTCTTGTTTTAGGATGCTCATGGTTGCTGAATTTCTTCTCTCTTTTAGATCAGCAGAAGCGAAAGGTGAGCTACAAGGGAAGCCCACAGAATGCCTCAGAAGGGAGATGTCAGCAAGAGATCCCTTTCTCTCACTTTCTAGTTAAAGTCTATTGATTACATTGGTCCATATTTCATCATCAAAGAATAGTTCAGAACAAGCTGCAGATGATGGAAAGAAGCATGTTAAATTTAACATGTTAAAAATCCACCAGATGAATAGGAGAAGCATCTTAAAACAATAAAATACAGGATGTCTGGACCAACAACGCATACCACTGGAGTTCTCCAAGTTCCTGTTTGGTGATTTGAAAATACCAATGATTTATAGGCTCGACTTTTTTTTTAGTAAGACAGTAAAGTTTATTACCTCACTTTACAATAATTCTCAGTAATTCCAGAATAATGCAAGCTGAGAAAAATCCCAGAGTTGCTCTCTTCCATTGAAATGTTGGGGGAAATAAAAAATATTGGAGGCAATCAGCTTTTCATTCTATTTTCTTAAAGTGTCTGAGAAAATACAATCTGTTGGCAGCTTCTCTCTCTCTCCTTACTTTTATTTTGCTTTTATTTTTATTATTTTCTTATGAGCCACTGGTATACACAAAGCAGAATGTAAATCCACCAGTCACGGGAACCATGACATCAGTGTGAAACTGATGTAGATGTAAAACTGAGAGAAAGCTCTGTTTTGGGCAAGAACCAGTGTTTGGAATGGTCAGACATCTCCGTGTAATTCCTTCCATTAGGGAGGATAGTTATGTCTTGGTTGATATACTGGTGACACCGAAGTCAAAGGGAATATAATTACTTTCAGTAGGACCAGATCTTTCCCTCTTTATGTTTGGGGATATTCCCTCTAATCTGAAAAGCCTTCCACTACATGTTCTGCAAACTTGACTCCAGCTACAGGCACATGGATGGATTAACCTCTAGTAAGTAAAGCTGTCCAGACTTGCAAAAGCTGCAAACAGATGTCACACACTCCCAAAGAGCCTTGGCTCAGCCCCAGGAATGGCCAATTTACCCCTGGATGAAGCAGGGGCAATTTTCCCATACATTTTGCTGCCCGCCTTTTAGCACCCTGGCTGCTCATTTCTCATGCTCCCAGGCACACAGACAGCAGGTTTGTGCCCAGCTGCCACCATGCAACCCATTCCAGGATCATGCCTCAAGCTTTGCCTCTCTGCTCATGTGTCTACAGCCTCAGGCTTTGCTTATACTGTGACAGAACTGCACCGTTCCCTGAGTTGGGTTAAACTATTGCACCTGCACACACACACTGAAACGGAGACAATGGAAAATACAGGGAAATACTTTATTTTTCCAGTGATGGGAGTGGTGCAGAAAGGCATCAGATGAAGTGCTATGAGCTCGTGAATGATCGCAAGTAGGAAAGCTTTCTGCAGGATGCCACTACTGTCAAAACAGCACTCATTACCAGCACCATGGTGAAAGAATCAAAATACTGAATCATCTGTTTTGTGGCTCTTTCTTTTTTCCATTTATTTTTTTTTTTTTTTCACAGCATTTTGGTGTTACCCATCCGTATAATGGCCAGGTCCAGTTTATGAGTTAGTGATTATTACCTGAGTGAAAATGGCTGCAGGCACAACAGGGAAAGTCATGAAATGGAAAACAAACAAGCAAAGTAAAACGGAAAATCTATTGACTGATCAATGAGGTGCATTTGTTTCTTCAGGAAAACAGAGAGGGATTTAGGTCTATAAATAAGACCGAAGCTTTGCAGAGGGTAGCTCTCGAAACAGCAGTGTTTCACCCCAAGGGGCTCACTGCATTGCACAAGCTCCAGGAGAAGTGCTCCTTGCCCCTTCACTCCCATTCAAACTTGCATTTACCTCTGCAGGGTGTGCACCTTTTTGACAGCGATTCCCATGAGCAAATGAATTCTCGCATGAGATGAGAAAGAAAGCAAGTGTTAAGCCCACGCTAACTCTCATCTTTGCTTTGGAAGCCGTATGGGATGACACCGCTTCACACAGCGGGGGAATAAGATCACCAGGAAAACCCTCAGCCAAAGCTCTGACAAAGTGACACTCAAAACAAGACAGACACGAACCTGATTGCCACCTTCACAGCGAGGGCACTTACTTAGCCTGAATCTGACAAGACAAAATTAAACTCCATCCAGCTAATAAATCTTAAAGGAGCTTATTATTATTGTTATTATTTAAAATAAATGATGCATTGGGCAAAGATGAGTAGTCCAGGAGGAAAAAGGTTTATATATTTCTTTCAATTCTATAATGCGACTTATCTGCCGTGTTTCCTAAATTATTACTTCCCCTGAAATATTCAAATGTGTTTTGATTACATAAGCTCCAATTTTACTCGGCTAGATGGGGAAATGAAATAGGAGAGTGCAACTTCCAGGCCATTAACGCTAAACAACCCAGCTTGATTTCTAAACACTCAGAGCCACTTACCCATTCAAGAGCATTAAAAAATAATAATAGTAATAAAGAGCATATTCAATCTTGATTTTGAAGGAGTAATAATCTGTTTCTGGACATCCTAACCTGAATTCCTCTGACTTCGCTTCAGGCCTCATTGAATGTGACTTTCGGAACCGAAAGGTTCCATCTATTCCTAAAAAAAAAAATATTAGCTTGGATTTGGTTGTTACTATTCTACTGGATGCAAGTCTGAAAGGTCTGAATGACATCCCTTAATGTATGGAAATGAGCAATTGAAAATGCATGATGTGCATCAGGGGAAATTGCGTTGGGCTGAGAACTGTACCCTTGGATGCAGTTTTTCTTTACAGGCATACTGATGGGCAGCAGTGCTTGGTCCATCTTTGAGCTGAATGAAGTGCTAGGAAATGTACTACAAGGAGCACTGGGCGAGCCTGTAGGTTTATGACCTCAAATGCCTCTGTGAGTTTTGAAGATCTGTAATATGGAGAGTATCTCAGTGAGGATGATCTTTAAGTCATGTCAGACTGAAGTCACAGGAGGCCTGAATGTAAGCAGGACAAAGCCTACCAAAAGGTATTTACTTTGTCCTTACACACCATGAAAGAAGGAGCAGTTCAGAAAGAACTCTGACTTGACTACCATAGCGCCGTATCATTTCCAGAAAACCTTAGCTCCAAGAAGACTTAAGATTGTTCCTTGGACAGACTTAATAACCCTGTTGGTTCTGACCCTCAGGAACACATGGTGACAAAAGATCTGTCAGATATATTGGGCCACAGTCACAGAATGCCATAAAAATAAGCAGTAAAACCTTGAAATCGATAGAGAATTTTACAAGGAGTTGGTGCAAAGATTGTAAAATAGGAATGATGTGTTCACCTATGTGTGGATGGTTTTTTAGGGATGTGCTCTAGCCTGCCTGCAGGTCTGTGGCTGCCATTAGTGCTAATGGAAGTCACGTACCAGCAAGTGTAGGAGGGGTCAGAGAGCAGACTACATATCCTGAGCTGGATTTGGAACCCAGATGCATAGTGTAAATGGAGAGAAGTGACTTTTCCATATCTGCACCTATGTACCCGTGACAAGATTTTGTTTAGACACGAGAAATGTTACAGCATATTTAGATATACACTGAATAGATTTCTTTTAGACACATTGCACTGGACAATAAGCATATATGGGATTTAAAAATTAAATGATAAGCAGCTTTTGTTTATATTCGCATATGCCCAGATAATTTTTACTTTTTTTTTTTTTGTGTACATATTTTACCCTTTCACATCTATTGATACAGATTATTCTTACTATTTTATATGTAGGTACGAACGTACATACTGTTCCAACTCTTCTACATTGGTTCTTTTGGAGATGTCCCCGTGGAATTGCAAGTCCATTAGACGTACAGGTTCACATTCTGACGCTCTCAGTTGGTATTTCTATTGAAAACTCCATGCAAGGGAGAGCTAAAACTTCAGTTCTTTTACAAATATTCCTCTGTAGACCTAAATATTCGGTTACTGCATCTGCAACATTTTTGTGAGCAGGCTGAGGTCTTTGTGAAGATGCGAACCTCCTTGCTGCCACCAGAAGGTCATACCGTGCATTCAAGGGACGCCTTTCCCTTATTGCACTGGGCATTTGAGCAGGCTCTTTGTCCCATGGAATTAAAGGAAATTAACTCTATACCAGGTAATATAAAAGTCAGATCTACTCCAAAGATATGGAGTTAGAATGAATCTGCAAGTTGAATTCCCTTATCATATGCAAAAAATATTCATCCCAGGTCAAGATTGTGTATGCTTGGCCACAAAATATCCATTTAAAGCACCAACACATTATCCCTTGCAAAGAAATTAATCAATAAAACACACCCTAATGGCCAGTACTCCAAACTAGAAGCCACAGAAATGTATCTATCCATACTGAAACAGAAAGCATGTGGCTCATCTAATGAATCAAAACCAGAGGAGAACTGCAGCACCTAGTTAGCATCCTTGCCATACCCGCATGGCACAGCATGTTGTGGAAAGCCACTGTGTCCTCACCCATGGGTGAATGCTTTCCTCACTGGTCTGTAAGGAGAGAAAAGCAGCACTGAGGAAAGGCAACTTCAGCTTTCCAAGCACTCCTGCAGGGGGAGTCAAGATTGCTGCAGGGTTAAGCTGTAGTTAAAAATACCTTTCAGCCTATAGTCCCATTAGAAATTACATCTGCTCTGGAATTTTATGGAGAAGATTCAGATATGTCAAGTCTAAGATCTCTTTGGGGAAGGGACTGACTTCTTTCGAACCTGCTGCAGTGCAACCAGGCAAATGGATGTTCTGTGTCACTGGCAGAATTTCAGTTCTGAAATCAAACCAGAGCCTACAGTATCCTGACACCTGCAACTGCCTGGTTCGTGCTTTAATTTCTAGTGCCCTCACTCATTTGGGGGCTCTGTACAAACCACAACCAGCACAGTGATGGTTTACGGAGGAAACTCGCTGTACTCTCTTTGTTTCAGCTGGTCTTATCTGTTTATTCATCATTCCTTGCATCCTGTGAAGGCCTTTCATGTCAGATGCACGTGGAATTGTACAAAGATCAAGGAAGTCAGCTTAATAGTCACTTGCCTTTGGATGGAGAGGAGATCCTATGTTAGACATAACAGGATCAGACACAGAAAAAGTTATCCGTAAAGATATAGCAGTAGTTAGTACTAGACCCCCACATACCCTCTTTCCTCTGACTTTGAGCATTTGACCTTAATCGGGAGCATAATCCAAGAACTAACTTTGAAACACGCACTGGTAAGAGGTGCTACTGTGAAAAGAGGTTTTCACCATCACAAAGGACACCATTTTAAACAGGACAGAGTTCTAAACTACTTCCAGAACAGGAAAAATAAAACATATTGGGCTAGAGCCTATACAGTCTACCTAAAAGTCCATAGGCAGGACTGATTTTGTATATTAATGGGATTGTCTATATGTCTAGAGCTGCACACATGCCTACGCACAAGTCTTGCTTCATTCTATTGCTCGATAGAATAAAAGATGCTTTTATTCTGTGGAAACATGAGCAGCCTAAAGGAAACTCTTTCCACTGAAGTATTTCTTGGCCTGGGATTACCATACAGACTTCTGCTTAGATCTCTAAATGGATTCTCCCTGGGAAACAGGAGGTTACAAAAGCAGATGTCTGCTAGACACAATTGCCTATTTCCCCCCGAGTGGCAAAGTCACTCAGTTCGCTGAGTGAGGAAACCACTACAGCACAATATATAATATCTCAAGGCATTTGTTTCAGGACATAGCATTCTTTCATTATCCACTCACAGACTTCAGCATTTCTTCAGACACACGTTATTAAACCACAGCTAATTATTAAATATTTAACAAAGACTTTACAGCACATTGACTACAGCTACCAAGGTAGGCAGAGCTGCACAGATTGATTTCTCTGTGTCTGGAGCTCAGTACACATCAAAAAGCACGGATGCTTTGAAATTTCAAATCAGAAGGCCAAGTTTGGGCCATTGGTAATGCTCAAAAGGAAGTCATTTCCTTATCTCATGAATATTTTTATGTTGTTGGAAAAAAAAAAAACCCACAAATCCAGAACAGACAAAATCATGGAATCTTAAAAAAAAAAAAAAAATCAAAGTGAAATAGATATATAAATATATATATGGTTTAATAAAAAAATTATCTTAGGTAAATTTGAAATATTTGACCACCTTAATCTATTATTATAAGGGACTCGAACTTTTAAAAGGTAAGTTTCTTTCAAATGGAAATGTTTTCTTTTTTTCCTTCCCTTTTTGTTAATTTTAAATAAAAATTCCTTGAAATTTTCAGGCGTAGAGAAGAATTTAGCAAAACTCAGCCTCATTCAGTGGTCAGTTTTGCTAGTGGGACCTTTCCAACTTGAGAGTTGGCAACTTGGTGTTTACACTTCAGCCTCAAAGACCTTTTTGGAAATCAGTTTACTTGTCGTGTAGAATAAATGTTGGGACTTTGGTTTAATCCTTTTGCAGATATTTCACCACGCAGATAAATGAGCTTTACAGTCGTGATCGTCTACTCTGAACTCCTGCATAACATGAGTCATATGGTGTCACCCAGCAGTTCTTGCATCAAGCCCAATCATTAGTGGCTGAGCTAAAGCCATCACTCCATATTGCATGGCTTCCAGCATCCACAGAGGAGCAGAGCAGCAGCACGAATCACGGTTTAGCAAAGCTGATTTTCATCACAGGGAGGGGTTCTCTCAGATTAGATTTGCTAAGTTCCCACAGAATACAAGAAGTACCAAATTCACTCTCGAATGTCTTCCAAAAACAAAAAGCCAAATGAGAAGATTGCTGTGCTTTTTCCATGCTTTTGGAGTGGACCTTATTTGTTAAGATCACGATCTCCAAAATATGCTGCTAGCACGATTGTAACAGGATTACAGCCCTGTCCTCAAGATTTAATCAGCTTTCCAGGAATGTAGGCTGGCAACAATATTAGTCTTAAGCACGACTGCAAGACCATTGCTTTGTCTCTTATGATGCTTGATGAAGAACATCCACTGCCATTTCAATACTTAGAATGTATGAAAAGAGCCACTGCCTAAAGGGTGCCAGAAGCTGTAGAAAATTTTTCTCCTCCTTCCTACTCACCCCACCATTTTCATTTAAGGCAAAAAGATCCCCTGGGATACATTATCATCTTGTGAAAATAACATTTAAGGAAAAAAAAGGGTGGGTGGAGGAGGAAGTTATAGAGGTGAGAAAAGAGTGTCAGATAGCTATTTTGATGGATTTTTCATTTATTTTCTCCTTCCATTTAGACATAGTTGTTCTTTTTTTTTTTTTTTTTTTTTTTTACTTGGGAAATTTATATGTAAACATGTGGTCATTTTGGCCATTATTTGAGAATCATAAAATCAATACAATGTGAGCATCCATCATTTTTCCTTATCAGGATGCTGAACAAATACTATAGTAATTGAACCTGATAAATATTGGTTGCCGTCTCTCTAAGTACAGAATTACTGCAATGGGTTGTCAAGGAGGGAGCATTATCCCTCCCAGGGTCTGGGACAATCCAGTCTTTCTGCTATGCTGATGTGCTCCCTGTGCTCATCCCCTCTTCTTCCTCCTCTCCTTAACCCCCTCCCAGGCTTCTGCCCTCAGCTCCCTATTTCATCTTGGCCTTGCTCAAGGCCCTGCACAGGAAGGCAATGGATAACACTAGTGATAACACTTTTGCTAAAACACATCAACGATCACAAATATGTCTCAGACTGGGGGCTGAATGAACTGATAGCAGTCCCCTGCTTCAGCAGCTGAGGATCAATAGAGCGTGTACCTAAAAGGCCACCAATGAACTCGAGTCATCTTACTGCCATAAAGAGTGAGCAGCCCAGGAACCCCCTCCGAGCTCTCCTGCACAGCAGTGGGCTGCATGATAGGATCTCCCCTTGAGCAGGGATGCCTCCTGATGTTACGCCTGCACAGACATCCCTTACTCCTTGATGTCAAGATGCCTTGCTGATACAGAGCCTCAGTAAGTGACAAATTGTTTTAGGCTTTGTTTGGATTGCTAAGATCACATCTTATGTCGATTGTAAGCTTTGTTATCTTTGCTAAGATTATATCTTAGATTGGCTGTACACATATGATCCCTTAGACATAAACCATTGACCAAGTCTGGGACTAGAAGTGGATCCAGCTGCACGTGGACTCCTTACCTCCGTGGTTCAAGGAGATTAGAAGGCAAAAGGGTCCCCTCTGAGCCTCATGACTCCATGGGATGACCTCCTGAATGTGTGTGTCTAACCCTACCCTCTATGCAGTAAATAATCAACTGTATCCAGCCATCTTGAATCTTGTGAAGTTGCCACCTCTGTTACAGCTAAGATGTGTTAAATCACTACATTGAACCCATGTTACATTAAAAAAAAAAAAATTCTAACTTCTCTCCTAGGAGCGCAGTATATTTGTTTTCCACCGCAGCACCTATACATCACCAACACATTGCAGCTGCATAGGCATCTTTCTGCTCTGTCAAACACCACCTGCACCTGAAGGTGCAAACATGGGTTAATGTGGAGAATCAGAGGGTTTTTTTTTAACGAGGCAGCCACAGAGGTGGCATTAGATATCAGGGATTTCACCTCATCTGTTTGATTTTTAGATAGTGAAGTGGTTGCGAATGTTTGACGGAGTAAGCATTCTGAGGAACATGGGGAACAAAGCAACATTTTCTCAGCTGGAATGTGCTTGCTCCAATTAAAATTCTGTTGGGGAAATTTTATCAGGGCCAACATCTTATTTTTTTTTATTATTTTTATTTTTTATTTTGTTAAAATGAGAATCAGATGATTTTGATTCATGCAGAGCAAGGACTCAGCTATTAGGTGGGTGTTTGTACCCACAGGAGTGGGTCTGTCAATGGAGGATTATGAAAATTCAGTCAGGCCTGAGAGGTTTATCTCAAATTGCTATAATTTTTTAGAGAAATTGGAATTAATATATTCTTTGGGTGTTGAAAACTCCTTCAGAACAGCAGTCTCATTTTCCATCCAGCTTTGAGTAGGCTCAATGATCCATTGCTACTTTCAGTCAATTTTTCTCAGAGCCATCACAGGTTGTGGGCTTCAGTCAAGCAACATTATTATATCTCAAAGAAATTCTGGCACCACTTCCCTTTTCATCAATAATTGTGCCTACTCATTAAAGGGGTGGCCTCAAACCCATTTTGATCAATGGGAAGACTACCTCTGTTCTCAGTGGGGTTACATCACACCCTGTGTAGATACAGTATGGGCATATACAGACAGCAGAATCTGTTTGCAATGAAGTCAGCGATATCTTTGCTTTAGAACGGTCCAGTACGGATGCACTGAATGGCAAAATCGTCAGATCAAATGTTTCTGCTCCCCATAAATTATCCAAAGCAGAGAAAAAAATGACCTCGCTAGTAATTATGGGAAATGCACAGCACATTTTCTTAAAAGTGGGTTCCTCTGGGGTAGACTTTGAGGAAGACTGCACATTTGTTGCCCTTTGAATAAAGAGGGAAATAATTTTTCTATGATGCTCAGTAAGCAAACAAGAGAAAACATTGTAAGAGAGCTCAATGTAAATGGTTATAAGTAGTGTGCTTAACAGTGCTTGGAAGACTGGCTTGCTCAGGAGAAAAAACATCTTTCCTTTCCCTACTTTCCCTGTTAATTGCATACAGAGGATTTTCTCTTTCCTTTTCCCCCCTCATATTCTGAAAGTGTTCAGGAAGACAAATTTGTAAATTGGAAAACTTTTTATGGGTAAACTAAACTTAGAAGGAGATTAAACCATTGAAATTCGTGGGGGGACTGCAAAACCCATCTAGCACGCCTTGTTTCTCTTGATAAGATGGAGCCAGAACCAAATAGAGTTAGACTCAGTCTTGTATTAAGTGATATTTTAGAAATGTACTTTTTTTTTTTTTTTTAATGAAAAATTCCCATTTTACAGCTGCTGATCTGACTGCTGCGGAGAGCTGGAATAATTTCTGCCAACACTCATTGCTTAGTTTGGTTTGGGTGAGTCACACCTATAACAAGTGTTTTGGGGCTTGTATGTAACTTGCTGGCTCTTGTTAAACTGCATTTCAGCCTTTGATGTATGTGAAACAATATTGCCAGTCCCCCTTACCACACAAATCATAAGGCTGACTAATAAAAATACAAAGATTGTGTATATAATAATGAGCTCCCAAAGGTGGAAAGAAGGCTCTTTCACACTGAGCTGCACACAGGCACGTATTAATGCAGTTTGATTTGATCACTGGAAAATTGTGTCCTGTAATTACTAAGCAAACATGAGGTGGAATGACAGGGAAATGCAATGAAATGGGGCTTTGAGGTGGAAGATGAATTTTCAGAGAGTGTAGCTGGGAAGGAGCACATAGGAATCCTGTGCTACTGCCTTGAAGTACAAGGGACCCATTGATTCAAAAATGAATTGTACGCTCACTTATTGCTGCAGGACCTGTATGGGGCAGTATAGACCAAGAATTATGGTGAAACAACTAGATTTGGGGCATCTGGGTTCTCGGATCGTAGGCACCACTTTTGGAAAAGATAACTTGTCTGAGTGGCTCCCGTTAGGCAACCAAAATTAGTGAATATTTTTTACCAAAAAGCGAACAAACGAACAAACAAACCCGAACCCCAAACCCAAACCAACAATATTGAGTTACAATTTTAATAATCCGTTTTCTGCATAACAATAACAACATTGTCTCCCTTTATTGGAAACTATGACAATTTATGAACTGAAAATTTGTTACAAAGTCCCTCAGTGTATTCACATATAACAAGAGTTAGTTTTCTATATAATGATCTCAGTCTTCAGATACCAATATTCCACATTGTTATTCACTATTATTTGCAATTGAGGAAATGCACTTATAATGTAGAAGGCTGCTCACTCAAAATCATTCCATGGACTAGACATCACACTCTGTCAAACTCTTGGCTTCCATGTGTCCCAGCTCAGGACTCACACCCACAACATAGTACCGACAGCAATATGTAAATTTAGCTTAGAAATAGTTACCCAAAACCGAGTGATTCTCCAGAATTCCTCGGTGCTAGTTAAACATTCAGGACAACCTTGCAAACTGAGTGTTCTGCAAACTAGAATTGGAAGGTTGCATTCAAATACCAGTAAATCTTTTGTTTCCTGCCTGCCCTGAGAAAAAGAAAGAAAAATGGTGCTGCAAGATGTAAGGACAGCATGGCAATGTTGATGCTTTCAGTCTTGTTTCATTTCCTGCATTTGAATGCTTTAATATGGCTATTGGTATATCTGAGCAGAATTATTAAGAGGAGTTTAATGCGAGGCTGGTGTATTGGTAACATGTGTACTGATGATAAAAGTGAGCACTGATCACCTCATCCTTTCAAATCCCACTCTGGAGCCCAAATCTGTATGCTTGCAAGTAGGTACTCAAAGCTACCATTAAACAAGAACTGCGTGATCCTAGAAGCGCTTGTGAACTCAGTATGAGTGCTACTAAAGGATTAGTGTTCTCAATCAGCTTCTCCACACTGCTCCAAAACAGAGAGTAATCGCTTACGTTAGAGTATACAAGCTCTAGCTTGAAGCTCTAGCTTGAATTTTAGCCTAGCGCATGCTGCCAAAGTCTCAAGAAGTGACAGAGTTGCAATAAAACTTCTTGAGAAGAGAAACAAGCAATTAATTTTCAGCAAACAATAAAAATAGAAGAAAAATTAAACATGTAGGGATCCTAATAACAATGATGTGGACTGGTGCTGCCTTTATTAGTCTCCTTTGTGTTCCTGTTTGAAACATTTATCATCATTGAACTAGCTGATTATTCTCTTTTAATTACTTCATATGGAATAATTAAATAAAATGAAGACAATAATCTTTTATAGATGGTTATGAAGACGAACTATTTTCTCAGAGAACTGAATACAGATTTCTTTCCCCTCCCCTTTTCCTCCCAAGGCTGTAGGAATCTAATTCATTCAGTGCTTCAGCATAAAGGAAGACCCTGAAATCTCTGAATTATTTATTTTTAATAGTTAACCATCATTTAAAAGCCTCACCTGGATGACCTATGATTGAAGATCAAGCCTCATTGAGCACAGTGTTTTGTTCTGATGAGACGTTTCCAGACAATTTCCTGTGTATTATATGAGAAGCTGAAAGAACTGCAACCCGCTCATATTGAAAAGGGCCATAGTGCCCTGCTGAGATTTCCCGGAAGCCTGGAGCTGTTGCTCTGCCCCTCTCTGCATAAGGTTGTAAGCCACACCGTGTTGAAGGCACGTGTCTGTAGGACAGCAAGACTCCTTCGAGGTTTTTTTTGGCACTTTCTGTTGCAACAGCTTCTTGCCTGCTCCATGGTGGCAGCTCAGCACTCAAAGCCGTGTGACCAGAGAGAGTTCAAGACTCTGGGATGAAAGTGTTCAAGAGATAAAGCAGGAGAAGAAAAAGAGTGATGCTGGCTATGAAAGGTGAAGTTTGGCTTCCCAAAAGTTTGACCTTCCATCACCAATGTGAGGTGAAGACCATTTTTGGTTCTGTATTCTTACTTTGTCATAGTTAAGCTTCCCGAGATCTGTCAGGTTAAGGGGAAATGGAGGGATGTTATCTACAAGCAGATGAGTGAGAGATACAGTCATGTTTTGTGTCATTAGAGAAGAAGACTGTGGAATATGTAGTTATTCAGATGAACCTATAAAATAACAGCTGTTGATACTGCCAGTTGAGTTTGTGGGAACATTTAGGATAGAGAGAAGGAATTACACAGGAGAACAATTCCTCTGTGTTTCAGATATTTGAGCATGTTTCTATCAACAATCAGTGCAGAAAAATTCCTTTCAGTGGAGAGGGGAATGCATTTCTATATCTGACATGGGCTGTATGAATCATTCTCTGCATGCACGTCCAACCACCCCTCCTGTGCTCTGGAGTTGCTATGTAGCTCAGCCCACATCTTTCAAGTGTCCTTGCGAGAGGTGATGGTAAGGTTGTCAGCAAACAGATGGGTTGAGAATGATAACCTACATTTCACACTACACAGATCTGAATAAACTCCAATACGTTTACCTGAAATTTCTCCTGCTGAGTTGACAGACAGGAGCAGACTAGTTGGTTTTCCCATGAGGATCACATCTCTCTCCATTAATGAGGGGTGTTCCAGAAGTAATGACTCTTTATCTTATTATGTTGCCTCACAACCTCAGAGACAGACTTTGGTGGCATGGCAGTAGAGGCTGAACCTTCCCACCAATATTCCATTACATTTTGTTGCCATGTGACAGATGGCAGCAGAGGGACAGTCTGACAAAACTGCGTCTGACATGGAAGTGCATATGAAGTAAAGGGGTGCAACTGAATTCCTGCATGTGGGAAAAATGACATCTATGGACGTTCATTGATGCTTGTTTTAGGGAAACCAAGCACTGGATGTGAGCACAGTGAGGTGGCAAGTGGTGAGTTTCAGCAGTGGCAGCCATGACAATGGGTCATTTTTGCCGGTGCAGATATTTATGTGCCTGACATGCAGGCTTCTATTTATGGTAATGGTGTTGACTATGTTGAAAAACAGTGTTTTGCAGCTGAGAGTTTGCTCTATCAAATAATTTAATTGTGATCTTTGTTATTGTTCCCATGGAAATAAACAGGAGGCATTACTTTCAGAGCGACCTACAGGGAGAAGCTGAAGGTACATTGCTGTATATTAACTTCAGGTGCCTATGCTGGATGAAATGCATCAGTGAGTCGCTTTCTCTGAGGGCCTTTGTTTGACCCTTCTTCCCAAGCTGCTGACTACCATGAATCAAATCCTTTGGCAAAAAAATACTGTTCAGTGGAACATCACTGCTTTCTTGCAACACACTTGCTCCAGCTGACAATGGGAAAGGGCCTGCGATGACCCATGGCTTTTCTCCACCTTTTAGCTGTCTTGTCACCACAATCTCAAATACAATCCTGATATAAACTGAACGTAAAATTTAGTTATACATGGGATTTTTTTTGAGAGGAAAGATGATCTCTGGGTAAGGTGCTTTTGAATTCGCAGTATTCTGAAGAGTACAGGAGGTTCTGAATCTGGAAAAGCAATTATTATTAATAACACAGTTATTATAATACTCTCTTTTTCGAGAGTTGTTTACCCATTGCCATTGTTTGATCATAAATACACCAATTTTACAGCTTAATGAAAAGAACCTTTTTTATGGCTTGAACTGAATAAGTCTGGGAAATGTATTTCTTTCAGAGAAAGGTTATGCTACGGAATTTCTAATCTGGGCTGTGTCAACCTGCACATCTGAACACACAGACACTCAAGATCAGAGTCAATATCGCCGTAGTATCTTAAATCCATGTGTAGTTGCAGGGAAACGTTTAACCCACCAGTGTTTTTCCCCCGAGCCACTTACCCCTGTCCCCAGGACAACACTGTTGTCCTGTGGTCTGAATCTTGGCTCGCTCATAGTTTGGTTGGACAGAAAACCATCTCAGAAAATTTGTCTCTCACCGAGCTTCCAGCGTCATAACGTGCTGCAGGAAAAGGCCATCATTCTGACTCCGCTTTACAGATGTCAAATCCTTCATGGGACTCAGTTTAAACTTTAGGCTCAGTGTCAAAAATAATACCAAAAAAAACTGGCTGTGATTACCTCCTGGAGTTAGCTTGCAATAAATTTAAACAAAACAAAACAAAACAAAAATCCGATCCACATTTTAAAGGAATTTTGACTTTCTGCCTAGATATATATTTTTTCACTCCTTGCTTGGAAACTTAAAGAAGGGAACAATTAATGAAATCCAATGGCTGGAAAAGACATGGTTTTCAGATCATGTTTTGTTCCATATCTTAAAGTAGTCTGCTGTTTCTTAACATGCATTTAATTCATAAGAAATCCCAAAGAATAATTATAAATAGATGTAGATCGGATGAAGAAAAATACAGAATTATTTTCATTCTGATCTCCTATGATCAACTATCCACTCGTACGCCTCATTTATTTCTTATTGACTGCACTAATGGTTCAGTATTTTTATAGTATTCATCATTATAATTAAAAGAGTGTATATTTTTATGGACGAAATACCCTTTATGCAGCCATTCCCAGAGACTGTTAGTGAAATGCAAATCAAATGCAGTCTTTTGGAACGGTAAAATATTCTGGTTTGTTTCCCTCCTCCAGCATACTATAATTTTTACTTCTACACTTTTTTCCTTGTCAGGTGCAACAGGTAATGAAAGGTCAGAAATGTCAGATTTTGAAGGATCTGCGACCTGAGCAGAAGCGGAAAATAATGACCGCAGGTGTCTTGCTCAGATTTGAAAACCGGGAATAACATCACAACATATCTGTCTTTATTCAACACAAGTTTGAACTCCCAGGCTACAAGCAGGCAAAATTCTCAATCGTCCCCCAAGTCTGTGTGTCTGTCCACTGATGGAGATATGACTGTGCAATTCACTGAACAAAGGGCATCAATGGGAATGTTTTTTCTAAAATTACCTGTTTCCCAAGGCAGTCTTGTCAGCTGTGCCTCAAATGACACTTCTCCATCCTGTTTTACAAGGCCATTTAATTCAATTTTACCCTGGACCATATGGCTTGCCCAGATTTTACGTCTTTGGTCTTTCTGGATTCTTCTGCCTGTTTTTAAGCATTGTACGTAATCTATCGGATGTCTCAGTCTAAACTCAGTCTAGCTTCTGTGCAACTACTCCACATTTGTAGAGTTATATGTATATAATATTTATATACACCGATACACTGATTCTTAAGTACGTTTGCATGAACATTCAATAAAAAATGAGAGACTAACTTTTACCTAGAGCATCTGTGTCAGATAAGTCAGTGCCTCTTAAGGGGTTACTGTATGTAATTCGGGATTGCAGATTTTCAGAGTAAATAGCGAATTAATTCTATATTTATCCTTAGAAAAAGGAAGTGCTATTCTCTTTATGTCAGAAACCTTAGATCCCCTATCAGAAATTCTTGTGTTTTCCAAGTTTGATCTCCGCAGGAATCATGAGGCACGAAGTGTAAAATATATCAAATTTTGCCAATTTTTTTTTTCATTTGTCAGTGTGAAAAAGTAACTCTGTGCGCAAGAATTAATTGTCGCCAGAAACTCACTTTATGGAAGTGATCAAAATGAGTAATTCTTTGAGTCTAATAGACTTGCTTCAAGAGGGAAGCAAAATGAGCCAAGAAAGAAGCATGTAGAGAGTTTTCCAAGGATGTAAGGTTAAGTAAGACACCATCCTTCAGAATTCTAGTGAACAACAAGTAAGAAATCAAGACTTTTAGACACAGGAAAAAGTCACACTTTTACTGTAAAGGAGGAAGCTTTAAAGAGAGTGTTGTAATAGGAACAAACCAATATATTTTTCAGTGCATATAACAGAGTTGGTTTTTAACACCCGGTACGGAGGAACTGCTTCCTTTGACATCCTAAAGCACAACCTGAGATGAGAAGAGAGTTCCCATTTTATGTGACTGAACAAGAGAAATACAGAAGTAGGGGAACATAGGCAGAAATCCTGTCTTTCTATTGCTGGAGCATTGGTCATGCAACTTAAGTGAGCGTGGGTGGGTTTCTTCACCTGATGCTTGTACACAGGGTGAGTTGCAAGTGTAACTTCTACTTATCTTTCTTCCATATTCCCTTCTCAGACTTATCATTATTCAGAACTGACAGGATCTAACTAAGTAAATGGTCAGAACCTAACACAGTATGCAATCTGTCTTGATTGGGACACCCAAGTGGCACTGCAGCCAATTTTATTTTATTTTTTTGACCCTGAGGGTTATCAGCCAGCTGTGCTACAGCAGCAAAGCAAAATCATTGTTTTGTGATGTTCTCATAATAAGTAACTTGCTGGTTTCAGGTTGTCAGCTATGGTCATCTAAGGAGAGTGGATTATGAACAAATGCCATTTCTAAGGGAAGAAAATGGAGTGCAGGTCAGAAGGCAAAGGAATAAAGATGGCACAATGTGTCCAGGATCACAATGTAATGAATCAGAAAATGGAAAATTATTGAGAAACAGTAAGTCTTTGAGAGAAGAGAGATGGAAGTAAAGGAATTCAGTAGATCTGGGGCTAATAAATAGCTTCTACATACAACCCAGTTGTCAAGTTGTTTGGACGTACATTGTGCAATTTGTTCAACATTCTCTGCTGTGAAGCACACAGAAATTTTCCTAGCTCCCCCTTCCTCAAATTTTATGTCACATATAACCCCAATAAATCCAATGATAAATGTATTTGTAGTAAATTCTACTCAGTCTAATAACTCTGACACTGAGCTTGCAAGACACTTATATATGGATTTCACTTTCTTTGACGGATGCAGATATTTGGGTTAAGTAACTTTACATCACAAAAATCTCACTATCAGACATTTGACCATTCCTACAGTTTAGCATCAAATGTTTGAAGTAGAAGATACCCTATTCAAATAAAACTAATAGCACTGCTTAAGAACTAACATTTAAAACCATCTTGCTGAGATTTGCAATAAACAAGGGAGATACACCTACTCTGATCACCTGTCATCTTTACTGCATTTCCTTATAGGGACAAGGATGTCTTTTGAATCCGCAGAAGCCACGCAACATATGTCAAGAAACTGACCCATCAGCATGAAGCAAGAGATGTCTTTCTATTAAAAAAAAAAAAAGAGAAAAAAGAGTTCAGGGGCTAAAATGATGAATTTAAAGATGTGTTACAAGGTCCAGAATTCCTCCTTGTGTACTGCCTTATGCAGCCTGCAGATCTCTACATCACCAGATGCAGCTCTGCAATACCCTGCAGTGCTTTATAGAGGTGCGTCACAGAAATATCTGCTTCTGTTTTGTCTCAAGTTTTTTAGGGTTATATGCCTAGAAATAGCATTTTATCACACCCTTTTACAGGATCACCTTCAAGAGGCAGTTGAACATCTACCAAATGAGTTATTCACTTTTGCAGGAATTGTGGTTATTATTGGTGCTTTGGTCTCAAGTCTCTTTGCAGGCAGCCATTCTGTCTCCTGATGGCTGAAATCCTTTTGTCTAGCTCAGCTCTGTAGGATCAGCTCAGAAATATTGTGGAGAAGCACGGAAGGGAAGGCTACGTGACCAAATAATGCTGTTGAGACATCAGCTCTACAAAACTAACGGAACAGAGCAGATAACTTAATTTCCAGCAGTAGGAGGAGTTCTGACTGTTCACCTATGGAAATGTGTCCCTGGCTGACAGAGCATTCCTTTTTCTGCATGGCCTGAATTTGGCTGGCACTAATCAAGCTTTTAAGGTGAACAATTTGAACTCAAATGAAGTTTAAAGGTACCGTAATGTCTCGTTTCAAGATGGATCTCTAGCATTAGAATAATAAATCCCAAGTATCCCCACATGCCGCAAGTTTATCAAGTCTGTTTAACACGCCTGAAGAGATTCCACAGTGCAGATATTCTGCAGCTCCTCTTTTCATCTTGAAGAGAAACAATTACACTATGTTCACGTTCCTGCCAATCCAATTACTTCTGCTTTGCTTTCTGCCATGAGTTGCTGAAAACATGGGCTAGGGAAGCTCTAGATAAAAATAGAGAGTTGACTTTTCACTGGGCATTTATGATTCTGAGGCAATGACTGGAGATTAGCTCAGCTAACGCAGAGCAAACCTAAGCCTAAGCATGAGGCTCGATGGAGTTAAGAAAGTAGAATTGAAACAGTGGATGAAATCCTTGATTTGTTAAGACCTACAGTCTACTGTGGAGGCCATCCCTGTTAAAGGAGAAGAAATCAGAGCTGTCTCTTCAATCCCCAGTATCTGGGAATGCTTCTTTAGTTTTGGTAGAAATTACGGTGCTGGGGTGGTACAGCAGTGAGACAAGAAAGGACATTGTGGGTCTCTGTTCTCTCACACACTCACAGCAGCAGGCACATCTCCACTGCTGCCCCACTGCTGGCCCTTTGCATGTTTGGGATGAGTAGTTTTGGAAATCCAGCCAGTCACAGAGGAGTACTAATGAGCAAGAATAGCTGAGTATCCTCTTCTCCTCCATAAATCAGGAAAGGGAACTCCTGGGCTCCACGTGGACCGACTGCTTGGATAGGGTTGGGAAACAACGCACGAGTTGATGCTTCCTCATTATTCTTACCACCTAAGAGAACCTGACTAAGAGAGGTGGCTTGGAGCAGTGTGTCTTCAAGCAGTGTAATGGAAAGCTTAACGGAAAGCACCTGAGGCAGTACTGTCAGTGCTGGCTTGTGCAGGGCTACTAAAGTCAGCATCTGTGCTCCTTTCAGTGCGGGATTCTGATGTTTTCCTGGAAAGATTTTTTTCCCCACCTGGTTTCAGTTCCATTCTCACGTCTAATGCTCCACAGCAAGGAATTCTACGGGTAGATTGCACAGTAGGGGGAAGGGTATTTCCTTCATTTGTTTTAAATTTACCTATTTATTTTAACATATGAGCCCCAGTTCTCAAATTACTGCATAGTGTAAAGAGAAGGAATGATCAGCTTTTCTTATACCATTCATCATCTTAAATAGGCCAATTAAGCCCATGTAATTATCCTTCTTTCCAAGTTAAATAATCCAAGTCTTTGCAGCTTCTCATATGGAAAGTCCATCATGCCTCTAACCCATTGAAAATTATATGGTGCTAATTTAAAACATGGCCATTTGTAACATGTGTATCTATGTCTAAATCTACTGATGCTATGCTTGTCAGCTGATTAAACATGTGTAATGCAGACAACATCACTCCAGCATTTTGTTCCCACATCCAGTAATGAAGGGGTTGTTAAAGCAATTTGTATGTGCTGAAGGTGGTCTGACACCTTCCAGAGGGCTAGGAGCCATGGATGCTTACAAAATTGCAAGTACATTTTACTCCCCAACCTCCAGAGACAGAGGGCTCCTTGGCTATGTCCACACTGTTCTGTCCTCCTGCCAGAGTTTTCCATTGCACTGATGCAGCCCCAGATAGAGGAAATTTCTGTTATTTTTGCAGTGCAAATAATATCGAGGGCCCCCAGCTGAGATCAAGGCTCCATTGTGCTCGCAACGACAGAAACCCATCCTTACAGACAGTCCTTGCCCTAAAGGGCTTAGAGTCTAAATAGAAGAGACAGATAAAGGGTGAGAGAGAAAATAAATTTGGAGTGACTTGCGCAGCTGCTGGAACAGCTGCTTTCAGAGGGAACCAGGAACAGGACTCAATTTGGAAGGACTCGAGCCTGTGAATTTGCTACTGGGCTGCCTTGCTTGGCTGAGCCTTTGCCACGAAAGGCTATTGTGGAAGCTGATGATTTAATCACCGCATCTTGAAAGCACCTGGTCATGGAAAGCTTTGGGAATGGGGAAACTAAAACACAAAGAATTACTTGGTGCCTTGGCACCATTATATTGCATCAGCTGCTGTCGTGGTAGAGGCAGCACAATTGTTTCAGAGAAGATCTGGTGTGGGAAAAGCCACGCTGAAAGAAGTGCAATGTCTCCTGTGGGCACAGATAAATGATTTATGTTAAACATGCAGAATTCAGGTCACATGAAATCTCTGGTGAACTTCTGAGCAAATGAGCACTAGTAGCTCACTTAGCAACAAAATTAAAGAATTAAATAATTTGGTCTTTGACCAAAAATCCTAGGAACGTTTAAATTTGAACACAGATTTTATTGTCTCCTTCCACTCCAGCATGACAGCTCTGTGGTTGAGTCAGATACCACGGCATCCCACAGCTGACACAAAATGCTGACTGATAAATGAAAGGAAATGGAGGGAAGCCTGTAAGTGAGGGAGTCCCACTGCCAGGGACTCGTACCACTTCACCCCCTGTAGTCATGCCTTGCCAGACAGACGTCTCTTCTATCAGCTACCGAAAGCTATGGGAGGATCTGGCCTCCCACGCTGAGTATCCAGGTAACAGACCATTTTCACCAGTATGAAATGTATGCACCTCCCATGCTGTTTTAAACACACTAGCGAAATCTTTCTCTTCAAGGCTGATAAATTTGATGAGATTTCCTTCCTATGAATGTGTTACTCATCCATAAAAACCACATCCTACTCACTTTGCCAACCACAGACAGCACAGAATTTAAGGCAGATGTGCCCAACTGCGGCCATTTCCCCAGTATCCAGGAAGACTTCCCAGTGTGGGCATCTCTGCCCAGATCTGCCAGGGTGCTACCACATACCTGGTTATCTCTAGTCACTCTTCATTTTGCTGGCTGTCTGCATTTCTGAAGGACAGAGTAGTACAGCAGCTGTGAGGGTTGCTGTGATCTCTGCAGAAGATTTCCTCTTCTGAGACTCTTTTCCACCCTCTTGCTCACAGCCACTTCAAGAGACAGCCTCCTCCCTCCCACTCTCTTTGAGATGGAAATGACTGATCCAGCTCCTACTTGATTTTTTTTCAATAGGTAGTAAGCTCTTCTGCTTATGTGCACTGCCTGGTCTCTGTTTCATGCTCTCCCACCTCAAGCACCGACCAGCAAACTAGGTAACCTCACAGATTTAGCACTTGGCACATCCTCACCAGTGACACAGGTGGCATGTCTTCCATGCACAGCAGCAATTACTAACCAGCAGATATGCAGCCCATTCAAAGACTAGATTTACAATAACATGCATATAAGATTTTACAACCCTTTATTCCTGTAGCTGGGCATATATTGGATTCAGAGGCTCATTTTCCTCAGGTGCTACAACCTTCCTGCAACATTCCTCAGTTTTCTCTCAGTATATTCACCTCCTCCTCTTTAAATCATAACCAAAAAACCTCTCACAACTTCCAGGTTCTCAGTCTGGGCAAAACATGGAATCATAGAATCGTTAAGGTTTGGAAAAGATTACTAAGATCACCAGGTCCAACAACAGTTCACTCCCACCATGCCCACTGACCATGTCCCTCAGTGCCATGTCTCCATGGTTCTTGAACACCTCCAGGGAAGGTGACCCCACCACCTCCCTGGGCAGCCTGTGCCAGAGCATCACCACTCTTTGGGAGAATGAATTGTTCCTTATACCCAACATGAACCTCCCATGGTGCAATGTGGGATCACCTCTTGTCTTGCTGCTGTTACCTGGGAGCAGAGACCCACTTTGCTACAACGTCCTTTCAGGAAGTTGTAGGGAGAAATGAGCTCTCCCCTGAGCCTCTTCTTCTGACCAAACAACCCCCAAGATCCATCCAGCCTGGCCGTGGGCGTCTCCAGGCTTGGGGCACCCACAGCTTCTCTGGGTGACCTCAACACACTCATACTGAAGATTTTCTTCCTCATATCTCATCTAAACTTATCCTTTGTTTGGTTAAAGCTGCTCCCCTTGTCCTATTGCTATAATCTCCCACAAAGAGCCCCCTTCCCATCCCTCCTGAAGCCTCTTTAGGCATCACAAAGCCCCTACAGGTTCTTCCCAGACCCTTCCCTCCCCCAGCTCTCAGCCTGTTCCTATACCACAGCTCCTCCAGCCTCTGAGCACCCAACAGCTCCATATCCTCAAGGCTCTGAGGCCTCAAGGCCTCCCCTCATCCAGGGGCCTGCTAGGCTCCAAAAACCAATAAAACATCTATATAGCCAGCCGTGGATAAAAAAGATGAACACCTTATGGAGATATCCCTTGTAAATTATTTTTCAGATGCTCTTAAATTAATTTAGCAAGCATGTCTTCCTTCATATCTAGTTTGACCTAATGACAAAGGTACAACAGAACCTGTCTTTTTCCCTCTAGCCACAGATACACCCTCCAAAGTGAAAGAGGAAAAAGAACACTTCTTAAAGGTGATGCAGACCATTGTAGATCTGATCCATAGTCCAGAGGACTCACACTCCCATATCTTTTCTGTCTAGCAAGGCATCCAAAACTGGCACACTCCAGACACAAAGACGTAGGCTTGGTGGCAGAAAACAGGTGAAATGACACCAGCCTTGAGAAGGATCTCTCTAGGGTAGCTTTGTTCCACTGCCACTACAATACAGGGTCCTCTCTTAGCTGAGAGAATGTGAAAACTCTCAGAAGTAAATATCCTGCCAGTGTGGTTGTGAAAACCACAGAGAACAGCCTATCTATGTCTACAGCAGGACTTTATTGGCATAGATTCATTGGCTGGGCACATCTGATGTTTTTCATGCTCTTAGCCAGAGAAGCTGTGCCAGTAACATCTCATAGCATAGAGTTCACCACAAGTAGCCCATCGTAAATGCACTCAAGGAATCGCACAGAATGGTCATTCAAAAAAGATGTTCCCCAGTTCTCTGCTAAGTTCTTGTTGGCTGCAGATACGTAGCAAAGTTAAAAATAAATAAATGAACCAGTCTGCCAGCTACTTAATGTGAGTCAACAGCTGTTTCTTTGTGCTAGTAGGATCTCCAACCAGAGGTCATGATGCAAATTAATTTTAGCAGCACCCAGCATTCTCCCTGATGAATATGATTCTTTTGGATCGGTCCTGGGTCATGTAAGAGTCAAGACAAAGCATTTTCACCAAGTTATTTTCTTGGGACAAACTCACTACAAAGCCATCCCTTGCCAGAATTACGTGACACAGAACAAGATACTTTCCCTGGGTTAATCATTTAAGATTTAATTCTCAGCTTATAAGAATGGTTCACACCGTAACAGAGACTATTTTCAGGGTTTATCCTCTTCCTCTTTTTAAACTGATTTTCAATTCACTGTTAGTCTGTGTTGCTTCTGCTATTCATGGAGCACAGCCAAGTGAAACCAGGACCCGCTATGCTGCTGATTTACACTATAGAATCATTATTAGCTGAGCACTGCATTGGCATTCCAGTCATTCCAGAGTGCAGCTAGTCTCCTGTGTATTTATTCATACAAAATAACAACAGGGCTGGTGAAAAATGCCAGAGTGACAGCCCTGTGGAGAGACGAGGTCCTTCATGAAACTGTGGGATAGGAATGACAGAGCCAACGTGCACCACCCCTTCCCCACACCTCCCACATGCTCTGTGGTCCTAATCTGAAGGCTGTCTGCACCTTGCAGAGTTCAAGTCCAAGGCAGAGCACTCTCCAGGCCTACTTAGCTTTCGAAGAGATGTGCAATTTCTGCTCTCATTGTTGGTGATCTTTCATCACTCTTATGCTAAAGAAGACCCCAGCAAATATATACTCATCAGATGACCCTCCTTTATTCACTAGGACAAATGCACAAAATACGTATGATGATTTAGAACTCTCAGACTGCTTATCATGGAAGACTTGGACATGTAATTCACAACTCCAAGTCACCATTACAGTAGATCTGAAGTCTCTAAATGATGCAACAACTTGGCTCAGCAGCCAGAGCACACTGCTCACTCTGCTTTCAGGCCTTTCCCTCCCATTCTTTTGTAAGAAGGAAGCATCATGATAGATTATTAATGTTATGAAAAATGTTCTCTCAGATACAAGGGAGTATAGCAGGGAGGCAATTAAAATCTCCCATTGTGCTAAGAGTTGTGCAAACATTGAAACAATGGTCCCTGGCATGGGGACCTCACCACTGAGACACTGAAGACAATGACTGTCATTCCAACCACCTATTATAAACTTGGTGCATTCATTTTAAGTGTGAGTCATAGCTTAAGTTTTTGCATGAGCCAAGGAAGATGCTTTCAGAGAGTGACTCAGAGCACCTAAGTTACGTGGCAAAAATTCATGTGCTACACGTTTTGTTCTGAAAGTAATACCTCCCATTTGTTTCCATGGAAGCTACAACAGATGCAAAGAGCACAATAACACTGCTTGATATAGGAAATTCTCAGCTGCAAAACACTGTCTTTAAACATAGTCATCACCATGAGCTATGCATTTTCACCAGCAATAAACAAGAGCCTGGAATTCCGCGCTCATAAAAACCTGCACCACTGGAGGTGACCCTCTGTTGACGTCACCATTGCTGAAATGCACCACCCAAAGCCTCAGTGTGCTCACACCTGCAGTTTGGTCTCCATAAACCTTTAGCAAGAGTCAGTGAATGTCAATGGGTGCCATTTTTTTCTGCATGAAGGAATGCCGTGCCACACCTTTGCTTCATACACACTTCCGTGTCAGATGCCATTGTGTCAGCTTGCCCCTCTGCTGCCATCTGTCACACAGCAACAAAATGTAATGGAATATTGGTAGGAAAGTTCATCCTCTACTGCCATCCCACCAACTTCAAGACTTCTGCACATGAGGAGATTTGGAGCGTTTAAGTTGAGCTTTCCCTTCTCCTGATCGAAATCTTTTCTCTTTACTGATCACAGAGGGGGAGTCAGGGGATATAAGTTCATTAGGCTAAAGTTACCCCTCATAACACCCTTGCAGCCAGCAGGAAGAACAGCACTCAGCTGATTAACTTTGTGTTGTTGCCCACTAAATTTATTAATGGACATAAATTGCCCTCCACCCCGCAAAAAAAAAAAAACAATTGTGGGTGGGGGGAGGGAGTGGGTGAATCCACTTACAGGAAAGCTAACATCTTTCCACAATTCAGCCAAACGTACTCGAGAACAAAAATGAAAAACACCCAACCTTTCCATAAATTTGGCATCTCCTCTCAGGCAGCTCCGTGATTTACACTCAAAGCAGGACCCTGCAAAGCCCCAGCCAGCACAGTGCTGGGCTGGTTGAGCACGAAGCTGGTCTGTGATTTCGGTCTGACCGTGGGGCAGATGCTCAAGCAGCTGATTTCCCAAGCTGTGAGCCAGTCCTTGTTCTCCCAGGTCACACACCTTTAAGGAAGGCAGTACCCCTTGCTTACAGCAGTTGAGAGAAACCACAGAAGTCAGGGCTGCCTCACAGCACTCAGGGGCACCTTGTGTACCACCGCCGAGTCTTCTCCTGTGTGATGCATAACACAGGGCTAACAGTATCTACCTCTTTCCTTTCAGCTTTAGTCAACCAATGCTCGCAGAGCACTCAGACGCTCTCAGATTGAATGTGCTAATGGAAGAGCAAAGTGCAATCCCCGCCACACGTGTGCCCTCCCTCTCCTTGTCCCTCTCCTCGCGCTGCAGTGAGCGGATGCTGCTCCACCATGACCTTCTATGGCGGTGTTGCCGCAGCCTATTCCTTCATGGGGGCATCTGGGCTGACAATGAGAAGCTCCTTTTCCCACATAATTGAAAGGAATTTCTGATTATGCGCAGGGATGTCAGCAGTGCGAGCAGCTTGGACGCCTTCCAGCCGCAGCCGGATCCAATGACAGTGCTGCGATTTCTCCTTTTTTG
Source organism: Numida meleagris (assembly GCF_002078875.1). Taxonomy (NCBI): domain Eukaryota; kingdom Metazoa; phylum Chordata; class Aves; order Galliformes; family Numididae; genus Numida; species Numida meleagris. The sequence goes on from NC_034438.1 coordinate 2,575,678, forward strand.
GCACTCTACTTGTGAACTTTCTGCTCCCTTCTGGGAGTGATTTCTCAAGATAATATGCTGCTGCTCCAGCTCTTCTCTGATGGCCTAGATTTATAGCTTCTGCAAGGCATGAGAGGGGAAGGGGTGGGGAGAGGCAGGGAGGATGAAAGTGGAGAGGGAAATTATTTTCTGGTTGGGGTTTTATTATTTTGGACCCACTCTGCTCCGGTGACTGTCTCCAGGCTTTGCACAAAAATAGCCGGTCGTTTCCATCTCTGTAATGCTCCTCACTGCCTACAGTGAAAGGTTGAAAGTACAGACATGTTTTTTTGGCCTCTCTTTATTCCAGCCCCAGTGAGTACGCGGTACAGAGCGAGCACTACATTTATCTCTGACCTTTTCCCCATCTCTTGCATCTGTTAACAGAATAGCGCAGGGGATGTCCCCAGCCTCCTCTCCCACAGGGCAGCTGATACTGATGCCTTGATTTACTTTATCTCGATCCTTCCCGACTTGCCTCAAATCTTTCCAAATGTATAATTTATCTAAAGCGTTCATGGCTCCAGCGACACTGGGGAAAAGCAAAACAACCACCCCAAAAACCCCAGCCACTGATTTTCAGGGAGAAATATTTAAAACTTCCAGATGCTGCGCTCAGAAATTTAGTAATGCCGTAATTAACTAGGACAAAAATTTCTCTCTCTGGGCGTGCTAAACAGCTGAATATCCTCTTTCCCTCGTGACTTCAGTCTATTGATGCTCCGACAGTATCAGATCTGTATCATCCAAGGATTTCATCCACCTCTCATAGTACCCCCAGGAAGATGAGACAGTGCTGCCAACCCCGTTTAAAGATGGGAGATGAAGGCACAATATATATCTAAGGTAGACCAGGTGAGTCAGCTTTTGAATATTCCTGTTCCCAGTTCTTATAAAGGCAGTTCATTGATGTCTTATAGGATTTCATCTCTAATCCTGTATGGCTAAAAGCTGGGACAAATGCTGCTCTTTGAAGCTTAGCAAGGTCACCCAGGAAACATAGAGCAGAGCAGCAAAATGAGCCTTTATATTTCACAAATGACCTGGTGAATAACATGTGAACATGTGAACAACCCTGCGGAGAAGGTCTTGGGGGTCCTAGCAGATAACAAGCTGGACATGAGGCAGCAGTGTGCGCTTATAGCCCAAAAGGCCAACTGCATCCTGGGCTGCATCAGCAGAGAGGTGGCAGTGGGCAGGGAGGGGACTGTCTCCCTCTGCTCTGCCCTCGTGAGGCCCCATCAAAAGTACTGTGTCCAGGCCTGGGACCCCCAGCACAAGAAGGATGCGGAGCTGTTGGAGTGGGTCCAGAGGAGGCCATGAGGATGATCAGAGGGCTGGAACACATCTGCTATGAAAACAGGCTGAGGGAGCTGGGGGTGTTCAGGCTGGAGAGGAGAAGGCTTCAGGGAGATCTCACTGCAGCTTTCCAGTACTTGAAAGGAGCTTACAAGTAGGAGAGGGATGGCCTTTTACACAGTCTGTTAGTGACAGGACAAAGGGAAATGGATTTAAACTAAAAGAAGGGAGATTTAGGTTAGATGTTAGGAAGAAATTCTTTACTCAGAAGGTGGTGAGGTGCTGGCACTGGCTGCCCAGAGGAGCTGTGGATCCCCCATCCCTGGAGGTGCACAGGGTTGGAAGGGGCCCTGGGCAGCCTGAGCAGGTGGGGGTAACCAGCCCATGGCGGGGGTTGAAATTGGATGGTCTTCAATGTCCCTTCCAACTCAAGCCTTTCTATAATTCTTTGTGCACCCCTTTGTGAGAGGTTTGTCCCTGAAGTGATGGCATTGATAGGAAAGGCAGTGGTACAGAGCAGCTCTCAGAGTTGTTTATGTACTTCATTTCAGCCTTGGTGCTTTACCAGCAGCTCTAGGGACACAAAAGCACTCCTGAGATACCCACTGGTTTTAGCTACCAAGGCATTTCAGTTCTTCAGGCTGCATCTCGAAAGGGAAATTGTTCTGAGAAATCTGCCTGTGCTCAGCTTCACATTTCTCATCATCTGGGATAGTGAAATTGCCAGTGCTGAGTGCTCTTCTCCAGGGGTCACGGCTCAAATCTTACCTCTCTGAGAACAATTTGTCTGGAGACTGACATGAAAAATTTGTAGTTTTTCTTTTCCCTGTTTATCCTCACTGTTTGCATCCACAGGAGTCTCAGGCTCCCCCACCCTATAAGCTTTTTACAATTACATCTGGTAATCTCAAGTAAGCCGATTCCAGGTACTGAGGCCTAAGGAAAGCTTTTGCATATGGAGGGATGTAAAGCCAAATGGTACTGCAGGATAGAGCACAGCGCTTTTTTATGAGGACCAGAGAAAATCATCTTAAAGGTCAGGACAGGAGAGAGCTCCACTATGCTGATGCTTTGAGTATTCCAACACGAAACCACATGCTTTGCCTGTAACGATACGTCTAATTAAGCATCACCAAGAATCAGATCGCACTTGCGTTCAGAGCAGAAATAGAGGTGACCACTTGGTGCTCCCTGAGCCTGGGTAGGGGGGCAGAGGCTGTGATTGAAATGACCTTATACACAATCAGTCAGAGGAGTCAAACAAGTCCTCAGCAAGGATTGGTCCAGGATGATGGGAAGCCTCTCACTTCCTCTAAGAAATCAGAGTGAACAAAGGCACGCTGACTGGCTGAGGAAATTATATTTTATTCAACTTATCAGCATGTGAAAGATAACGGAAATGAGCTGCAGAAGCGAGTCCCATTCTCTTCTGTGATGGCAATTTCAGAGACAGGGGATAAATACTGCTACAGACCCAATGCCCCTGACTGTCAATAGGTCCCATGCCACCGTGGGCTTCCTACCTGGCTTTGTAGGGTCTGCCTGCATTGGCACAGCATTCCCCACACGCAGCAAAGTGAAAGAAAGGAGGACTCAGGCATCTATACCAGGAAAAATAACACAGCTTTGAGTGCTGTGATTTACATTCCCTTATCTATAAAATGAGGTTACCAGCATCTCCTGGCAGCAGAGGAGGGATGTGAAGGACAAGGGGATCTCCGTACTGCAGTCAATCCCTGCTGCCTCCCAGCTGTGTGAAGGGCAGGTTGTACGCACCAGGCAAACAGCCATCCCCCTCTCACCTGGAGACTTCTCCGTTGAATGCATTTGTGCTCAAGATGCTGTGTGCATCAATGCAGGCAAAAAGAAAGCAGAGACGACCCAGCCTTGAAGCCACATGACATTTCTGGGTGCATTGCTACCTTAGCGTCTCGTTCCCCTAAGTAAGGAGAGACCACACACCAGAAGTACTAAAAGCAAAAGTTAGGCTCAAGGTTAGTGTGGCCAAAACCAAAATGTTTACTAGCATGGTAGTAAACATTGTACTGGCAAGTAATACCAATAAAAAGTGTTTTTGATGTATGCAATACTTACAGGTATATGCATGAAAACATGTGGTGAGATCTGGGGGCATAATAAAATGGCGGTGTTAGTTAAACCCAGCAGAAGAGTGTTTGCTGGCTGTGCTGGGGTGAGGGGTGAGTTTTCCCACTTTAACTGCTTCCCTGCTGTCCCCTTGCTTTAAAAAATGGATTTTACTTAAAGTCCAAAGCCCTTGGACTAACGGTGTTTCCCAGCAGCACACCTTCCAACCCTGCAGACAAGGCACACTTCACCCAGGGAACGGCATTGACAGTGGTGTTTTAACACTAAACCTGATTTGGTTTAACAAGCCTGACCCAGGTGCAAGTGCTTATAGATTAGTAAGTCCTTGTGATTACACTGACAGCAACCATAAAATTAAATTGTATCGTACAAACTGCAAACAGGAAAAGATCAGCATCATCTAATTTACTCCACGCTAGTGTAGATTTGATTCCAGGCCAACTCCCTGAGAAAAGGAAGATGGAGGCTGTGGTTTGTTTGGCACATCCTTGATGCTTATGCTTCTTCTGTTATGCTTTCAACACCTTTTTGAAACATTTTCTCTCTCCTTTGTGCTTTGATTCTTGAGACACACCTCTGCGTCTTCTCTGAAAGGTGTATTCAAATCATTTTTTTTCTCCATGTAAAGGTCTCCCTTAATTATTCATATGTTTGAAAATAAATAATCAAACCTTTTGATGTATAGCTTACAAGAACATGGTTAAAGGTTTTCCTTGCTTGTATGCTTATATGATTTTGGAGTATGTAGGATTTGCAAAGAAGAAGTTCAGAACTGCCCCAGAGAAAGGTGATGGCAGGGGGAATCAAAATCAAAAATTTTCCTGCTATCTCCAATAAGCTAGACCCTCATTAAAGTCACAAGAAATAGCAACTATGCCCCTCCATTGGATTTGCTAGGAGATACAATTGATAGAGAAGGGGAATGCTCCTGTTTTGCCCTGTGCAGAGCTATCTGAAGAGCATGGAGATCCTGAGGCCTGCTCAGTGTGCAAATGGTATCAGGATCAGTATATAACCCTGCAGACGGGGCCTTCCTTCATTTGAGAGCTCTGATAAACAGAGTCCAGATTAGGCTATGTACAGCCTTCTGCCTTTCCTGAGCAGGAGTCATCGCTAACAGCCTTATGTGAGATGAAGTAGCCTCAGGGTTCTTTACATTTAACATCAAAAGCAGGGCAAAACAAATGAAATTATGGCCCAATAATGAAATTTGTATCTGTTGTAAATGTCCTTAGCTACATATCTGAAAATCCAGATACGGATGAGCTAAAAACAGCTCCAAAGTGAATGGTGAGGGAAACCTGTAACTTCTTTTTTAGTTTATGAGGAAAGAGATATCTGACAGTATATAAACCTCACAGAATATTTAGTTTTTGTTTGAGCTATAGAGTAAAAATAGCTTTCCATTCATCATGTGAAGGGCGGTACAGTGCGAGGCCGACTGGGAAGCTGCTCTCAGCCTCCAGCAATGTGATGTTTTCCAGTTCTGAGGTGGGGAAAGGGGAAGGTTGCTGTGGGGCCAGGTAATTTCTTATCACTTGAAATCTGCAGCACTGTGCCTCAGACTAATGGCCAAGAAACACTCCGCCTTGCAACGACCTAATGCCAGACCACTCTTTGTTGTGCTGTGATAACACACATTCAACTTCAGAAGAGCAATGGGGGTGGGGAAGTGACCTTACTCCTCTTTAGACACTCACTTGTTAATTAGCATTTCTTGTCAGTGCTCATGATGGTGGATCTCTGCCTATCGTTCTCAGGATGAAAAGGAACCAGAGGAACAAACAGGCAAAGCCTTTTCAAGTTTGTCCAAATGAGTCTTCTCCAAACGAGTGCCCATGGCTTCAGGTGCCGGGGCACCACACATCCCCTCCTTCTCAGCTTTGGAAGTCATCTGTTGCCCTTGTTATGGAGTCTGGGAACAGGTCACACTCCTTCCTAATCAGTAGCCTGTGGTGGGCAGCTAGAAAATTAGCAATAAAAGCAGTCAGGACTGCAAAAAAAAAAAAAGATTTCTCTGTCACTTTGAATGAGTCTCCTTTTCTCTGGGTCAGGGTTGATGATATTTCCCCAAGGGATTTTGTACACTATCCACATTTTTTTACGCTTTAATTATACTTATTTTAATATACGAAATGCTTCCTCTGTCTGCAGTACAGTTCCAATTGTTTTAATTTAATGGTCAGGCTTAAGTTACTCTGCTTTTTTTGGGTAATGCTGCAGTTTCAGGAGGGATTTTTGCAGCAGAAGATGTGAATATAAGTGAAGACATTAATGCAATAACCAGACCAGAGCGCATCCCTGAGACCGTTGGACCAAAAATGCATATTTTGCTAGTTAAAAACTGATAGGTGCTCTTGGACAAAACCCATCTCAGGTGCAGCATCACTCATTTCCATCAAGACTTTCAATGGGGAGAGCCACTGAAGTTTCCCCTAGACAAGACACAATGTACAGTACGACTGCTGGGTTCCCCATGAAGAAAATGTTGGGAGTCATTACTCTCAGTGAACTTGTGGCTCTGCAGGCTGCCCGAATCACAGGCTTGTGGCATAGTAAGATAACCAGCTATATCTTCTTCAGATCTGGCTAAAGGTGTTTTAAATAATGCCCTGCACGAACGAGAAAGTATTTTCCACTCAGGTGCGAGTTGCATCATCTCAGCTCTCCGAAGACTAAGGTTTCCTGTTTGTTAATGCCACTTGCCAAGGACACATTTTATTGCCTTTGTGTTACTTTATGTCAGTCAGGAATAAATCTCTGCAGAGCTTCTATCTCTCTCTTCAGCCGCACGTAACCTCATTTATATTCAACAAACTTTCCTTGCCTTCTCTCTCCCTCTCCTCCCGCCCCCTCTTCCTTCCGAGAAGGCATTTCAATGAATCCGTGCGGGCACCATTTAGCCCTGAAATGAAGATCTCTATTCAGAGGCTGAACAAATTCTCACCAGCTTCCTTAGACATAGGGCTAAGCTCCTCGGTTCCCTTCGCCCCTTTGTCTGCAAGTTTTTGGGGCCAGACTGCCAAGTTCAAGCGAGCTCCGATCTCTCCTCTTTCACAGGCCTCCTGATTAGTGGCTTTCTTTTTCCAAGACTATAGATACATTTATTAGAAATTCCTTTTTTTGTGAACACATTGAATGAAGGTATGAATGGAGATGCTAAGACGAAGAAAGTGAGAAGCTTAATATAACTTCGGCTTCTGTAGTTAATTAGATTTGGATGGCTTCAGAGGAGCAGCTGTATTTTTTTTCTAATTGAAGTTACATAAAGGGCTATTCAAAGTATTTTGGGTGGGGAGGGGAGACTGTATAATGTAAAGAAGCTATGAGATGGGTTTTGGAAATACACCCTCTCCCCTTCTTCCTTTTTTTGGAGGGGAGGGAAACAGTTGTGGAGAGTAGAAAGAGAAAAAGTGAAAAAAACGTCCTATCACCAAAGAGGATAACAGAATCACTGGTGCTGTCACTAATACTCTGCGTCTGAGGCACAAGGAGCAGGATGCATATTCAAACAGGAAGACTGCTTTTTATTTTTTTTTATTTTTTTTTTTTTGTTCAGAGATAATCTGAAATGCAGAAATCCGAAATGCATTCCTTTGCACATCCTGAATGCTAGATATCAAACTTTAAAAGGACATTGCCAAGATAAAGATCACTTCCAGCATTTCAAACATTTCACAGGGGGAAAAAAAAAATCAACTTGCTAAAAAGGAGGCATGGGTTTTGCAAGCCAAGTGATGTTGCAGCAGTCGCGCTCTTTGTTTACTCTTGGTGCTGCCTGGTGAAGGAAATGAGACTGGTCAGCTCCGGATGCTGGTTTGTGTCATGCCAGCTTTCTGGTCTTGCACCACACACACTGCAGCTGCCTCTGCAATCCCATCCCTGTGCAGAATCCTGGTCTTAATTGAATTTTTAAATACATAAAGAGATGCCCGGTAGCATTAGATTCTGCAAGCCTTCTCTTTCTTCTACCCTATCTACATGTTAATCCCAAGACACGTTCGGGAAGCAGCTCTCTTTCACCAAGGGTATTTCAGGAGCTAAATCTTCAGCTCACGCAGGCAGAGAGATTTCCACTGGCTGCAGTCATGCTGATTTTCCTCAGCTAAGCATGCAAGCCAGGGCTATGGGAGAGGGCAGCTGTCACTTCAGTTAGACCAGCACACTGCACTGCTTTCAGGGTGGTGACTGCAGGCTCACATCGACTGCATTGCTGAATCAATCAGCGTATTTTAGCCTTCTCACCTGAGTTATCAATGAGGTGAATCAGGCAGGAGAATTCCGCTCCTGGCATCCCAACAGATATTTACAGAGGTAGAACAATGGGAAAACAAAACAAAGAGATGGAATGCAGCCATTTGTCACTATCAAAGTTTTTGCAGTTCAGCAAGAAGTGACACTTGCAAAGTCCTTGTTTCCTCCGTTTGAACTCTCTGGTGTCTAAAAGTACATGCAGACTCACAGAAATATATATATATATATATATTTTTATTTGCAAAGAGAGGCATTAATGTGGGCATTACCCCTCTAATCATGTGCATGGTGGTCGTTTTTTTTTTTTTTGGAAAACTATAGGGAAATATCTCTGTCTTCAGTCCTTTATCAGTGATTGACTGATATGCTGGGAGGGAGTTATTTGTCAGTGTATCCTACCTTTCTCCTTTATTTCTCCTACTATGAACTAAATTTACAGAAACAAACAAACAAACAAAGCAAATGCCCCTAATTCCCCCAATAAAAATAACTAATAGGCCTTTTTTTTTTTCTTCCTAAAATGGCTGCAATAATTTGCTTTGGAAAAAAAAAAAGTCATATTGGCATGAGGTTTTGAATTGTTATTATTTTGAATTAAAAATGTTATGGAATTGTTGAAATGAAAAATTGCTTTAAACCAAGATAAGAAAACATTTAATATAACATTTCAGACTTCTGAGTGATTTTTGTCAAATTTGTCAACACATCCTTAAAACATTGTGAAAACAGGAAAAAAAAAATGTGTGAAAATTTTTCCAGCTACTTCATCTTGGATTCAGCTACACCAACCTTTTGTCAGTTCAGAACAGGATAAATATCATCCTTTCTTAAGACATTCATGCAGAAAAGAGAAAGAAGGAAAAGCTTGAACTATGCTGTAGATTTAATGGTTTGAGAAAAGGTATAGGTGCCTAGACTAATAATGAACAGTGATGATGGGTTTGCAGGAGGCACGGGGTGAGCTTCTGGGTTCAGTGCTCAGTGGATGGGCTGAGGGGAAGAAAGGACTGCCAGAAAATGTGCGTGGTATCATTCTCAGGAGACAGGGAGGCAGTAGAAGGGAACGAAGTTTGTGGCATTTGGTTTCTGGTTGGAAGACCAGTTTACTAAAGCAAGCAAGCCACCTCCAGCATGGTCATGATGCAGAGATGCTTTCTTTTACTGTAATCATCCTTGCTTGGTTGCTAGTGGCTCCAAGGTCTATAAAGTCTGAAAAGCAGAATAAATTATCCTGTCTGGAATTCATCACTACCACAACTGAGCTGCTTCCACAACACAAGATAATTCTTTTTCAACTAGATTATTTACCTCTAAATTGGTGATCAGTTATACCCCTCAAAAAAGTTTCTTAGTTAGTTCTTAACCTTTGCCTTTTGATTATCTCTGTTTTCAAAAAAAAAAGATAATTGTTCATTCTAAGTGCGTATTTGCTGCTGGGAAGAGAAGGGAGGAGAGACAATGGAGTTGGATATGGTTATTGGGAACTAAATGGATTACCCATGCACAAAGATTTTGGCTAGAAACATGGAGGAACATGAAATATTGGCATACTAACATAAACCTGGTCATTTGGAGGAAATAGAAATATGGCAGGAAAGCTCCTGTTGTAGGTTTTCAGAAAGATACTGAGAAATAAGATAAATCAGCACTCTCAAACAAAAGGAAATGGATGGTGGGAGCAGAAAGCTTTATTAATAATTTATTGAAAAATCACCAACAAAATTTTCCACTGTGCCTTCAGTAGATAAACTCAGTAGTAATTCTGGTCTAAATATCTGTGCCTTGAATTTAAATTCATTCTTTAAATATTTGCACAGGGACTTAAAAATTCCCTTTCTGTAAATATTCCCGACAGGATAAGGTGGAATATTGAAGTGTTTGCACACAAAAGGTGTAGTCACTGTGAAAGCAAATCCATTAAAATATGTTGAGCAAATATTCAGAGGAAATGAGAATAAAACGAGTGAAAACGGCTTTAGGAGGGTTTGGGAAAGAGGCAGGTGAAGTCATTGTGATAGTGCCATGTCAGATTAGCGCTCTGAGAGGGCTGTAGGGTTGGAAGCAGTTAAGACATTATTTACCCTTGCAATAAAACAAGTATTATTTTTACTCACATTAATCAGTGGACTTGTAAATCCATTAGAGAACAAAGCCTACGTATAATAGGAAGGAGAAAAATCAATGTAGTATAGTAAACTAGCAAAAATGAGTGAAACTAAATGAGTTTCTGTGATTTCCTACCTTTTCAAATTGCATTACTTATTAGAATAAACCCTTCAGGGAGTTAGCAGTAGACCTGACTGAAATACTGTAGAACAAATTGGTAACTAAACGGGGCATCAAAATAAAAGAGTAACTCAATAATATAATCCTTTATCCAGAAGTCCTAACTACTAATCTGACTCTATTGCCGAGCTGTCTGATTTGATATGTTTTTTTCCTAAGTGTATTCAGATTCAATTACCTTGATTGGAGAATTACATGGCACTCAGCTGGAAGTAACTCTACTGCAGTTGGGGAACTACAGCCTTAGGAATCAGCTGCCTTGCTCTCAGACATCAAGTTGCCAAGAGTTTGTGGTCAGAAGATAGCTAAGAAGGAATCTGGAGGTCTTCATAAATGCCGAGGAAGTGTTCAAGCTAATTGCATCCGTGACCTCCAAGAGATGGTCTCCAGATCAGTAGAGCAGTTAAAACAGAAGGAAGGTCCTGAAGGAGCCTTCATGAGACAGCTGTGGTCGGTGGGGACTGCCAAAACCTGCTGCATTGTCTGCATGTGAAAAAGGATGAGTTTTATTGGTGTTCAAATTACAGAAGTGCACAGAAGCTCCAACCAGGAAGCAGGCTTCATTACGGTGGGCAGTATAAGGTCCTGATTTGCCTCTGCTTCAAAGCTTTTCAGTGAAGTGCTGGAGGCAGCATCCTGATGGAAGGTAGAAGAGTACAGTCACTTCCAGAAAGGATCTTAAATCGCCTCACGCATTTGTCTAAGAAAGGCAGGGATGAATTTAGAACTAGGAGATATTTAAGACCTCACTAACATTGTAAAAGAGAGTGCAGACAACAAATCTAAATAACACAGACAAACAAAGGAGAAGGAAAAAGAAGTGGTTAAATAGTTTACTGAAGGTAACACAAGCATCAGAACTGTAAGTAGAAACCAGTTCATCCGAGCCCTCAGCTTTGTCCATGCTCTGCCTCCTGCTGCTGAGTCCCTTTGCAAGGCTGTGGCTAGCTCCTTTCTTTTTAACGCAGAGGAGAAAAATGACCTAGTGGTCCTTGCATGAAAATAATAACTGAATTTCAAATGTTTCAACAAGCTCAGCCTTCTATTGTCAGCCTGCTTAAAGGCCACTGGAGATAAATCATTCAGCAAGCAGGCAAACTCTTGTGGCAGGTATCCGCTGTCCGTACCTTCACATTCATGTGGTAATTTTACATCTGCAAGCTTGTATATTGCAATAACTCATGAATGAATAAACCCCTACCTGCTCGCACACAATGCTGTTTTAAGAGAATGCCATTTGGCAGACATCTGCAGTTTGAAGGAATTAAGAACATTGTTTTGCAGCAATAGAAAAGGATGAGGAATGAAAATACATCTCATCTGTGCCACATTGTTATCCTACAATTACAGTTGCTGTGTGTCCTCTCGTTTCTCTTAGATCAAAACATTTTCCACTGTGATTGTCTTAAGAAAGTCTCCTGTACTAAGAAAAAATTTACTTTGAATGCGTTAAGTAACAATGAAATTGAGTGACTGTGGTTGCAAATATTCATTTTGACTTGAATAGATGGTTCCCTTTAAATCTAGTTTTTTTGACTGTTCTGAGAGCAGAGCTGGCTAATGCTTTCTGTACAACCCTTGTGATTTTGAGATGGTTTTCTATGTCTTGTATTTCAAATAGTAGTCAGGTGGCTCCAAATCCTACTCTTGACACTGTAGACATGATCCATAGTTCTGCAAATGAGTCATGGGCTCACTAAAGCATGACCATGATTCTGTATGAAGAGCAGGTTTGAGAAAGTAGGTCTTATGTTCGCAGGTTGCTCATCACATTTGTCTGAGGTAAACATTATACAACAGGAAAGACAGACAGAGCCAAGATGTGCCATAGTGGGGTTGGGAGGGAATCCTATTCACATAGCTCTCACTGTAACATGGTCTGCACAAAAGCAGGAAAGGTAAAATGGAGTTTTTACTTTCAGAAATATTTCAGTGTTGACGCGCCTTGGAAAAACCAAGGGCAAGAGGTGTTCTTCAGAAAGATATAAGAGGAAGAAAATAAAGCATTCTTTTCAAATGTGTGTTGTCTCTGTAGTGGTGGGAAAGATCCATAGCATGGGCAGAAACTGGAGTAAGAACAGCTCCAACAAATAAACAGGCAAAATAATGGATGTTTGAGTAAAGCCAAGCTAAAAATTTTTGTTGACTTCACAGAATTATGGAAATGCTTGTGTTGGAAAGGACCTTAAACTCATCCAGTTCCAACCCCCTGCTGTGGGCTGGCTGACCCCACCAGCTCAGGCTGCCCAGGGCCCCATCCATGGCCTTGAGCACCTCCAGGAATGGGGCACCCACAGCTCTAGGCAACAGTGACAGGGCCTCACCGCCCTCTGACTGAAGAACTTCCTCCTAACAGCTAACCTAAATCTCCCTTTTTCTAGTGTAAAACCATTCTTCCTTTTCCTATCAGTATAATGCCTGAGGAATTTTTCTCTACCTTTCTTGCAGGCCCTCTTTAGATACTGGAAAATGCTACAGGATCTCTCTGGAGACTTGTCTTCTCCAGGCTGAATAATCCCAACTCTCTCAGCCTCTTTGTAGAAGTGGTGCTCTGGCCCTTTGATCATCATCACGGCACTCCTCTGGATTCACCAACAGATTCATGATCGTTTTGTCTTGGGGTTTGCAGGATAGAACACAGTGCTGCAAGTCGTGTTTCATAAGAGTGAAATAATGAATCAGTCCCTCAGTCTGCTAGTCACACTTTTGATGCAGTCCTGGATACAGTTGTCTTTCTGGTCTGTAAACGCACACTGCCATCTAACAAAGATCTTAATAAGAACAGCTGGTAAAAGAAGAAGTGGATTCCACCCACGAAACACAGGTTAGAAAACCAGGAAGATAATGTTGTTCAGCCTGAATGTTTTCATTACACCCTATACACTCCATTTACTGTGCTAGCATTCAAAATTATTATTTTCACTTTTATAATTTACTTTGGATATCACTGCTTCTGTCTTTGAAACAAGACTGCGTTCTCTAAATTATTTCTCCAACTCCATTCCTTGGTCTGTAAACTTCCTTCCCTACTAATAAAATCTTGCTAATCATCTTAGACCTGTGCAGCCACAACAAAAACTGTTTCCCAATTTGTATGAAGGGAGGGACAATGCTCCCAAAGATTCAACCAAAAAAACCTGAATAGCTGTCGGGCCAACCTAATCAATCAGCTGTGTGAAGTCTGTGCACACCAAAACAGAGGGGCAGCTTCATCACTGTTGGTCCACTTGATCCAGTTTTTCTGCTCAAGGTAAGCAAGCTAATAAATGTATGTAGGAGAATAATCCTCCATGTCCTGGTCTGTAATACGTTCTAGATGTAAAATGTATAAAGTTCAAGAGAATATTTTCAGCTTTGATGGAAGCAACACCAACAAGAAATTACATACAATAATGAAAACTATCCCTTTCCATACCTTATTTTCAGAGAATTTGAAGTGGAAAGTGAATACTCTGCTGCCAAAATATTGCTAGGAGAGTGTGAATGGCAGATTTCAGACAAACAGAGACAATAGTTGGGAGAAATCGCTTATACTGCTTCTGATTACGGATTTTTAACTGACCCAAATCGATTTAATGCTTGGAAAGCCTAGATGTGATAATGGTGATTCTAACACCGAAAAGAGATAGACGTTACAAAATCATCAAAGAAATCTTTTTCATTTTACAATTATTCTAAAGCAATAGGTATGGGATTAGATTAAACTACAGACAGAAAGTCCTTTGAAGATTGCTCTATCATCCTCCCAGTGCAGAATTGGTGCATTTTCAAAATTCTTCTTTCCACTCTCTTTTACTGGAAGAACAGAAGCTTTTCAGTAGAGCTACCTTTGGAGTCTATTCCAGGTTTTGAATGAGGTTTTCAATAGGATTTTCCTTCCTAATACTGAACATAATATTTTCCACTGCTTAATTTCATCCTATTATACCTAATTACACCCCCCTGAGCACTGTGAGACTATTCTTATCCCTCCTTTCAAATACTTACAGACAATTATCTTGTTGCATATCCCTATTTGCCAAGTTGTAATTATTTAGTTGCTTTTACCTTCTGTTCCATTTATTTGACTTTCCTGCTATCCAAAGGCTATCCAGTACCTTACTTAACAGGGAAGAAAGACTTGGAATGACTCATATTATTGTAAGCATATTAGCTTAGGTTTGCAAAATGTTTGTCTCCTCCTTGCAATTAGAGTCACAAGTATTCCATCACGTTTGAAACTCCTAGTTATTGACATTCTGTGGATGTTTATAAAAAATATGTGACTTTTTAATGGTTTCATAATTGATGCACTAGAGTTCTGCTGCTGAGTAGTGACTTCCTGGGTTTCTTCTTCCATTACATGAGGGAAAAAACAAAACAGCTATCTTACTGTTCCATGCTGGTGATGTCATCTGAGGATTCTTGACTAGGACTTTGGAATATCAATCAAGAAAGACTCTACATGAGGATAAATGTAAGACCAAACTTACTGGATGACTTCTGTAACTCCACATATTTGTGGTGCAGCTTGTAGACTACTGGCTTTCAAACATTTCCAAAGTTCTCTCAAAGACAAAATTTTACAGAAGAGAGGGAATAATAGGTGAGTAGATTCAACGTGAACTAAGTCACTAAGTTTTGAGTCAATTCAAATGTTCTGTTCTATGCAGATTCATGTTTTTTAACAAGAGCAGTTGTTTAGAAGACAAGCAGGCAGACTAGCCTAGACCCTCCATACGTATCTCTAGAAAGTGATGCGTATAATCCTATTGATCTTACTGCATAACATGCTCCTTGAGCATATTTTCAAGAACAGTAGAACAGAAAATTCTTCAGACACAAGCAGCTTTGGAAACAACTCACTAGACTGTGATACAAAACCTGAGGTATTAATGAGCGGTGGCACTAATGAAGCTTGTTTTCTTACCATTTCAGCGGCTTATTCTCCTCTCCTCTCCTTTTCCTCGCCTGCAATGAAAAGCTGCAATGCCATCTGTCCTCCTCTTACATCCTACAGCTATCATCTGGGGCAAGGCAACTTGCATGGTGCCAGAGATGTGCCACTGGCAACAAGGAACCCAGTTTGGAGTGACTCCTACTCACACCTCAGAATTTTCTCTGTGCTGCTGTTAGATCTCTTTCCTCAACCCACCTTCCAGTCTTACACACTTTTTAGGAGGTTAGGATCAACAGGATATTGATAAAAAGGTATAAATCCATCTTCAAATCTGACTGAAAGTGCCAAAAGATCCTAGAGTCCTCAAACAGAGAACACAGATGGACAAATGATAACATGATTGCAGAAGTCAATTTTTTTCCCTTCAGAAACTCAGCTAAAGAAAGAGCTAACCATTAAAAAAATCATAGTTTATTGTTATTATTATTTTTAATCAAGAACTTGCTATCATTTTCCACATTCCTAGCATGAAAACTGAGAAACTGAGAATCCAGGTACAAAGGCTAGATAAAAGGAGAAAATAGTAAAGAACTTTAATTAGATGGAAATGATACTGAATACATGTTCACTAGATACAAGCTTCAAAAGCCATAGCACTGCAAGTGTACAGGTAGAAGTCACCGTAGAAAGGGATGTAAGGTGGCTTAAACACAGGAACAGCAACCATGGCTCTGTTTTTCAATCAATAGGGCCAACGAGAGCTGATGGACCTCTGGTGCGATTGATTACTTTGAGAGGCAGTAAATAGAGATACTGACATTCAGAATGTGGCCAAAACAAAATTGCTGATCTCTTTTGTCAGCTTTATTTAGTGTGAAAACCCTCAGCAGCAGGTAGTAAGGGCTTGATATCCTTTTGTTTCCAGGGCTTTCTGTGGGGAAAACGACATGTTGTTCCAGGCTATTATATCATTATTATCATTACTATTTGTGTAAGATACTGCAGTAGAGAAAAAGGAGACAGCCTGCTCTTTCATGTAAGCAAAGTGAAACAGCCCTGTTGATACTTCAGATTAGAAAAGCTCAATTTTTTTAGCTTGAAATATGATTTGAAATTTCCAGTGGACAAGGCTCCTGCTAAGCATGGCAAGCAGCAAACATTTAAGCTCTGCTAAGGTAAACTAACCTGTTTTACATGCGGAAGGACCCAAAATTTAAATGCACCTGAATCTGAGCATTCCTCAAAACCATTTTATGTACATTATTTTATGGTATCTTCCGATCCATGGGATTCTGGCATATGAATTGCAGGGTAAGTCTGATGGCAAAACTTCCAATGATTTCAAAGATGCCAGGACTTCACTCATAGAAATAAGATCATCTTTCAAATCTCCTTGCTCATCCCCTGTGAATACAGGCGTGTGCCATCTGGTATATAGAATGATATAATGGTTTGGGTTGGAAGGGACCAGTTCCAGTCCCCCTGCTATAGGCAGGGACACCTCCCACCAGACCAGGTTGCTCACAGCCCCATCCAGCCTGGCCTTGAATGCTTCCAGGGAGGGGGCATCCACAACATCTCAGGGCAACCTGTTCCAGTTTCTCACTACTATCACAGTAAAGAATTTCTTTCTATATCTATTTCTTTCTAATATCTAGTCTAAATCTATGCTTTTCCAGTATAAAGCCATTTCCCTTCATCTTGTTGCTACCTGCCCTTATAAAAAGTCCCTTCCCAGCTTTCCTGTAGGACCCCATCAGGTACTGGAAGGCTGCTATAAGGTCCCCCCAATGCTTCTCTTCTCCAGGCTGAACAGCCCCAGCTGTCTTGAGTCTATCCCCACAAGGAGGTGCTCCAGCTCTCTGATCATCTTCATGGCCCTCCTCTGGACCCACTCCAACAGCTCCTTGTCCTTCTTGCATTGGGGGCCCCAGAACTAGACACAGTACTCCTGATGGGGTCTCATGAGAGCAAAGTAGAGTGGCAGAATCACTTCCCTCGACCTGCTGGTCACGCTCCTCTTGATGCAACCCAGGATACAGTTGGCCTTCTGGGCTGCAAGTACACAGTGCTGGCTCACGTTGAGTCTTTCATCAGCCAGCACACCTAAATCCTTCTCCTCAGGGCTGTCCTCAAGCCATTCTCCACCCATCCTGTATCTGTGCTTGGGATGGCCCTGACTGATGTGCAGGACCTCATGCTTGGCCTTCTTGAACTTCATGAAGTTGGCATGGGCCCAACTCTCCAACCTGTCCACGTCCCTCTGGATGGCATCCCTTCCCTCTAGAGTGTCAGCTGCACCACTCATCTTGGTGTCATCTGCAAACTTGCTGAGGGTGCACTCAATCCTATTGTCCATGTCACGTACAAAGATGTTAAATAGCACCTATCCCAGCATAAATCCTTGAGGAACGCCACGCATCACTGGTCTCCACTTGAACATTGAGCCATTGATCGCAACCCTCTGAGTGCAGCCATCCAGCCAATTCCTCATCCAATGAGTGACTCATCCACCAAATCCATTTTTCTCCAATTTGGCCTTCTACAGTATCCTTCTACAATTCAGGTTAAGGCATGTGGGTTTAATCTGAGAAAATAGCCCAACATCTGACAAGACTTTGGAGCTAGGATATAAATCTTGAATTAAATTCCTTTGTTGCTGGGCTCTGTTTGTGGGAAACTATTTACCTTTAAAATGATGCACTTTCTCAGACCTGTCACTGTAAAGCAGACCCACACCTCACTCTATAGGTTCTGTTAATGGACCTGAATAAGTTTTATTGGAAGGACTGCATGAAAATCGAAACAGTCATGCCAGCTTTGATGGTCCAACCAGTGAAGCTGCTGATGTTAGGTCTTCCAAGGAAAGGGTACAAGCGAGCCCATAATGGATACTATAAAGATACTGTCCACAGCACAAATGTCCTCCTAATCCATATGACTACAATGCAGACATTACAGTCTCCTTTTACACTGGAAACCTGCAGCCTTATTCTTTCTTTCCCTCTCAGAATATCCTCTTAGGATTGTTTTTTGGGAATATGTTTGTTCTTCTCTCCTGGCTGAAAGGTCAATCTTCCTTAACCTCCTCAAGTAGTAGGCAATACTAAGATGGTTTGGAGAACATTCTTTCCCTATGTAATTTAAAATGCCATTAGGGAAAAGAGAGAAAGTAATTGAAGTGGTGGTCGCTTTCAGTGCTTTTGTTTTTGCTTGCATCTTTTTACCTTGAGGGCTAAGAAAACCTGTGATATAAGTATATAAACTTAAGACAATTTTCTGAAATTGATGAACCTCTGAATTTTTACCAGAGGGTCTGAAGATGAAGAAATAATTATGTCTCTAATTACAACTCTGATTTATATCTGTGTTTGTCTCTATTTCTCATCCATGTCAAAGTCCTCAAATCTCTTCTTCGCCACTATAAGCTTAATTGTAATACCTTGAACACGAGCTTCTATATAGACCTTAATATTTTCAAGTAAAATTTTCCCTTATAATTATTTTAAAGTACCATGACTGTCCATTAGGTGAACGGCAGGGAGACATACTGACATCTGTTCCTTTTTCAGCAGTACCCCTCCTTCTCCACCATAAAGATCGTTCCATCTCACAAGTTCTTTCCCTTTCCTGTAGATAACTACAAGCTCTAGTACCACCACCCCTAAAGACTAGCAAACCCTCTGTCTGGAAGCCAGCTATAAGTGTTACACCAATATACATAACTCTGTTCAGTCCTTTTCTTGCCCTGCCCATGCTACGGATCTAGCTGCTTGTGACTTCTGTTAAAATACACACCCTGCTTATCTTGAAGGTATCAGGCACAGTCTGTCTGAAAACAACCCTGATTGTATGGCAGCAATAACAGATGGCAGCAAGTCAAAGAACATTATAGATGTCATTTGCCAAAATAATTTTCTTAGAACTTGTGGACACTGAATTATTGGCATAGAATTTGGGTTTTTGGGGTGGGTTGTTGTCGGTTTTCTTCAATACAGTTTTCATTATAGTATTGTACTGGTGAAGTTTTCTACAAGCTGTCATTATATTTTGCTCTGTAACTCTTCCTAGAGGTTCCTTTTGGGACCTGAATATGACAGGCATTTAAGTGAGAATTAATCTCAGAAATCTTTAGATATTGACTATGGACTGATCTGAGCTACTTACCTTGAAGTCCCTTTGGATACAATTGAGAGGAAATCACCACCAAACGGTGATTCAGCTGACCTAGAAGTGCTTTATCCTTAAAGTACTCATTTCCCTTTACTGATTATAGAGGAAATCTAAACACCTAATTTAGAGAAAGAGCCACTAAAGGCAACTATCATTTTGTGAGTGTAAACCTGTCCAAAAGAGTCAATTGTCCTCAAGAAATCATTCAAAATGGGCTACAAATATAATAGGCTATTCTCACTTACAATGAATTGGTTCTGAGATGCGTGATTAGCCACAGACATGGGGAAAATCACCTATTAGTAAGCACAACCATTCTTTTTCAGGGTTCACAGCATGGGAGAATTTTAAGGAAAGAGCAGCGAAGGTGAACAGAGCAGTTTCTGAGGAAGTTTTCAAGGAATGCCTTGTGTTCCACTGTGAGAATGTGAGAAAAATAATTATTTCTTGTGAAATTTAATAAAAATGTTTTAACTCTGGCATTGCAAGTAGGAGTGGAGGGCACAAGGAACCACCATTCTGGTGATATACATTGTACCTAGTGGCAATACAACATCAAAAGTCTTAGATAGAAAGAAGAGTGTTTTGAAGCAATGAAAAAGGAAGGACTCTTGGAAAGATTCATGAAAGGAAGAACTGTTTTCAAAACATCAGGCAAACAAAATGTTTTTGGCTAGCGTCTAGAAGTAAAATCCTGTTTTTCCATTGCTATTGAATTCCTACTCCACTACAAAGGACTTACCTATCTTGCTTTCCTAACCACTAACATTTGCATGTGTTTTGGGTGCAGTTCTCACCTTACACTAATAGCTAGTGATGCACCCTTAAGTGTATTGAAATACCATAGGTTATTCAGGAAAGACACCAGAGCCTTCCCTGACTATACCCTGCTTGCCAGCTTTGAGGAAGCACACATGGGATAGGAGACTCTATGGAACTTTTCAGCTCAGTGAATCATTCAGCCACTTGGTGAAATCATTAGGATGGGCACCAACAGCTAAAGGAGATCACTGTCTCAACAGTGTCTAGCTGAAATTTCCCTTGTTGCATTTTTAGCTCAGCATTACTTGCTCTGTGCATAGGAGGAATGAAGAACTAAATATAGGCCATGGTCTTTCACGTACCTTGGGTTTGTTAAACCTCCAGTCTTCCTTAAATCAAGCAACACCAGTTTTTCAGTCCTCCTTTGAGCATAGGTCAATCTGAAAGTAATACCTCCTATTTATTTCCTTGGAAAATATAACAAATACAAAGAGCACGATAACACCACTTGATAGGGCAAATTCTCAGCTACAAAACACATTTTTTCAACACAGTCACCACCGTTACCTGTGCATTTTCACCAGCAATGAAGAGCAACCTGCATTCCATGCTCGTAAAAATCTGCACAAGCAGAGGTAACCCAATGTCGTTGTCGTCACTGCTGAAATGCAGCACTCACTGCCTCACTGTGCAGACATCCACTGTTTGGTCTCCATAAACATTTAGCAAGAGAAAATGAATGTCAATGGGTGCCATTTTTTTTCTGCATGAAGGAATTCCGTGCCACACCTTTGCTTCATATGTGCTTCTGTGTCAGACACCATTGTGTCAGCTTGCCCCTCTGCTGCCATCTGTCACACAGCAACAAAATGTAATGGGATACTGGTGGGAAGGCTCATCTTCTACTGCCATCCCACCAACATCCTTCTTTGATATAGTGGGCCAACATAATAACATAGGAGGCACTACTTTCAGAGCAGACCTCATAGATTGTACTGTCAAGATCTCATTCATTCTGATCTGCTCTGGACTGTCTTCAATTATGCTACATCTCTCTTGATGTTCACTGAACAAAGTGATCTGGATCTGCTGAATGTGAAGTAAAAACAAATAATTCTGCAAAGCTGTGCTGGAATGCAAGAGGCAAAGATTGCGGTTGAGAACGAGACAATTATGATAATAACTTCTTATCCTCAATCTATGTATGCTCTTGGGAGTTGTCAGCTGAGCCCTAAGGAATGCTGAGCCACTGGTATTCACCATCTTTATTCAAATTAAACCACATAAATAAAAAGTGCCAACAGACAGCAGCCTTTGAAGATACTGAATCTAAAATGCTCGTTGCCTTTCACTGCAGTGATTTATTTTCACCTAAATAAGAATGAGATTTTGGAGACCAGATAAGGTTGGGGGCACACGTGAGCCTGCACCTGGGAAGTGCTCCTTGTTCTAGGCATTGGAGCCTGTAGGCCTTGGTAATCCTCCACTAAAAAGACATAGTTTTACCTCAGTGCTCTACTTGCTGTGAGCAATTTGACTTCTGCAATTACGAGGGGCCAACACACATCACAGCTAAGGGACATCACATTCTTTAGTGGGCATGGTGGGGTTGGATTGACAGACTAGATGATCTTAGTGGCCTTTTCCAACCTTAGTGATTCTATGACTCTAAAAGGTGACACAGCAAGTCAGTCACATGTTGGGAAGAGCATCTTGGTTTTCCACATAAACTCCACCTTCTGAATTTTCCAACCTTCCATCATCTCTCCAGCCTTTTAACTTGCCTGCATCCTTTCAGCAACAACTGGTGGCTTTTATGTTCCCTTTTAATTCCTCTAGACAGGTGATGCGTGTGCATGGTGTCGTACATCCATCCCCTCTGCATGATTTCTGGCTTGGTCTCTCAAACACCACAAACTTCCCACACCACAGTTTTGCATTTTCTATTTTTCTTTTCTCTTCTTCTTCACAAAAAGTTTTCTGCAAAGAAATACACCCAAATATCTGGTAAAGCCAGTCTGGACTCAGTTTTATCTAAGCTCCATTCTCTTAAATTTGCACCTGTCTTTCAGAGCCAGGCGTGCTTTTTTGCTTCTCCCTTGCTGGACTGTTTTACTGAATCCTTAGCAGTAAGGCCTTCCAGGGACCTTGCACTGCAGTGCACTGGTGTTCAGTCTTGTATTTTGTTTCAGAAGACCCTCAGAGAAGCATAGAATCATTATACAATCATATGAGTTGGAAGAGACCTTCAACTGTCATCTGGTCCAACTCCCTTGCAATGCACAGGGACACCCACAGCTCCATCAGGTGCTCAGAGCCCCGTCCAGCCTGACCTTGGGTGTCTGCAGGGATGGGGCACCCACCACCTCTCTGGGCAACCTGTGCCAGTGCTTCACTACTCCTATTGTAAAGAACTTTATATCCAAGCTAAATCTCTCCCGTTTTAGTTTGAAACCATTTCCTATTGTCCTCTCACTCATCCTGCAGTTTGCTCCAGCACACTTTAACTTCACAGCAGTTCGAGAGAGATAGGAAAATGGGAAAGGGAGAGAAAAAAAAGCGAGGTGGAATTTTCCTGGATTTCCCCCTTTCCCTCAGGATATATTCTATGCCTCTCCCCCTCTCCTTAAATTATGTCCTGCAGCCTTAGAACCTGTCTCCTAACATTATGTGATTTCCATATACAAAGGTAAGTAAAAGAGTGGAAAAGCCTTGGGCACCGTAAAAAAAACAGCTTATTAACTACCTGAAGAAAAATGCCAAACAAGACCCATGATGTTTTATAGAATAAGGATTAACAGAATATAGTATTAAGGGTAAGATATTATTTCTATCATTATCCTAATTGCTCAGTGGACATGGTAAGTATTTAAAGTAATGAAGTAAATTGAGGTGTTCTATATTATTAGAAGTGAAAATAACCCTCATTTTATTTTTGGAGAAATACTGTATGAGTACAGTCCTACCTGCGTGAACTTCTACTTTCTTACTGAGAAATGACCTATACATTTGAACCTTTTATGGGTTATAGCTCATTACAGCTTTTTGTTTGTCTGTGCTTTCTGACCTTGGCTGGATGTGTTACTCGGAGCAACTCCGGAGGCTGATGCCAGCTCATTACCACACCTAAATCAAAGCTCCAACCCAGCTCCATTAATCCCAGAATTGTTCGACGTTACACAATCAAAACTGGAAACTCGCTGATAGACTTCTTGTAAGAAGTGGTGGTTGAGCAGTTCGGTGAAAGGTTTCATCTCTTGGACAGGGAATGGAACAGGAGGGGAGACAGAGGGAGCTAGAAACAAGGATTTGACTCTGAACTGGACATATTAGCAGGCTAGAGACTTGACAGCTTCCATAGGCCAGAGGTAATGGCCTCAAGTTGTGCCAGGAGAGGTTCAGGTTGGACATTAGGAAAAATTTCTTCTCAGGGAGTGGTAATGCATTGGCACGGTCTGCCCAGGGAGGTGGCAGAGTGGTCCCTGCAGAGGTTCAAGAACCGTGGAGATGTAGAACAGAGGCTTATGGGCATGGTGGTGATGGGCTGGCAGTTGGACTAGATGATCCTAGTGGTCATTTCCAACCTTAACGGCTGTACAGTTCTATGATTCTCTTCTCCTTAGGGCACTAGCCTCTCTGGGACCCTGTCAGTTCTCCGTTCAGTCTCACTGCGCCAGGCAGAGAGCCACCAAGGTCACCACAAACTGCCTCATGGAAGAGCCATGCAGCAACTATTGCTGTGTGCCGTGAGACAGCGCAGGAAACAGCCTGGAGAGATAACTCTAATCAGCTAACAGCCCTGAACAGAGCAGGGAACAAAACATATCTGCTGTCACTTATGATAGCATACACTGCCCAATTTCATTCAATTGGGCTGTTTTAATATTTGTCTCCTATCTTATTTAAGTACAGGTGTTGCATAATTTTCTAAGATGTCACTCTCAATTGTACTCACTGTAAGCATTTCCCCTTTCAGATATTTTTGGGAAAGAACATGTTAGGACAAACATCTTTCCTGTTATGCATAAATGAGACCATCAGGAGCACATATGCCGTGAAAGTTTAGTCATGAGTATATGCCTCTTGCATGTTAGATTTCTTTTAATATTTCCTTTTATGTAAATAGATTAAGACCTCAAATTCCATAGACAAATGAGCACCTGAGCTCATGAATTTTATTTTGTTTCCCGTCTCTTTCATTCTAGAAAGATCATGGAGGAACGACCTGTATTTTATGCCTATCACATTTTGATGTACATTATTCTTTCAGCAACAACAATGACAAAAAAGGAACCCCTGTTTCCTCCATTTTAGTTCCAGTTTTCTCAGTTGCAAATGCCTCCATTAATTTCAGATTTTTTATATGATAATTGAGTAAATGGTCACATTCAAGAGCCAGCATAGAAAATAGCATATCAAAGCTTCATCTTCTATGAGTGATATCACATATATTAAATCAGGTTCTGTCTTGTCCACGAACATCACCTCACCCTTTCTAATTTGGCTTAAGGCTTTACAGTGCCTTTCCATGCCAGCAGCATTCTTTAGGTTTTCTTTGTATAGCTTCTGCAAGTGTTCCAGCAGAATGCAACATAAAATAGTCTATGCATAATTAGAGATAGGACTGAATCATCAGGTTTGGCTTTAGCTCCCCAGAATACTCACATTTGAGAGAAACAAATCTGGGGAAGAAAGGCTAATAAGCCTTTCAGTAAATAGTAGAAGCTCCCATCTTTAGCTGTGCTATTTCAGCTAAATCGACACAAGAAAAGCTCTTTTTGCTAAATCACAGCTATTAGGGCTTCTCATTGAGACTACAGTACCACTTGAGCTATAGCAAGCCTAAATAAGAATAACAAGGCAAATAAAAGTGTATGAAAAATATAAAAGGTAATACTGAGTCACTCTGCAACAGGAATAAGAAGGGAAAACGAAGACTGGAGTTGGGTGCAGACCTGAGGTTAACCTTTCTGCTGTGATGGAGTAGGGACAATAGGGATGGAGGCAAGCGATGCCCCACATTGCCCAACTCCAACCCACTCCTCTTCCTCCATGGAGGAAGAAGCACAGAATCACGCAGAATCACAGACTGTCAGGGATTGGAAGGGACCTTGAAAAATCATCTAATCCAAGGTGAATGGGCCACAGTTTGTTTGTTCCTCTTCCCCTTTCCTTAGCAACTTTATCTCTGGGGTGGCTGCCTGCCTTGCCCCTGCCCTGACATGGGCGCTGCATCCAGCAGGCAATTACTGCTTCTGTGAGCTAGTGCCAGAAGATTCTTAATGCAACAGGAACAAAACAAACCTCTGAGATCCCGCTCCTGCAGAAAGCCATCAGACTGAGCTCCCTGGAGGGTTTTTAATTGGCTAACGATAGGTTAAAATCCAAGAAAAAATAAACAGCATTTTCTACTACTGCAGACAACACATTACTGTTGGTTGGTTGGTGCTACATTTTGATCCTCTGCAAAAAATGAGGTCTCTCATAATTAGTGCCTGAAAAGGCAGCAGGTAGCAGGGCCTGGATTTTTTTTTTCCCCTTCCTTTTCTTTTTTTCTTTTGTAGTAAAAAGGTGAGTTAACAACACTGTCTCCTCTGCTGAACTCAGGCTAGATCCAGATGAACTTCGATTCATCCCAGCAGCAAACTGTTTATTAAAGACCTGTCAAACGCCCATATTCTGTGGATCATCACAGGAGCTGACAGTGCCACAAAGGCTTGAAATCCAGTGCATATCACTGGAGGATGCCATTAAAATGAAAGTGAGACCAAAACCTCCCATCCGTCACTCATTATCTAGGACATTCTCATAGAATAGATCTCACACACTTCTCTTTAGTTTCCTTTTCTAACTTGTCACTTTCTTTTGTAATTAAACAGCTTCTGAACAAAAACATTTTGAAACAAAAAACCTAGATATCTGTACTAAAATGTCTATTTCTACACCGTTTGGGCTTCCCCTCATGACCTGTTAATCACTGTATCTCCCTTTTTGGTCAGCTGCTGTTTATTTTATAGACTTTTGTATTTTGCAACTTGAAAAGAGGAATTAACAGCAATGTCTGAGTTTCAACCACTCAGACAGCATCATTTCAAGAAGAACTGCGCTCAGCCTCTTGCCCTTACCTCAGACCAAGCTTGAACAGATCTTTGTTCCAGTTCAAATAAGACAGGCTATTCATGCTCCTCATTATATCTCAGATTTTCTCCCATTTTTTCCACTTCTGTTTTTACTGGGAATTTAATGGTTGTGATAACTAAATCAAAGCTATATCAGTACCAACAGTGAACAGTTCTTAGTCATGAGAAAAGCTTGCTCTTAGCTGTATTGACAACACAGATATTGGTAGGGAACACCTAAAGCCTCCCAGGCTTGTTCTTAAAATGTCTTGATATCCAGTCTGTCAGACCAATTTTACAGTCATTTAGCTCCATCAACATCAGAGACGCTATGCAAGTGTGAAAAAAACGGAGTATTGACTCAACCCTCTATAATTGTACGTCATTCTAAATTTACTTTAGACCACAGTATACTTAATTGCCCATTGCCGTCAGTCTTGAACCCAGGTCTCAAGGAATTATTTTCATTACAAAACCAGTGGCCAAAGGAAGATCCATCTACAAGACAAAATCTACAGCATAATTATTTGACTGTGATCTCATCACATGTCCTATGTAATTGCAAAATGGTTCCACATTTTTATGTCTACAATTGCTACAAATTCATTTTAGAAGGAAGGTTACCCATATTAGCACAGTCCTCCAATTTATTACACCACTCTGTCCCTGCTTTGATGTTAAAAATTTTGACAAATATATTCAGAAAAAAAAGGGCTCTATTAAGGATAATTATTTCGTTTACACATGGATTTTTGTAACTAAGGAGTTTTATTTTTAGAATCCCAGTGTGCAACTTACCTTACATCATAACCATTTAAAAAGTTTTATTTTGCATTAATATATATACAAGTGTTACAAAAATTGTCAGAATAATTCTAGTATGTCTACAGGTTAAATTCTGTTCCATTAAGAAGAGAAAGTTAATAACTCCAGTCATAAACTTAGGGCTAATTATACTCTTTAAAAATATATATTCTGAGTGTAATTACAGTGGAATTGCAGTAAAAGTGCTATGCAATGAAAAGCACTCAATTTCCCAGTATACCTGAGGCAGGTGGAAACTCAGCTGAAGTAGATGACTCAGTATTTAAGTCCAGGTAACTGGAATATTTTCAGGGATATACCAGTTCATAAAGAACAGCAAAAATACAGCTTTGTGTGTTCGTTTGTTTTTAAGTCTCAGATGGATTACATATAGGGTTGTCATACAGAAATAACAAAATGACCAAGATACAGCGAAAATAAGTAAAAACTGGGACATTCAGACAAAAGGCTTTAATTTTGGCCTCAATTTCTAAATGCAATTAAATATAGATAGAGTTTTATGGTGAGATTAGACGGTGTCTATTTAGGCTGGAAGAGGAAAAGCAGGATGATATGATAAAAGCCTATGTAGCTCTGTCCTGATGAGGAAGTCCCCACCATAAAGATGCTTGGAAACCTGGAAACTGCTCTGTGTGCCTCCTGCTCTGCTTAGGAAAATGAGGCATATTTTTACATATTCTTCATGACTAAAAAGGATGACACTCATGCATTACTTGACTGTAGCAGCAACACTGCCTCTTGACAGAACAACCCTGGAGGCCCTGCATGCTGATTAATTGCTTGTGACATAAGGAGTCGTGTTAGCATCAGCAGCAGGATCCGCTTCCCAGGGAGAGAAATTGCACTCTGGTAATTCCTCTTCATCCAAGCTGGAACAAATAACGGAAATGATTGTGCAGATCAGCTAATCTAAAACAAGGGCTGAAGACGAAACAAGAAGGGTTTGAAAGAATATCTGGAACCATCCCTGAATGAGCTTAGAGTTGAGCTGTATTTGGAGAGAAAAAAGTATCTGTTAGGGCAAAAGCTAAGCAAAGTCTAATCAGGCATAGGACCTCCCTGGTAAAACTCCCATTCTAGCCTGGCAGGACAGATCAGGGGAATGCAAGCCCAGCAGAGGACATGAAGAAAGCCATGGCCTGATCTGGGATGTCCTACACAAGATGAGCTGCAGCATGGACTTAGGGAGCTGAAAATAGCTTCTGAAATAAAAGGCATGCAGACCAGCATGTCTGGATGAGTCAGTGGATGAGGAACTGGGCCAGCTGGAAGATTTGGTAAGACTGGGCACATATATCTTCCACATTGTCTGTAACCAACAGAGAGCTGGAACAGAAAGGCTGGATTATCCCAGCTTCAGTAACACAGAAGCCAATTACTTAAGAGGGAAAAAAACTCCCTGGGAGTTCTTGCTTCTGTTTAATTCTGTAGTCCAAGCAAAGAACTTGGAGAGTTGATAAAAAGTTTGTGAGGGTGAGAGGGAAGAAGCAGGGGCATTTTTGCACAGCAAACTCAATTAGCTCATCTGCAGTTGTGCTGCAGCACCGTGTTCCCAGCAAACAAGTTTCATTATCCAAATCTGGTAGAAGTTCTGTGTTTGGCACGCGATGCCAAGGATTTGACTTAGCTTGCTAGAGCACACCCAAGGAGACCCCAGTTGAACCTGCAAAGCACTTGTAGAGACTAGTCTTCCTGGCATGCTGGTACACCAGATCCATAGAGCAGCTGAAAAAAAGACACAGTGGCAATTTAAGATCAGCAAAATAAGGCCCACGGCTGCAAACTGCAGTGGATTTCCTGAAGTGACCAAACAACACAGAGAGTTCCTTGGTGCAGCCTACCAGAAAAAGAAGCGGCTACTCATAATGAAAATGGGTCACCATAACACATGGAAATGTGGAGACACGATTCAGCATGTTGGGTGAATTCATTTAATATGGTTCATGAAAACTGTGAAATGCTGACAGGAGGAACTTTCATCTATAAATGAGGGAAATGGGCAACTGGAAAATGATTTTTTGCAGGAAGAATATGTTAAATACTGACGCAACTGAAAGAGACTTCATAAAGTTAAGGCTGGACAGGACGAAGCTCTATCATTTCCCAGTGAGCATCACCCACGTGGTTGCTTGAACCTTCAGCTAGAGATACACCTCAGAGTTAGAAGGGTCTGTGTTTAAATATGGACAGTACAAAAGGGGCAAGGAAAAGCAAAGAAACAGAAATCTCTGAAGGTCACGGGAATAACCAATTAAATTGCAAGCTATTTTGGAGAAAGTGGAACCAAAACCATCACAGATGGAGATAGAGACAGGTGGGAAAGAAAGGACAGGGGGAAACCTGAGTGTTGTTGAAGTCTTTCCACATGAGCAAATACTCAGCTTGATTTCATTTTTAGTAGTAATTGTGTTATAAACATCAGGAAGGTGGCCAACAAATTGAATCTGTAGGCAAGTTCCTTAAAGTCACTAGTTAAGTACAAGCTTTGATTTCTAAGTATTTAGAATTGTTACTATTATTAATAACAATAATTATGCATATCCTAGGAGATTCTGGATTCAATTCCAGATCTGCAATCTTAGACACTGTGAAAATATGGATGATGCTGATCACACTGGAGGGGGCACAGCAGTGTATATTGAGCAGCTACTCCATGATGTCACAGTACCAACAAGTGAAGACTGTGAACAGCTCACTGGGGAAAGGCACCAGCATGCTTTGAATTAGTGTCCAACTAGTCCCAGAATCTCGTAACATTTTTGGTTAAGATGCATAGTAGTAGTTCTTTGGATGGTAGAGGAAGAAGAGCTGGAATCTGCTTTGTTTTTTGAACAGATGACCAGGGTCTTAAAACCAGGTACGGATAGGGATGTGGAACTGGAGCTTAAAACAAGGTGAGAAATGCTGTTCCAGCAGGAAGAATCCTGAGGTCACTTAAAATGAGAATAGAGCAAAGCAGACTGAAATTTCCCAATTTGCCCATCACAAGATCCACTGCCAGGACTGCAATCTAGTTGCATCATCTGGGTGAGAAAAGGTAAATGCTTTTGCTGCTTGAGAGTCATTTTGCTCAGAGTCAAACTGCAGTGGCTGCTTCTGTCGTACCCTCCCACTGCCT
Source organism: Numida meleagris (assembly GCF_002078875.1). Taxonomy (NCBI): domain Eukaryota; kingdom Metazoa; phylum Chordata; class Aves; order Galliformes; family Numididae; genus Numida; species Numida meleagris. The sequence continues at coordinate 2,605,517 of NC_034438.1, forward strand.
TCAAAACTTCTTTCAACATTGCTCACAGATGGCAACGCTTAAGGACTGGAGGGAGAGCACAACAGACTTGGCATGTTGGTGCCATAGGAGGAAATGTTCCCAAAGAAAAAACCTTGGGAATAGGAAGTTCTGGCTGTGGTTAAATCTGTAGGGCATTTTATCCATGGTCTACAAGACAGCATAGCTGTGGTTGAATCTAGCCAAAGTTTCTTGCATTGGCTCTCTTAATTCAGAAATCCTGGGGAAAGCTGCCAGGTGGTTGGAAAAACTCCTTTGTTTTGATTTCATGGTCATATTGAGGCCTCAGTGTGAAAACATAGTAAGGCTGATGCTCTTCCAGATGATGTTATTGGGAAGTGAACTGCAAATACTGTCTTAAGCAGGACTGGGACCAACTGGTTGCTCTGAGAGAAGGAACCTGCTTGGGAAAAGCTGAGTCTTCTTTTTCCTCATTTTCCTTTTACTCTTCTAACTAGTTTCAGAAAACAAAGTGGGTTTGCAGAAAGAGGCTGAAGAAAGGAATTCCAGAAGCATAACTTGAAATTGAAATCATTTGAAAAAATTGGCAGTACAGAAAAGTGATTTTTCCTGCATGTTGTTGCTCAATGCACGTGAAAGCTATTCCCTTGCTCTGAAGATCCAGAAAACAAGACTCAAAGAGCAACACACTGGACACCATGTGTGAAAACTAGCATATAGAAGAGCTTCCTGGATTACAGAGAAGTCCCTGGAAGAGAGATGGATGTTCCAAATCTCAAGCCTTCTTTCTATAATGTTATGAACTGACTTTTAACTGAAAATATTAGTTCTCCTTTAATTTAGCTGTTGTTCTGTTGCTGTTTTTTTTTTCAATAAATAAACCATAATCATTTTTAAGTTTCTTTTCATAACTTTTTATTTTAACCACTATTATATTTTCAATTGCTGCTGAAAATCAAGTAATATTTTTCTGATTTTCAGTTCAATTTTTTTTTTTGATTATGTCCTCATTTCCATATTATTTCCATATCTTGTTAAGTGTTTTACATTTATAACTTCTCCTTCAGTGTTTTCTACAGAAAAATCTCACAAACTTATACCTCATTGACTAGGACCGGTTTACCAGCTTCACCCATGCTCTAGAGGCAGAGTACTGTGAGACTATATGCAGTTCTTTCTGAATTCTCTTCATCTAAGTACAAAGATAGACTAACTGCTAAACTTTCCATACCCTAGAACTGGGGTCCCTTTAGCACCTCTTAAAACATGTTTCCCCAAACTGTAGGAGAAATTTTTAGAGGCTGTTGTAATTGGCAGAAGACAAAACAGCACTATTTTGGGCATGGAGCAGAAAGCACATAGGCATTAAAACAACTCTGCATGGCTAGCGTTAATTTACTATAGTGTTTATGATTAAAATAAACCTGTCCAAACAGTTAGTCAGACAAAGCTGAGTTTGCACAGCTTTGTCTAGATGTCTTATTTAGGATCTGGACCTCTGGGAAGCTGGAATGCAGAGGCAAAGATTCCTTATGGTACACAGCTATGGTGTGGATAAATGAGTTAGCACTGGGTGGACGACAGAATTCTGGTTAAAACTCCAAATCCTGCTCAGATTTACAACAAAATTTGTATAACACTCAAATTTCACACCACCAATAGGTGCTCAAAAGCTCTGATCTATGACTGGGAAGCAACAGAGGTGGTTGAGTTAACCAGCTTTCCAAGTGGTTTTCATTTCTTTTTCCTTCCTGAGATAGTTAAATGCACATTCCTCAACTGTGTAAAAACAAATGGCCAACTCTCCCACTTTGGGTGGATTTCAAATGAAAGTGGGCTTAATTAGAGTTTTAGAGAGCTTAAGAGTTAATGTGTGCCCATTAAACAGTAACCACCAACCATTTACTGTCTGTTTCCTAGCAATGAGGAGCCGTGGTGCTTGCAGGCGTGCTGGTGTGTGAGGTGGAGGGTTGCAAGAGCAGGGACCATCCTAATGCTGGGAGAGGGGGGAGAATCATTTGCTTGGCACAGTGCCTGGCCTGGGAGGGTGGGCAGAACACAGGGGGAGGAAAGAACAGACATCTGACCTCTTAGAGGGATGGAGAAATGTCTCCGGCTTGGAAATCATAGAAGGGTATAGAATCATAGAATCATAGAATGGCCTGGGTTGAAAAAGGCCTCAAAGATCATCTAGTTTCAAATCCCCTGCCTTGGGTAGGATTGCCAACCGCTAGGCCAGGCTGCCCAGAGCCACATCCAGCCTTGCCTTGAATGCCTCCAGGGATGGGGCATCCAGAACCTCTCTGGGCAAACACCACAAGGGTAAGTGTGATTTGCTTTGGGTTTGGGGCTTGCAGGGAGGTAGAGAGAAGCCTTGACAGTGAGTGGTCACCAGTAAACCAACACTACTAGGCACTGTGCTGGCCAGAGCTCTGTATGTCAGTGGTGTCATGGTGACTTGTACCTGGTGAGGATCTGGAGAGGAAACGGCTGCACAGGAAGAAATCCTTCGGCAGACCTTGTGCAGGAAATACTGCACGAGTTATTGTCCCTGCTTTATAGATTTGGGAAGCCAGGGATTAAATGAGTTGTCGAAGGCCACACAGAGAGCCAGTGGCAAAGCCGGCAGTGTGCTGGGAGCCCTCTCTGCTCTGGGAGGCAGCTTGCAGACCGCACTGCATCTGAAAGGCAGCCATTCAGCAACCCTGTGGCTTGTAGATATGTTTAAATGGAAGACAAATTGCTGCATTTTTGTCTTTATTTTCACTAGTAACATCTGTCCAGACTTCTAAGACTGCGCAGTGACTGATGAGTAGTTCAGTAAAGATCTGTAGCAGACAAAACAGACATACGACACACAGGGAGTTATATGTTTAGCTTCCTTGCAAAAATCTCACTGACAGTCTTGCAATAAATATATAACTTTATGGCCTATTTCTCAATCATACTCTGCTACATAATACCACGCTAAGAACT